>NC_043750.1:27403602-27773602 GCF_902148845.1 Salarias fasciatus | reverse complement strand
AGTTTTTTTTTTTTTGTTTTTTTTTGTTGGTTTTTTCCAACATTCTACCAGTCTATGAATGTAGCTTTACATGCCGCCTTCCGGCAGTCATCTTGTTTTGTTGTACAGACTCGCTGAAAGGAAAAAGGCTGGCGTCCTTTTTCAATCATCCGTTTACTTCAACGGGGCTAATTATTTCCAAACCTCTAATTGCATGCTGCATAATACATGTCTTTTTTGGTATTGTATACAGCTCACCATCAAAGGTCAGTTTAAGTTTTTCACTACACTAAATGAGCAACAGTACACATATGTATACCATTTTTCTCCTAACCTTCATGGTTTTTCTCAAGCACCTGGGGTCATCAATGGATAATGAAATATATGTGAAGTACTTCTTACCCTGCTTATACAAGCTAATGTATTGTATGTGCACAATGACCAAGTAAATTAGTTCTACATTCACTCTCTGCAACTAACAATATGTTGTATTTTACACTTCTAGCTCTGTTGTCCCTTATATCTAAACTAATGAAAAACAGAAAGAGTGAGCTGCGGAGTGTGTGCAATAGAACACTGGTAAACCCACAAAACCAGTGCAGGTCAGGATATATTTGTACTTTTACAGTAAAATTGATTATAGCTTGAGGCAATTATTATTAAAATAATTTTTCTATAAGCCCTGGAAGCAATGGGAATTAATTGAATGTAGGATTTGTGAGGTTGCATTAATTGTTTGTAAAGCGCTGACTGATAAAAGGAAAGAAATGTGCATGTTGGTATGTGTTTGGTATTTATCCCATTTTCTGGGACGAGACTGAAGACAAGCAACGCGTGCTTGATGGCACCAAACCAGCTGTGTCCATTCTCAGCAGTAATCTATACACATCAGAGATAATTCTTTATGGTGAAGAAATCAATTTCAAGCTTCTGATTTGAATTCTGGGACGACGGCGAATAGGTGTGCACTATGCAGCACAGCTGGTTTTCTTCATTATGTGCAATGTGAATATATGAAGATGAGGAGCACCCACAGTGTGAATCAATTTGCAATGCTGCTTAACAAACATTTTGATAACTTCTTTCTCAACCATGAATATGGATGGGCACGAGTGCACACACACACACACAGACGCACACACACAGTCTAAATACTCTCAGTTAACCTTTAAAAGGCCAACAGTAGCCCCATAGCTATTAGACCTTTAAACACTGCTACTTGAGTAGCACACACATGCGCCACACAAACACAAAAATAAACACAGAGAACAAGTGTACTTTAGGGGGAAAAAAAACCCTCAACTTTTTTCCCCCCATTGCACACTCAGGCCTGCACATATATACTGATATGCAATGCCAATAGTCTTCCTATGAAAAATGCAATTAACAGTAAAGTGATCTGATGTGGACATAAAAGCAAACGGACTACTGCAATTGGTGTTTTACCTTGAGTACTAATGCTTCAGGCTGTGCGTGCGTGTGTGCGTGCATGCACATTTGTACATGGGAATGAGCTTGTTTGACCGAGTAAATCAAACATTTGCAGGACTAAGAAATATTATTAGAAAGCCAGGAGGAAATTGCCATTGTCCTCTGATAACCTCCTATAATAAAGCCAGGCAATCAAAATGTTCAATTTTCTATGTACCACTATTTCTTTTGTGTGAAAAATCACAAGATATTTGCTTTTAATATTAAACTTGCTCGCCTGAACCCTTGTAAATCCAGTGTTGTATGAAAATGAAAACATGTTTCCACATCTGTGTGGCATAGGAATGGGAAATATATTCTGCCTTTGTCTGATGTGAAATGTACATGTTTCACTGCGTAAACAAGGGTAGCGGAGCAAAAGCCAAATGGATAACGGATATACCACCCGGTTTTAGAATTCAATATTAACAGCTAACGGCACTTGCTGGCTGCCCACATCACAGCAGGATACCGAGTGGAGCTGGGTGTCGATATTAATATTCATGTCTTCGCACAGATGAAAACATACAGTGGAGGGTTTTACCTAAATGGTCAGCATGGATCATCATCTTAGTGTCGAAAGGCGTCACATCATTCATTGAAGGATCAGTCAATGAGTGCATTTACATGGACTTCAGTGCCCTCATTAGGAGCCCAGCCAACTTGTCAAGGCTGGTGGGGGTGGGTCAGCACCCACTAGAGAGATTGTTTTAGTTAGCTCGGGGGCCATTAAGGAACTACTCAGAAGTGCTGGAGAAGGTTGGATGGCTAGATCAATGGATGGATGTATGGATGGACTGATACAAATCTGTTGTGGTCTTTTGCTTTGCTTAGTTTTTTTTTTTTTTTCATTTTCATGTCAAAATCTCTTTTGGTTATCTAAATTCACATTAATGTCTTATGTCAGTTCCTTCGGGCTTCTTGTTTACCTTTTCTTAATGATTCTGTACTTTTCCATTCTGTCTCTGTCGGCTTTCATTTGTCACACACTCTTCTTTTTTTCCCTCATATTTCGTGTGTATGTGGCCTTGCGCTCCTCCCTCATTTTTATGGGCTCCACCTCTGATTGATTGTGCCATCTGGGTCTTGTTATCCTGTTCAGTGTTGCCAGGTGTACAACAATTACTATATTGGTACTATAATTTGTTCCACTATACAATGTCCATCAACCCCCCCCCCCCACACCCAAAAAAAGCTGGATGTACTGTATGATAATTTGACTTTCATGAATGTGTCATAGAAATCAGCCTGCCACGGTCTACCAGACTTTTTGGGAGGGGTATTTGTGTCTTTATATATGTGTGCATATGTCCTGCCTTTATCGCTTAGTCTATCTTGGAGCGTTTATTCTAACCTGTTGATTGCCCCATGTGTGAAGATCTGCTTAAACGTATCTGTTGACCCTCATCTGTTTTTAGCGTTATTAGTTTGGACAGGTTTGGTCGCACCTTTTTTAGTTTATGTATGTTTTTGAATTAGCATCTTCAATACAGACTGCTTCCTGTTATGAAACCATGTCTGCACCTTGACTCCTTTATGGACACATCATGACATTGTTGCAAATAGGACATCAGCTCTTCATGGTGGAGTTTCATAAACCAGATTTTCCTTTTATCAACGATGAAACACGCATGAAAAGACATTTTAATGATCGACATGAAAACAGGTAAACAGTATAGCGCAAGGCCATGCTCTGGCAGCATCAACAAGTGTCAGACTTTAGTGCAAAAAAATGTGCCTCTGTGGGGGCTGTTGAAACTTTTCTTTACAAGTGACACACTCTTGCACAGTTTGTTCGTGCCACTTGACTTAAACTGTGAGCTTTGAAGAATAAAGTTAAATAAATACACCGCAAGACCACAGAAATTTGTTCATCATTCATTATTGGATTTCATAGTTCTCGAGCAGCTCAAGTACACCACTACTAAGAAGAGGTGGAAAAGGAAGAATAAGCTTGGGTATCATCCTCATCAACACTTCAAATTCCCAATCAATTAAGCAGCAGTTGTCAGACAGTAGATGATGTGTTGAAAACAAGCTGAGAGTATTCAGCAGCCAGGGTTGTGAAAAAAGGATATCTTTTCTGACGGCAATGGGAGAGAGAAGACATTTCTCTTTGCAGCATATGTGAAAACCTTAAGGCACATATCAGAAAGAAGGATAGTGTATTATTGTGTATTGTTAGAATATGTAAACCAAAAAAATTAAGTTTTAGAAAAAAATATCCAAAATCTAGATTCTTATACATGTTGTCGTGAATCCACTTTTTTAAGTCTCAACTTGTTTTTCTCATTTCAAATGTATTCTGGTTGTCTGAATAATTAAACGCGACAGATGTCAATACGTCAGCCTTACAAGCTTTCTGCACTTTATCCGTATATCCGGTAATCCCATGTGAGGTCCCAACCAAAAGGTCGGAGGACTGCCAAGTGGTTAAAGTCCCGTGCAGCTTCTTGTCGATACACAGCTATAGAATGATTTGGCTTCAGTAAAAGCTTTGTTATTCATGTGGTGCCACATTCAGTAATCTGAATGTATTAGGGCCTACCTGTTAGGAATTCAGAAATGCAATGATGGCACAGAGATGACTGCGATGCCTCCACTGTAGCAGGATAGCACGATGAAATTTGTTTGGAAAAGAGCAACCAACCCACTTTTCAAAGCACGCAGCTGTCTCACTGGCAGCTTCAATAAACATGAAAGTCACAGTAATATGAAATATGTTCGCACCAGAGCATATTAAGTCATCAATTTGTTTTTGTTCTGCTTGTAACTCAGTTAAACAAAACTAGTGGCACACGGATGAGGAAGTGTGCATGTTTGAAGGTTGAGGAAGCAAGCTTTTGGGTTGACTGGCTTGAATGAATGAGTAATGTTCTCCCATCCCTCACCAGCTACTGCTGAAGTGCCCTTGGAAAAGCCACTGAACCTCCAGTTGCTCCAATTCAGTTGCTCAGTGGCCAGAAATGCAAAATTGTGGCTGCACTGGGTGGTTACCAAATGAGGTTGAGTGAAAGAGCACAACCAGGGTGGGAAAACAGCCACCCTGCAAATGCTGGCTCATTCTGGATGAGACTTGTATTACTTAGTTAGTCTGTTTGGCCAGACTGCCAAACAGACTAACTAAGTTGTGTCTCACTCCGCAAAACTAGTTGGAATGTAAAATGTTTTGAATATTTCATAAATACTGTATGTCGGGACCTGCAGACGCATCATCTGCTCACCAAACAGTTTAGAGGTCCTGCTCCGATTTCAGTTTCTCGGAATGTTAATTTTATTATTGTTTCTGGTTTTGTGATGTATGATTCAATGACAAGAGAATATAGTCTTCCGCTGAAATCAAAATGATGAAATTATTTTATCTGAACGCATATTTCCATATCAGGGTTAATTTAAATAAAATTGAACTGACCCGTTGCTTTCCTAATCCCTGTTCCGGTTACAAGTCGAATGCCTCTGATCTGGAGGGTCAAATTCAGTCTGACTCCCTTTATTATACCGCATATAATTTATGGTGCAGCTATTACTAAAGATCAATAGCACTTAAACTGCTCCATTGATATTGAAACCTGCACTGATTTACAAGCACATAGGTCTTTGGTCAAATACAAACACACATGCACAAGCACATGCATGCAGATAAACACATATTCACACACACACACACACACACACACACACACACACACACACACACACACACACACACACACACAAACACACACATACTCTGTTTGATATGATTCAGTATCTTCCCTGTGTCCCAATGTTGTCCTTGCACACCATTCATTTCCTGTGATTGCTCTTTGAGGCACACACTCACACACACATACACACTCTTGACTAACTAGAAACACAAATAAATAAATAACACTGGCTTTCCATTAGATTGGATTGCCATATCTGTTTGTCTCCAGTTTTCTTCAAAGCCTGAAAGGCCAGCAAAAAAACACTATCGGACACTGAGTTTTTGCTATATACTGTAAGAGAGGAGGCCATATTGATTTGCATCCTGTACAGTTTGCAAGTGAAGTGGGTTGTGAAGGATTTGTTCTCGGCAATAAAGGTACGCTTCAAAAAAAAAAATAAATAAATAAATAACACACATACTGTAAAACCACACACTGCCAACCCCATGCACGCGCACACGGTACATGACCTTCACTCCAAATAGCATAGACCGCATAAGGCAGTGACTGTGTATGAGTGTGTACTTTGAGTGCCAACTACTGGTGCACTTGAACCTCGGAATTGTCAGCACTGCCAAGGATATGACACTCGCTCTGCAGAAAACAACCAGCAGATGGATGAATAGATGGTCTAGTGGAAGAGGATGGAAATCCTTTAAACTCACTGGGCCAAGTGATGCAGTAACACCACAGGGGACGGAATTTGATTGGTGACCAAATGCTGCCACTTGGGAGACAAAACGCCAAGGCTTTTTATCACAGGTTACTTGAAGATTCAAGGATTTTCCAAATATGTGATAGTTTCAAAACGGGTCTTGACTGTTGAGGCACCATGGTTTAGCACTCACCCACACAGAGAGAGGACTGGGAAACAAGTCCTTATGAGTTTAGCCAAAGTGTCAAATGTCCAGGGAAAAAAGTCAAGGAAATGTATTTACTTTTGGTACTGCATGCACGTCCACACAGAAAGAAGCTCCGTAAATATATCAGGTGCTAAATGACGTGATCACAGGGTGTAAGGTTGAATCAAGAGTCACTTGAGTCTTCTTTATTGGCGTGTTGAACTCCCAGGTGCCACTTTAATGTTACAAGTGACATAAAAATGATTCTCAGCAACAGAGACGCTCAGTCATGTGACAAAAACCTTGGGCGCGCTCACATTTCTGATGGTTGGAGTTCACTGACTAACAGTTAAGGTCATCTTTAAATCAGAATGTCAATTTCCATTTTTTGAATCTGCAACTAGCCGGCCGAGTCAAAGTCAATTTGGAGCAGCGTCGTATCAAGGTCTCCTTCTCTGAAATTTGATCACATAAAATGCTACTTGAA
The DNA here is from genome assembly GCF_902148845.1 of Salarias fasciatus. NCBI lineage: Eukaryota > Metazoa > Chordata > Actinopteri > Blenniiformes > Blenniidae > Salarias > Salarias fasciatus. The sequence goes on along the minus strand of NC_043750.1, from coordinate 27,767,135 downwards.
ATGTCAAACCGCTGGGGAATCTCATCGATTTGCTGATTTATCCAATCACTGGTTATCAGTAGCAGCAGCACATAGAAAATGGACATTTCCACTTACTTTTCCTGCCTAGATTACCTCCTTTGTTGAAAACTCAGTGTAACATACAGTCATCATTCTCACCCCTCTTTACTGTATGACTTATCATATTTGCTGCAACCCGAATGATCTTATCATACATAGCTCTGATTTTTAATGAGGAGGCAAGAATGCTGTTGTCATTGTGCGACTGAAATGAAGATGCATCACATTTATGCACAAATTTCTGACATACTCCCAATCACTACATAAGCAGATGCATAAAAATGCCCCTACTGGAATTTAATAATGCATGAATACACATTTCCAAAGTATGATTTAGCTACAGAAGTTATGAGATCTGGTGGACTTCCAATTTTTTCATCCCACATTTGGCTGTTTTTCACCCTTTATCTGGATTATAAATAAGTGCAGGGACACTCATTCTGTTGATGCGTGCCTATCTATGAAAGTACTGCTGGTCAGCTTTGAAATTCAGTTTACGTCTGACAAACTGATATGAACTACACATGTACATGGATTAAATAGGAAATTGTACTAAACTATCACAAGATCTCTAACCAGACGCACACAAGAAGAATATTTTTAAACATATGTCTTCTCGGCCTGCAATATGTTTACAGACAGTTGAAAACTGAAGTGAACGGGGGTGTTTGCAGAAACAGAGGGAGACAGATGAGAGATGTGATAAGAAGGCAGCGTCGTCATGTCTTCACTCTCTCCATCTCTCCTTTGGATTCTGATAAAGATCCCCTGCTCGGAGGGATACATGCTGCCCCGTGGGGCTCGTGCACCCCGTCGTTGGCGCGTCCCATGAACGCCCACAGCAGCTCTCTGTTACAGCTGTCGGTGCACAAAAATACACCCCCCCCCCCCCCCCCCCCCCCCCCCCCCACACACACACACACACACACACACACATACACTGATTATTGATATTACTTGCACGTCTCTCTGTGTTTTCCTTACCCATTGCTGGAGTGTGGGTTTATAGGCGACATGCGTGTGTGTGTGTGAGAGAGAGAGAAACTGAAACAGACACGAGCTGTGCAAGCCCCAATCTTTCACTGCATCTCAAGACGTCCAGCATCCAGTTCCATCCAAAAGCCACCTGCTCACACGCATCTGCCCCCCTCCCCTTAAAAAAAAAAAAAAGCCACCTGGTCACTCATCCTGCCATCAGCCCGATCCCCGGCATCGCCTCTGACTGCGAGTCACGGATCTATGCAAACAGACGCCCAGTCACCCCACAGTCACCCTTCACACCACCCAGTCACCTGCCCCTCCGTGCACGCACCCAGTCCTCTGCGGGGACGGGTGCGCGCCTCCCCGGCTGCGAGCGTCTTACCTTGAGCGCTTCTATATCCAAAGACGTGGACCGGTCCATGACTGACAGTGGAGAACTGCGAATCAGTCACGAAAATACAAGTCCCACAGGCGGAGGAGAATAAAAGAGGGACGGGGAATATACTGGAAAAAAAAGAAGAAAAAAAAACAGAGACCAGAAAAGTTAGGGTGCTCTCTAGAGTCCCAAACTCTGCTGCAACATCCCTTGGATTATTGTCCGGATTGGGTTATTAATATTCCAGCACGGTGATGGATTTGCTCAGTTTGAAGCCTGCCGGTGGTTCTCCTGGTTAAAATCAAGACTCCATACCGCGGAAGTCCCCCCCCTACCTCCGGCCCCGGTCTGTCCGTGCAGGGGACGGAGGGAATCAAAAGAAATAAACAAACAGATAAAAGGATGAAGATGAGCCGTGCGTAATGCTGGAAAGCTGCGGCTTTTTTTTTTTTTTTTGTGCACCTGACGCGCCGGTTTTTATGTTGTTACATCTGAGTCCGAAATAATTCCCCTCTGCTGGAATGAAGCCGGGATCCAGACTCTCCTGGTAGTCAAGTCGGTCAGCGGATAAATGCCGATATATCCCGTTGAATCTCCGTGAACGTGAGTGTGATGCTGTGTCTGCTCCAGCAGTGAGAGGCAAAGTGGAGAGGAGACGTCCGGATCACACAGATGATATTCTGCCTTGCCTGGGCGACTTCCATGCGGCAAACCGCCAGAGATATCAGCTCTCTACGAAAGAAGAGAGAGAGGGAGAGAGAGAGGGAGAGAGAGAGAGAGAGAGAGAGGCAGGCCGAGCAGAGGGGATGGAGAGAGCTGCTGGAGTTGAAACGAGCGCAGAGGAGAAGGAGGGGAAGGAAGGAAGGAAGCTCGGTGTGTATAATTTCAATGACTGACGCACCAGCAGTGTGTGTTGGCTTGTGTTTGTGACAATGAGGGGGCGCGATCTAATCAAGCGGATGAATCGACAGCGCTGCTTTGCCACTGAAGTCAAGGAAGAGATTTGAATGCGGGAGCTGTTTTCAGAGGGCTGTGGCAAAGTCTGGGGTTGCACTTCTGCTCCATCTCTTTTCTTTGGATTTTGTCTTCCTTTTCTCAGCCCACTTTCCTGTCTTTCCATTTTTTTCTTATTTTCCCCTTTCATCTCTCTTTTATTTTGACTCTAAATCTTCCTTTCTTTCTCTGCTTCTCTCACAATTTGTCTTCTTCACTCTCCAGCTTATTCCCTTTTCTTTTTTGCACCCCTCTTTACTCTTTTCTTAATCTCTCTCTATTTTTCTCCCATCTATATCTCTCACTCCTCTCTTCCCACTTCTTCTCATTTTCCCTCTTCCCCCTCTATTTTTCTTCCTCTTCTTTCTTTTCTCACAGTCTTCTCCTCTCGCTTCTCCTGCACCTTTTCATCTATGATTCTTGTCTCTCCCCTTTGCCCTCCTCATTTCCCCCCTTTCCCCTTTTGTTTCCTGTCACTTTGTGCTTTTTCTTCTTTTCTCTGCCTCTCTGTACTAGTGTGCTCTCCATGTGAATGTGTCTGAGACCAGTTCTGTTCTTGGAGCCGGGGTCGGCCACTGTGTGCCTCCACGTACAATATATAATCTCACGGTGACTACCTGTGAACAGGAAAAATATGAGCGGCTGAATGGATCACATTTAAATGCTGACAAAACTTTTTCTCCCCTTTCTTTCTACCTTGTTATGGTGCAAAGTGTCCTAATCCTTCTCCTGCATAATAAGGTGTCGCCGCCTGCCGACCACAAGGGCTTTTCATTATCTGTAATACACCTTTTGAATAATGTCTTCGTGGAGCTGGAGTCATAAAATGAGAAGAAGACGAGGGAGGAGAGACAATGTTTGAAAAAAAAAAAAAAAAAGATGGGCATCACAAAAAGACCAGCAGAGAACAGAGGGGAGAGGACAAAATGACAAGATCGGAAGAAGAGTATTGCAAATGCGATGACAAAAAAAAAAAAAGCAATGCAAATAGACGAGAGGGATTATAGAGAAGCATGGGAACACGAAAAACAAATGGGATTACTAAAAGAAAGGCAAATACAAGAGGAGATCAATAAAGAGGAAAAAGAAACAGAAGAGACAGAAGTAGAAGGGACGTATAGTGATTAAAAGAAAAGGAGAGCATCGCAGTGGAAAGAAGAGACAACATAAGTGGAGGAGAGAGGGAATACGGTCTGCGAATGTCCATCTCAACAATTTGGTCCTCCGTTAGTGACAAGTCTTTAGGAGAAGTCTATTATTATTTCGCTTTGTAGCAGATTGTTCTCTTTAAGATCTGTGGTACATCACAAATTGCTTAAAAATAGCAGAATATTGTATAAAAAAAGAAGCAGTATGTTGTGCTTTAAAAAAAGGATGACATCTTTTCAATTTTCATTGCTACTGAATCCCTGAGTACCAATCATTTAAAGACAGAACATGAGGTTTCATTTCTTCGTTCAGCTTTGTTACTGATATCCAGACTGCAGACACATATTGTCCTATTGAAACATTTTACCACCATAACTCACTTTATTGTCTGCCCATTAAGCTGTAGTGTTCCATATGATGGCTGCAGGTGAGGTGGGGGACAGAGGCTGTTCTGAGACATGTCCTCTGACTGAAATTTCCTTTTGGTGGCACAACAAGACTTCACAATCAAACTTTTACAAAAAGGGACATCCAGGGTTTCCACATCTTCAGGTTTCCCACAGATGTGGGCTGCTTTTGAAGTGTTTCTTTTGTCTGCTCGTTTGTTCTGCGGTAAATCCATTTTCATAAATGGAAACTACAAATCATGAAAACCTCTGGTCTGATTCATTTACATGAATGTCTCACTTCAGTGAACCTTATGGTAAGGGCATATTTTGAACTGTTTTATTGAGGTGATTTTTAACTTTCGGACCAAGAAACAATGTACCTCTGTCATGGCACATTCAGCTGCATCAGTTTCAGTGCTGCATTCGACACCACTAATCATAACATACTGCTACAGAAACTGGAACATATCATCGGGATTACAGATACAGCACTAAACTGTTTTTGATCATATTTATCAGACAGGTTCCATGTCATTCTTGTGGACAATGACTCTTCAGCTCAGACTAAAGTCGAACATGGAGTTCCACAGGGTTCTGTCTTAGGGCCTGACATTTTACATGCCTCTTATAGGGGGCATTTTTAGAAAACACTCAGTTAACTGCTATTGTTATGTAGATGATATAAATGTATTTATTTGTGAAATCAGATGCTATTTGTCAACTTCACAAACTAAACTTTGTCTGAAAGACATAAAATCCTAGATAAGCCATTGATTTATGCACAGGGAAGACATCAACACACCACAGCCATGGAACACGAAGAACCCATGAACTTTGTAGATAAAGCACATGACCTGATTTTGATCATGACCTTGAACCGTAAGGCAGCACAGAATAAACATCACCTGATAACTTTAAACGCACTTTGCAGGCAACACATATGCATGAACGTCCTCACGCATGCACTGTCAAAACACATAACTTTAACAAATGATATGAAACAGAAAAATACAAAATCAGACACAGGACTGAACCGATAAATGACTATTGATATCAACATGACAGAACCCACTTTTTGTTCATTTCTGACAGTTTCATCTGTTGGGTATGGCAGGCTCCTCCCATCTCTCTCTAGTTTCTCTTTTGTTTTCTCTTCCTGCAACTGTCCCCACCTTCTCTGCCTCAGCTCCCTCCACTGCACACCTGCCATCTATCAAGACAATCAAGAACTCACCAGCTTGTTCTCAGTTAAAACTCCAGCTCAGCTTCCAGTACTCATCAGATTGTCCTTTTCAAACAGTCGTCTCATCTCTGGTCATCAGCCAGCCTCACCCTGTTTGTATCAGTCCCTCATTTGTGAAGATTGTGTTTGGATGGAAACACAGATTTTTAGGCCTGTCCACTCTGTACCCCTTTATTTTTGCGATTTTGTTTGATGAGCATTTTTTTTCCCCTTGGGTTGCTCCATTGAATTTTTTGTTAGCAATTACATCTTTTGTCTCCGAGTCTGAATTGCTGCATTGTGGATCTATTCATTTCATAAAATAGAACAATCTTGTAATAGCTCTGGTCTTGATGAAATCTCTGTGATGTATATTAGATCCCATTTCAAGTTGATGCACTTGACAATGTTGTAATCTCCTACAGGTTTCAAGTGCAACAGGCTTACGTACAATTTAATGGATTTTCCTATGACAATGGAGCAATAAAAAAATGCCCTCATGCATTCTTCCTGTACAAAGCTTAGATACAAAATGAATGAGCTCGGGCTTCGGAAAACACATTCTCGCTCTCTCTCTCTTGACACACACACACACTCTGTCAGTCACTCACACACATACAGGCAGCACACTACAGAGAACACAGGGTCATTTGTTAAGGGGTTAAGGGAGAGATAGTGAACATCATATTAATGACTGCCTCGCTCATTCTCTCCTCTTCTTGTTTGTTTGACTCTTCTTTTTCTTTGCACTCTCAATACATGCCTCTCCTTCACTTATCAGATTCCTACCTCCTGTCAATTTTCGCTCCAATCTTCTCTAGATCTCCCGTGTGTGTTTTTTCTCTTTTTTCCTGTCTTTGTTCCTCTTTTGATCTTGCACCCTCTTTACTTCTGTTATCTGCCATTTTTTCCCCCTTATATTCTGCTCCTGTATAATTTAAAGAGCAAAGCATACCAGACTCCCCCCCAGCATCTTTTTTTTTTCTTTTCTATAAACTTCATGCTGTCAGGCAATTAATCATTTTTCCTTTAGACTTGTTAGTTTTTATAGGGGAGTATCTGACCTCGGGTGTTGGCACCTCGTTGAGTGTGCGAGCTGGAAATGACAACACCTATCTTTACCTTCTCCTTCCCTGTCTCTCTCTCTCTCTCTCTCTCTCTCTCTCTCTCTCTCTCTCTCGGTCTCCCTGCCTCCTGTTTCCCGCTTTCCTCCTGCATATTAAAGCACCATAAACAGGCTCAATTTATGCTATCTTTCACTTACTGGTTTTTCATATACAGCAGATGGGCTGCTTGCACAAATCTTTCAGAGTGTCATAAGTTTGTGCATGAACCTTATTAAATGTAGGTTATTGGGGAAATGTGCAGTAATGAATCACAAGGGGCTTTCCATTGACATGTTTTGTTGCTGTTTTCACAGTCTTCTGCGCAATCACCCAACATCATGCAGTTCATCCTGTACCACATTGCAATCTTTCTGTATATTTTCGGCACCTTCATCATGAATCTGTCTCCTTCTGTCACTCTGCTCTCTCTGTATTTCCATGCTCCTCAGATAAGAGCTGTATTCTTCTGCTCAAATGATGCAGACTACAAGTGTTTGATTTGCTAGCTGCAAAGACACCAAAAGGTCATGGGAGACACATATTATTCTTGTTGCTAAGTTTGACACAAACTTGCATGTTAGTTGTATTTCTTCTCTGAAACAACTGAGAAGATACATGCAACAATTTAATCAAGTTGGCATCTTTTGTTTAGAGGAAAATGAGACGTAGATTTGTTTTTATTGACATTCTGTTAGGGTTACATATCACACAAAATTTAACACTGGAAGTTCAGAAACCTTAGTGTACACTATGATCCTACAAAGCCAATCAAAGGAAACCATTTTAACAACCAAGCCCAGTAAATCTGGGAATGTTTCCATAATAGAGAGGCTATAGCATAAATGAACAGCTTTGGTTTAACAAGACATCCCAGGACTGCAACACAGACTGATTGTTTCACGGTGCATTGGCTTTAATATTACAACATGCTTTTCATTTCATCGGCTTGCGTGTTTGTGTGTGTGTGTGTGTGTGTGTGTGTGTGTGTGTGTGTGTGTGTGTGTGTATAATTATATTCATATGGAACCTGCAGAACCAGGTACAACAACATTATGTTTTCTCATTTTAAATCATCAGTTTTTCATAATTAGCTGTTTTTTGTTTTTTGTTAGTGTAATTATCTTCCTCTATCATTCTTTTTACCATTTTAAAATAACAAGTGCACTGCTGTCACAAGCTGTAAAAAAAAAAAAAAAAAAAAAATGTCGACATACATTTTGCACAAACCACTTGCCTGAGGTTATCACAAGACTCCAAATCTTGGCTTTAAAGTGTCTAGAGAGTATGCCACCATCTGTCATGACATTTACAGCAAAGTTCTTGAAATCAGTCTTGAAATCAGTGTACTCCTCTTTATGTAAGGGTGTCTGTTGCTCAGGTGGTAGAGCAGTCTGTCCTCCAATCCCGAGTTTGGCTGTTCAGTCCCTGGCACTGCCAGCTCATGTGCAAAAGTGTCCTTGGGCAAGATACAAACCTTAAAATGCTCCCCTCAGAGGGCACTTGGCAAAGTTACATTTTGTATGACTGACAGTTCCCTAAAAGGTTCAAAGCCGTGAAATTAAATAGTTTGAGAAACTTCCAATTACCAGCTGCTCTGGCTATGCATTGTCCCAACTATCAGTGATACCCATTATTAGAAGTTGACCTTTGTGATTGAAGATAAAGAAGAATCTGTCGGTGCATTTCCAAAAAATTTACCATTTCAATAGACAGTAATTTGTGGAACCCCCAACAGGCCAATGAGTGAAAACGCAATGAAATTTCAACTCAAAAAAATGTTGAATTAAAATATGCATGTTTCTGAGTCATTTTTCAAATTCAACTAGGGTCATTTTATGCATTTTTTCTTTGCCAATAATCAAATCAGGTTTGGTTTGAAGGGGACACAGGAGCGCAACGGTGAGCCAGGTCTGGTAGGTGTGTCACCAGCTTTTCAGAAGAGGCCTCATCAGGAGGATCAGAGGTTGTTTGCTTGCTAAAATGACTGACATGCTGCAGGGAAGAGGAGCCAAACTGTGGTTCTTCACTGAAGCTTTGGAGACTTTGGTGGGACTTTCTGAGACTAATTTGACTGGCATGTGGTCAGTTTTAGACCATGCACATCCTGATACATGATTATTCTTATCTCATGGTTAGTGTACTGGCAGCGGCTGGGGAAAATTTGTTTTGATTTCATGTGAAAGTTAGAAGAACTTGTTGAAATAATTAACTTTAAATGTTGGAGTTTAATTGTAACTTGGTTGGTAAAGCTCGATTTAATTATTGTGTTTATTACTTCCGTTAAGTTGTATAACTAACAAGGAAAAGCACTCGTCAATCAAGAAAATGAAGAACAAAAAGCATGAGAAGTTGTCCAGAGTCCTCTTTTGCTATTCAGGCTGTTTCGAGTTCTGCGAACACTGGAGCACAAACACAAGAACTTGAAACGTGCTAAAAAATGAACTAGATTGACTTCATCCTGTTAATTTGCTTCTTGTTTTGAGCATTACAGCAAGAGCCCAGAAATAGCCTGTACAAATCTATTGTAATGATGTACACAACAGTCATTTTCAAAACAAATATGGACCAAAAATCTGTTTGTCAAAGTGAGCAAGCGGCAGATTTGTGCAGTGCTGCATTAGATGGGAATAAATAGAAACATTTGTGATGTACGTACAGTATGTAGCTGACAGGATTCAAATAAGGCTATATAGTCACCATAGCTGTAGCTTGGAAAAGTCCAATTACTCACCAGTGATATTTATTGCGAGGCTAATGCAGTGCATTGCATTAGTGACAATGTGCTAACGCATAATTTCATCACAAGTCTGGGAGACATGCCACCCCTACTGATTTCACAGAACTCATTTGTATCCCTCAATTAATTTTATCAAGTATTTATAACAATCTCAACACTCCCACAATTTTGGAGAGAAAGACACGGAGAAACAAACTCAGTTCCGTCTTACACTTCACATTATTCTACACTTCAAATTCTGCAAACTGTAAGCACGGCCACAGAAAGATGACTATGTTTTCTCACAGCTACATGAGACATCATAAGTCTTCAGAGACACACAATCTCAGTGAAAACAAAATGAAACAAGCCAAGTAACACTGTAACAGTGAGTTCATCTAATCGTATATGTAATTTGCAGTCTTACATCTGTTGTTGTGACTTCTAATAAATAACCGGATTTGTGGTAGTTTATGTCAAATGATGCATTTAGTTGGGGGTTTAAGACTATTTAGAAAACATTTATTATATATTTAAATCTATAGCTGAACCAGAGTGGCTATCTGATAAAATAATCCAACAAAGAAATGTCATGTTGATAGTGTGAACTCGGTCAAAAAATGCTTAAATTCAACAAATGCTCAATGTGGAACAAAAGTACAAAGTGGATATGATTAAAAAAAATTGGTTGTTTGCAAAAGTCAGTGGTCAGCCCAACACTGGCTGGGGAGATAATGTTTCCTGTCTTGTCCAGAAGCAATTCCTCTCATGCAGGAGATATGGATGTTATGTCATCTTTGCTCACCATATTTCCCCAAGATGGATTTATGAATCCAGTTTATTAGAAAATAGTTATCATATTTCATGTATTATATGGTAAAATTTCTCTACATAAATATAAAAAAATCTCACTGATTTGTAAAAGGGCATGCAATAATAATATACAAGTATCTACATAGCGGATAAGCTGATACACTGCAAAATCTTGCCATCCAATAAATGTAGCAAGTTTATACAAAAATGTGGATTTTTTTATTTTTTATTTTTTTTAATGCTTATCTTTGAGAATAAGCATACTGTAACTGTTACTTTAGATTCAAGTGCACACTGTCATCGAGCAAATCAAGTTTGATATTACATCAAAGAAGCAAAAGTGTTGTCTATGTCATGAGACGTGTTAAACAGAAATAAAGGATTTTTTTAAAACTGTTACCAACACCAGTGATCCTTCACAAACTATGCTGTACCTAATGTGTCCAACCACTGCAGCACAGTAACACTATCACCAGTTTTAAGGTTATGGAAAGAAATTCTGAATTCAGCAAATATTGTCACTTCCTAACAAAAAGAAGGAATTGAAGTGGTTCACAATTTAATCAACTTGCATTCATGTTTAAAAACTCAGCAATACAGTAATATGGAGTTCTTTCAGTTATTGGTTCCTGTGACTAAAATTACCTTTATCATCCTATTTATGATACCAACAGGTGGTGTGTGTGTGTGTGAGTGTGTGTGTGTGTGTGAGTGTGTGTGTGTGTGTGTGTGTGTGTGTGTGTGTGTGTGTGTGCGCGTGTGGGCACGTGCGCGCGCGCTCACTTGCCAGTGTCATATTTATTTCTGTGCTGTAGCGGAGCCAGAGTGGGGGCAAGAGGGCGGTCGCCCCAGGGCCCACAAGGTGATAGGGCCCTGTTTAATGTGATGTGTTCATATTTACTTGTAAACAAATTATTATAATAAAATGTGCAGTGTGTGCAAGAAGGTATACGCATATGATTGTAGGCTCCAATTTGCCAATTCTTACATTACGACTGTCCATGAATGCATCAGAGCTGTAAGCCAGCGCTGATTGGCTGTGTGGCATGAACGAGTTTTTTTCTTTTGCACTTGATCTGAACTCTTTGGAGGGAAGTTAAACAGTATGCTAAACACTATGGTAGCGCTAGCGGTACTACCCAAAACCTAACATCTGATCCATTTGTGAGTCAGTGAAACCTTCAAAAATATTATCGTTATCAGAATGCCGTGGTCTTAAACACCTGGCTATTTGAATGTGCCATGTGTTGCTCTCAACTATAAGAGACCACTGAGTCTATTTTTTCTTTAATATACATGAATTCCAAAAGATATAGATAGCTGTGTCTATATCTATCTGAATAGATTGTGTAATTTTATATTGAAGCTGTATCAAAGATGGTACAGATTTAGCCCGTGACTTTTTTATGAGGTTTCAGCACCATGGACAGCAGACGCTCTGAGACTGACAGCTGTCAGGCTACGTTTGTGTGTGTGTGTGTGTGTGTCTGTGTGTGTGTGTGTGTGTGTGTGTGTGTGTGTGTGTGCGTATGTGTTTTTGTTCTTCAGAACAAGTTTGCGAACTGGTTTGTGACTTTATTCTGCTTTCTGAGGCATATAGGTTTGCTTGGCTCAATAAAAGTGAGCATTAGTGTGTTGTTTGATGGTAGCATGAGGGATTGTTTGAGTGGTAAAATTACTATCATAAGGGCCCGTCGAGAATGCTCCGCCCCCTCTGTACTGAGACCCACGCTCTGCCTCTGGGTCTGAGGACATAACTCCGAGCTGGAACCACGTTCATGTTGTGCTTTCACTCTATAAACTACAACTCCCATGAGACACTGCGGTTGAATCTCTGCTCGCTGATTGGTCCGCTCGGAGTCCAATCGAATGGCAGAGACGTGCCTCGCTGTCAGAGCATCCTTCCGTCATGGCGTCCGTGTGGGCCAAATCGCTCTTGAACCTGCAGCTTCTGGCTGTTTTCTTCGTCCTGCTGATATGTCTGCCACACGGAGGAGGACAAAAGAAGAAAGAGGTACTGTTTACATCTTTGTAAATCATTCCTCGGCGATCTTTCCCGTGTTTCCTCGTGACATGGAGCGCGCAGGTTAAACCTGCCGGTGTTTGTGAAGCTAGCGATGCTCAGTCGGGATGGATGAGACTCTGAATGCAGTGATCGTGTTTGTGGAACCACGGTGTCCGTGTGTGTGACTTAATTTTAAAAAGAAAGCTCGTTGAAATGACACGATTCCACATTTTGTGAAGACGTCTCGACTGCATCTTGCATTGTGAGGAACAAAGGCGGAAGTGGGGATGAATTTGCAGCATTGCTAAGATCGCGGTTTGGTTAATGAAGCAGGAAGCAGAGATTAAATATCTAAATGTGCACACTCTCTTATTTTTAAATAACCTTTCAGTGTAATTCTAGGACGCGTTCAAGCAAACATCCCAGTATCGATGATGTTACGGGGGATTGCTACACTATACACGATCGAGAGAGCTGCATGCTGGATGTATTGAAGCTGCTGTCAAGCGTCTTTGTAACCTTAAATTAACTGTTGAATTTCTGAGAGGTTCATTTAATCTAAAAGAGAAGTGATGAGGAAGGTATGTTTGAACTTTGTTGTACCAGGCAGTTACCTCAGATTTATTTCTTTTACAGGCAAAACACACACGTAGAAAAAAAAACATTTATCAAACAAAATAAATTAGAGAAAATCCTGTGGATGGATTCTGTTTTATAGTTGAGTGTGTATGAGGAGAAGGAAAGGGCTGGATGGAACAGAGAAGGAACAGGCGTTTCTAAGGAGGCAAAGAAATCCCACAACACACACTAAAAGACTTAAACAACAGTGATGATGATATTATGCATTACAACACCCAGAGTTTCCCCAGTTGTCCTTTAAAAATCCTATACCTTCAATTTTTTAAATTATTGATGGTGATACAGTAGGTTATTTCGATTTTAGTGGTTTTTTGAAGTGTTACAGGCAGAGGTGGCAGAGTACACAATTGCCCTCCTCTCAAGCTCGGTCTGTCCTGGGGATAGAGGCAATGGAAATCCAAAGAGCGCATGCATGAGTTATGATGGGAGCAGGTCAATAATTGCTTTGTAAATGAAGGTGTACCAGGGAGAAGGCCTATGAACTGACATAGAAAACCATTCTACATTGCCAAACAGAGTGCAGTAATGATTGAATGACTGACAGCGTAGAATCTCAGTGTGCTGCCTTGTCTCTTCTCTGCTAGTTGAGGTAGTTACATGCATCCTAATGCCTACTGTGCCTCACCTGTTGCATTGCTTTTGTTGTTGCTTCAGCTGTCTCATCGGAGCATGGGTTTGGAGAATAGTGTAGAGGTCGATTTTATCTTTATCATGGTTTATATTATCTGCACTGTTTATGTCTAGTTATTTTTGTGGTTTGCTCATAATGTATTGATGCTGTAATTTTTTTATAAAGGCAAATGCATCTTCTGTAGTATAACTTTACCCTTTACTCATCTCAGCTCGCCCACTTCCTGTAAACATTAGGTTTCATATCGTATCTTGGTAGCCCTCGATAGACTGATTATATCACAGGTTTGTAAGTTTTTGTCTGTCAAACTATGTTCTTCCGGTCTTTTCTCACTCTGGAACCTGTCCTGTACTGAGAGTAATTTCTTTATGCTGTACACACAGTTTTACTTTTCACTGCACCAAACATGAACATCATTAATAATGTAAAACTGAAATGAAATGAAAAATGTGCATTTTCAGCTTTGTTTGATTGTCAATTCCTGCACCGTAAACTCCTCTTTGCATTAATTTTGTGGCATCAGCGTCAGCTCTAAGCCTCATCAAATGAAGAGAATAGTCAGTCCCTCTGTAAATTTATCTTTCTGCTTTCACCAATTAAGGCAAATTGGACAAACCTGCACAGTATTTCTGTGGACTTGCAGTTTTTCCTGCAATAAACATTACGGATGGGAAGTTGTCAATGAAATTTCAAATGTAATCTCATTGAGCATGTTGTCGTCTGACCATAATTGGTTTTAGTGACTGCTCAAATGTTTTTTTTTTTTGTTTTGTTTTTCTCACAGAGGATTATAGCTTAGGTGTTATTGTGGGGACATATTGCTTGAGTTGAGGACCAAAACCAATCAGTCAGGATTGTCATACAGCACTGGAAGCACCTGAACAGATGAGAATATGGCTGGATGTACACTGTCATTTTAACCATTTTTAATAGGCAATTCAAATAACAAAATGAAGAACTTAATCACTTGCAGCTAATTCTTGTTTTTTTGTTGTTTTTTTTGTAGTGTGCTTATTATATGGGAAAGGTCTGACTGTCAGAGGTGGTGATTTTAAATTAAAAAGTGAGCAGCATTTTTTGTGAGAATTTGTCCCAAAATGTTTAAGATTTTTTTCCCCAAGGACTGATATTTCTGAAAGACTAAGAAGATGTTTACAGTGAAATAGATTTCTCAAGCGTGGAAGTGTTTATTCGCCTTATCTGTCTCTACATGGATCGCCACTAAAAATAATTTCAACGTGCACTGTAGCAAGTTTTTATAGCAGGATTTAAATCCAGCTTCCACTCACTGAATGTCAAGACTTAACCCCATGCATCATCACAGGCGCACGTGGATCTTAATTTTCCGTGCCAGGTATTTAATACATTCAGTATATTTAATCCATGAAGTCAGGTTGTTGCAGAGGTGTTAAATCCACATAGTACAGAGGCCTCAGTTTATTTTTTTCCTGTGTGCGTGTTATCTTGTAATTGACCAAGTCAGGAAGCCGTTTTAGCACCTTTGACACCTTTGTTCTGATGTGACTTTGCAAATGAAGAGGAAACTAATTAAGCAAGAAGAGCGATGATTGGAAGAAGAATGCACAGGCAGATAGACAGGTGAACAAATATTTGAATGAATGAATCGAGGATGTCAACAAAACGGATGAGCCAAGAGCCGATTGAGGAGAAGAAATAAATGATGAATAACCCGACAGATTAACCGCTGTTGGAAAAGCATTTGGATGAATAAGCAAATGTATGCATAATTGAGAATCACATGTTTGCCCTGCAGTTCACTGCAACACTTCATTTCTTCCATCACTAATTTCCATTGCTTATGAGATGTATGTCTAACAAACATGTCACATTATATTTAGGAAGGTTTCATTATTGAAGACAGCAATTTTTTTTCCCCAACAGTCTCCTTTAGGGAGTGCAATAAAGATATAATACTACTAATGCCTGAACTACAGTATTTACATATAGCAACTGATAATTTATTACAAAAATTGAAAATATTATAGAAAAAACACTTTTTTACTCATCTTACATCCTGATTTTTTTGGTGTTTTTCACATAACCAGGAACATTTTAGGATTTTATTACATCCTTTTTGATTTTAATATACAAATAAAATATAAAAGAAGTCTGAAAGTATTACATTTCATAACTACATAAAATCTAAAATCACTTGAGAGCTTTGAGCTAATATGTTATGAGTGCAAAAGGAATGGCCGAAACACATTTTCAAATTTGCAATCACATTCCGAGTTTTTGTTTTTCCAAATGTCCCTGTAGTTAAAATAAATATAGAGTTTATGTTTGTGGATCTTTGCATTTACGTCAGTATCCTTAATATCCACCATCCTACATAAACTGAATTGATCCTATTTTCACACGATTTGCCAACCGATCAGTTCAGTGACATTTTTTACATTCTTCAGCAACTTCGGAAGATTACAGTAAAGCACAAATATTAACTTGTAATCTCGAAATGCTCATCCTTTAAAAGTCATTTTTACATTTTCTTTTAACACTCGGGGACGGCTTGCTGACTCCACTGTTTATTTTCAGCAATGTCTTGCTTCACATTCACAGACGTACACAGGGGAGCCGCCCATTATAGCTGCAGTCTGCTGTTAGGCACTGACCGACTCAAGGACACCTCTACATTATCTAATGAGTGACACGGAGAGCTTTTTTCAATCACTTACCAAGCAGAAATTTATTCGGTTATCATTGGTTTCTCCCCCTCACCGTGACTTTCAAACAGCTGTCTTTCAAACTTTTGAGGTAAATCTGTTGTACGCCAACATTTAATTTTTGGGTCATCCAAATTGGATGGACTCCCTGCTGAAATAGTGGCGCACGCACACACACACACACACACACACACACACACACACACACACACACACACACACGCAGCCATACTTTCAATGAGCCACAGGAGAGATATTGAGGGGTTATAATGTGAGAAATGTACTTTCCCAGTTGCCTGCCTCAGGCCATGGCAGAGCAGGTGGAGGAGGTGGAGAAGGTGGAGGAAGATCTTATTTAGCTCGAAATGGATAAAATGGTGAAGCTTCACTTTGTATTCATCTCACTGACTTCTGCTCCCCTGCACTGCCCTTCAGTCTGGCCCTGGTATTGTATACTATTAACTCTATATACTACCAGTCTGGCCTGGAACGCTTCAAGATCCAAAATCTGGTTATTCCCGAATATATCCTTAGTTTTCTAGTCTGTAGTTTATTACTTTTAAAAGTTGTGCAGTTTCAACACTCATGTTCAACCAGGCTGTAATCCAGTAACACAGAACGCTGATTAACCGGAGTGTTGAAGTGGATAAATGGTGATAAGGTTTGTATTTTGTTTGTTTGAAGGTTGCTTTTTTTGGTTACTTACTGTTCTATAGGTTTTTATGTTAGGGCTTTCATCTCATTTATTCACACTGCGTCTGCTTCACAAAAGCCTTCCGCTCATTTACAGGTTACCGTCTCCTTATTGTGCTGTATAAATGCTCTCTAGTAGGCTGATCTTTGCTATTCACAAAAAATCAAATTGGGCCAGAACACTGCGGGGAGTGTAATGAAACCTTAGAAAGGTATAAAAGAAAGAGGCACAACTGTTTGTCTCTTTTATTAAAATGCCATGGAAAGTGTTTAGTTTGCGTCCCAGTCCACAAAAAGAAATTGATTACTGTAATTACAAAGTTGGATCATAAGCGTCTATGTTTCTATCTGTTTAAAAAGTGAAGCAGACACAGCTTGTGCAGGTCCACTTAGACAGTTTTGTGATAGTTTCTTATTGAATGTCTAAATGTGAGTAAGTCTATAGGGAAATGAGTCCCTTTTAGTAGATTTTTTTTTTAAACAAGGTCGAGTCTGTGCTTCAGTGACATTTGACAAACTTAACATTAGCTGCTCACATGAGTTCAAATCCAAAGAAACAGATGGCAGCCAACACCCGTGATGAGTGTTCAGATTAGCTGGCTGCTGGGTCAGAAAGCAGCTTTATGAACAGATTTTTCTGATTGTAACATTTTCACAAAAAGCCAAGTAATCGCTAAAGTTTTCACTGAGTGTCTTTTTCTCTGTATTACTTCACATTTAGAAGATACTGTCAATGCTGTTAGGGATGCTGATAGATTTAGATTTAGATGAATTTCAAAAGTGAAGAAGAGGCTTTGGTTATTTATTTGGTGCTTTATCCTTTGTGTATCACTGCTTCATGGGCCCTATAGGCACATTGTTTGGCTATTTTTTTTTTTTTTTTTTTAAACATTGCTTGAAAATCATAGAAAACTGCCAGCTGTGACTGCTACAGGGCTTATGCTGAGGTGGCGTTTCCTGGCAGTTGGTAGTCGAATGTTATTGGTTTGGTTTACATTTGGGGGTGGGGCTTAGTCAGAGGTCCATTAACCAGAAAGTGAAATTCAAATCGTGAGATAATAATGGCTTTATTAGTTCTTCAGTTGTAATAAAAGCACTTTAAAGACTGTGCATGCCCGTTTCTCTGCAATAAATACATGCAAGAGGGCAGGGCATAACGGAGGGCTGAGCTGCACACTGCAGTTTCTTCACACCCCTTTCTGCTGTAAAGTTATGAGAAGCTGCGATGCAATGCAATGCCACTCTGAAGGAGAGCTTAGGATCTGACAGCTGAGAGTGCTGCTCACATTCCCATGAGTTTGAAGCCTTATTTTATATCCTTGGCTCTTTTTCTAATAATTCAAACTTGGCAGAGTGATTACTTCAACATAAATCTGGAGTTTGAGAAAGTCAGGACATTCATTTCTGCTTTACCCAGACGTTTACGTTTATAGAGCACTGTTCTCTGTGTGCATGTGTTTGTAGTTTCATTCCAAAAACAAACAGCACCCACTCATGGCAAGACATGAAAACTACATCGATTTCAGCATCTGGGTTATTTCTGTGTAAACGTATATCATTTTCAAAACGTTGTCATTTGCAAAACTCTTCTAAAACACAAAAACGATGTTTTCACTTGAAACGTCATGTAAATAGAGCCTTAGTAGCTCAACATGCTCTGCATTTATTTGACCAGATGAGAAATAATGTTAAATGTGCAACAATTATTGAAGAAAGCTTGTCCTTTCAGGGGCATCCATTTTTTTGGTTTATTTCACATGCAAATTAATTGACAATGAAGAGAAGGTCTCAACCTTGAATTGGTTCTTTTTTTTTTTTTTTTGTAGCATTGAATGCAAAGTTCCAACTTCTTGACAAAGAGACAATACATATGGGTCTTACTGTTTGCCATGTTCAGAATTGGTAAGAGCGCTATTTATTCAGTCACTTTGATGCATATTTTTGTGTCCGCTTAGACAATAAAATGGCCAAAAAAAAGATGAAGTAGCAATGGGAAAAAAAAAGGAGGCAGGAAGCAAATCTTTGGCTGCTCTCTAACTGCCACACAGCTTGCCAATGTCGATGCCAAGTAGGTGTGAATGTCACATCATCATTTCCAGAAAGTTGAATATGTGTGTGCAGGGTTTCAATCCCTCCTACGGAGAGACCATAAATCCCTCCTAAAGATGGAAGGAACGAAGGAGAAATTGAGGAGAAAATTAAGCATCAAGACTGACGGGAAGTAAGTAAGAAAGAAAGAATTTGAATAAATTAGAAAAAAAAAAAAAAGTCAGGGCAGCAATTCTGAACCCCTGCTTCTTGAAATCCAGCTATCTATCCCTCAGGCAGTGGAAGAAATAGTCATGAAGAGAGAAAGAATATTTATATCCCTTCAATACGCCCTCGTTCATCACCCCAGCTCTGCTAGATATTATAGCTTGTGTTGTGTTTCTGTCTTAAGGCTGACCACAGCACAAAGAAAGAACCGGTGTAAGCACTTCCTATACCTCGGCATGTGGAGTCAGGGGAGGTAAGGAGAGGAGGGCAACGAGTCTAAGGCAAGGAGAATTATATATCTGGAGAGTTATACATCTTCAGAGAGATAGCGATTGCACAGTTGTGGGCTTGCAGCCACACCCAGGGACCAGTCTAATAAGTGGATCGGAATAATAAGAGCCTGCTACCTCTGCACACCCAGGCCCAATAAACTAGCAGGTAGGCCCTTCAGGGTATAGCCCCGGCCACTTGCAGACTTTAGGCCGGGGCTTATGAAGCTAAACACTGTGTAAGCAGTATCGACTGTTGGTTTTTTTGTCCGACTCGTTCATTGGAGAATAAACCAGTCCGTGCTCTTTGTGCACAGTGTATTTTGGCCCCCCTGGAGTTTACAGAGCCAGGATGCACTTTCTAGGAAAACACTGGGTTTTCCTCTGTTTATCTGCTAACATGCATTACATTTCAAAACTTTCGTATGATAACATTGCATTTCTTCCCAGATTAGAGAAAACAAAAAATATTGTCAACAAAGGGAAAAAAAACCAAAAAAAACAAAAACAAATCAAAAGGTCCATACCAAGACCCAGTTGCTTATTTTTCTTCCATTTTCTGTCTCTTCATGAATTGTACACTGCAGGAGTTAGAGCAAATGCCAACCCATTCGATCCAAATCATGTTTCTGCAAGAGATGTTTTGATGCTACCAGAATGTAACCTGTGTCCTTTACTCTGTTTTTAAGAACTGGGGCTTTGCAGTGATTCTCACTTTTCCTATGGACTGAAAAGCACACGGTACTGAGCGGAACTATCTCTGTAAGAGCGAGTCAGACGGAGAGCCGATGCTGTGTAATTTCATTTTCTCATACTTGGCCTCCAACTCCTGCATGTGTTGCTTATTGAGTAGATGGCACGGTGATGCTTCCTGTGTGGTTCGAGATGGAGCGTGAATATTGTCTGCCTCAGCCATCATGTCCCCCACTCGGCTGCAGAGATCTCGTTAGAGGTACAAGAGTGCCATCGTACAATTCAAGTTCTCAAAGAAATTGAGATATAATTGTAAAATCAGATCACTATCTTTATATTTTTACTGATTATGGGTGACTGTTACATTCAAGTGAATGCTGTTGAAAAGTCATTCGCATTGGTATCAGTGCATATACACAATGGAGTTGGATATTTTTTGCATTTTAAATTTGCAAGATCTAACTAGGCACTGAGCTCTTTATGTTCTATTGTGTGATATTTTCAGATTCTACAAGTATTTAAACAGAGCTATGAGCCTATACTTGAGGCAAATTGTGTCAGATTGTTTAAGAAACCCTCTGGTTTAGGTTTAATGTTTCTCATCCAATAGTATGATTTAGCTTCACAAGTCTTCATGCCATTAAAATGCCTTCCGAGAAACCACAAATTATACTTTTAGTGCATGTTTTCTTCCTTCCTTTTCATCTTTGCGCGCTTTATCACAGTCGTCATTTCTGCCTTGATCTCTCTTTTTTTCTAATGGGCCCTCGTCTGCGATTTGTCACGGCTCTCCTTTTCATACATGCATGCTGTTGCTCATGCTCCCTCCCTTCTTTAGAAAACGATGGCCAAGGTAGACGAATATTGTGTTTGGTTCCTCCTTTCCCTTCTATATTGCTGACACATCCTCGAGTGCAGCTGCAAACAGCCATTACGGCGCCATATTTTGTGCAGTGAAATGTTTCAATGTTCTCCCAGCGAATTCAAGGGTGATTGGTTTGGATCTCGCTCATTAGCCATAGTTATCTGAATTATTGATGCACCAGTGTCAGGCCTGTTTTCTCAGTGACTGATGGCCTGTGGTTCGACGTCATTTTCCTCCTCTGTTATTCCTCCCTTTCCTCCTCCCTTTCCAAAATGTCCATAACTAATTTTCTACATGACAAAAGAATTTCCATCTTCCCTTATCCTCCTCCCCTGCTCCCATGTCACTTCTTCCGTATAGTTTTCATCAACCACCCTTCATCCTGTGACATTTGGATAATTATGTGGTGTCATGAAATAATTTCTCTTCTTTTCTTCCTTCTCATTCACCACTTTTCTTCTCCACTGGACGATTTCTTTGAACGGCATTATTCTTCCATCCCTTTGTCCCTCCCAACACTTTTGTGGCATCAAGGTTAATTTCTCGGTAACTGGCAAATTTAAAAGGAGTACAGAGCTTCTTTCACTGATTCATGGACTTTTCAAATCCATTAATAATTTGTTTCAACATTTACTGATTTTTTTTTCCTCTTCTTTTTCTGTTTTTAGGTTGCCTTATGATCATTCTGCCAATCATTCCCTCACAAAACCACCATTCAGTCATTCAGTTATGCTGACATTATGGCTCAGTGTGTCCATGTATTATCACTGTGAGCAAGTAATGAATTTACACCTTCACTGCTTTATCTCATTTTTCTCTCCGTAAGTTGCTGTGGTCATTCACTCCAGTACTAAAACTCTGATCCATTCATTGACTCGATCACTGAATTATTTAGCAACTATCAACAAGACAAGGGGTGGGTAATAAACTCAATTTGCTCAAGAGTCTAAATTTCTTACATATAAATTCAAACATGCCAAAAAGAGACCAGGTACTACATTTGTAATATCTTCATGTATTCTATGAAGCATTGTTTGAGCTTTGACTTTACCTTGTGCCACTGATTTGTCATCAGTTACCAGATTTCTTTTTCCCCGTGGCATATATGTTTACCTAGGGCTGCACGATTATGGCCAAAATGATAATCACGATTATTTTTGTCAATATTGTAATCACGATTATTCATTACGTTACGTAAAACATACCTTTTTATTGCACTTTTTTTTTAAACAAACAAGTGTCAAATTGAAGATGTGCGTCTTCAGCCCTTCAGCGAAGTCCGGTGTGCATGCGCACATAACTGAAGATGTTTTAATTAGAATCTAAACAACTATTTAGAACCATGTCAATGTTGTGAACGAACATATAGACGCGCCGACTGTGAGTTTTTACAAACGTTTGACCAGACCTCTGTTCTGAAAAGAGCCGGATTCTGACTTTGGAACCTGAACGCCTCACAGCTGAGCGACCGTCACTTGCTGCATTCTAACCCCTGAGAGCAACACGCTGATCCCTGAACAACTAGATGAAGATAAAACAACAGGAGAACAGTAAACAGCCACGCTAAACCCAGAAATGAAACCTACCAGAACAATGATTCCCTCGTTCTCTCCAAGCCGCCGCGACGCCGCTCACATCCTGAACTGTCCGTCAATAACAGCTTTTCCCGTTCCGTCCCAGACGCTCAGCGTTTACATCTTCTTTCCACCGGTACAGAAGTTGAGATGCGTTCCATCGACTGATGTTTGAGCATGAAGGAATCGTTCAAAGCCAGCCAGTTCGTCGGTGGCTAACAGCTAAGCTAACAGCTGACTGAGACACCGCAGTGGCGTCCATCAGCAGCTACTTTTACGGAGTGTCCCTGAAGGCAGCAGGAGCTACACGGCTCAGGTTGTTCACTGACGCAGAGGGTTTCAGGTGTTCCACAGGTAATGACGGCGGGTCAGGAGGAGCTGCGTACTGACCGGTGAATGGACGGTGTTACTGCCTCCGTGAAGCAGGAGCCTCACATTCTCTAAACCATCTGGCGGCCAGATGTTGTTGTTCGCAGCCCAAAAGTGGCATCGGGCCGCCAGCTGCCGACCGCTGCAGTAGATGATGCTCCTTTAGGAGGCGCTAGCAGCTCCTGGCCTCCAGATGCCTCAGCTCTGTCTCTGCCTGCGGGGTTCACTCGCTTGATGTTTAGGCGGCGTAATGATGAGGCCCTAACCTCGGTCGCCCCCTGGTGGTTGGCTGATTGTTGGATTAAAAAAGCGCTTGATTTGACGCAGCAGAGCCCGTTTTTTCAATTTAAAAATCGCGACGATCATCTAAATTTAATCGCAGCAGCCAAAATCGTGATCATGATCAAAATTCGATTAATTGTGCAGCCCTATGTTTACCAATCATAGATCTTGATACTTTCTTTTGGATCTAGTATCCATAATATGACTAAGACATCCCTGAAAATTAAATCACTTCTGTCTTGGCGCATAGCCATTCATCCAATTAAAAAAAACAAAAAAAACAAAAAACAAAACAAAATCCTAAATTACATAAGAGCAGAAGTTTGTTTTTATGATCCAGAATACGATGTCACCCATAATGAAATCACTTTTTTTTTCTGCATATTTCGTGAACAAATTTGACCAAAATCTGTCTTCAAGTTAATGTATTATCCTGATACAAGCTAACAAACCAGCCACCATAAAAACGTACGCCTGGTGGCGGTGAATGTCAGCATCAGTATCAGGTGGAAGTTGAAGTGCAAAGTATAGCAACAGAAAATGTTAAGAAAGGCATAGATTGATTTCAGACCAGAGAAGCAACCACAGCAGCCTTGATCTAAGTTCTGCAAGTACTGTTGTGAATCAACCAGATGAGTAAATTTGATGAACGGACTGCATACTGCTCACATGTGGGTGTTGTTGTCTTGTTTCACAGTATTTTGCTTTGTCCTAGACATATGACTCTGCAGTCATATCTGATTGTTGTGTAAGAAATCCTCCTAAAGAGCGAGCCTGCGAATACCGGTGCAGATTTATCACTTGTGATTTCTGTAGAGAACTTTGTCAGAACAGCGCTCTCTGCTTTGCCCCCGCTCCCCTTCATCCTTATCTTCTGCGTCACCTCACTTGTCCTTCCATTTTTCTCAGCTTCTTTTGTTTATCCCCCAACTTTCTCCTCCTCCTCCTCCTCCTCCTCCTCCTCCCTCCACGCCTCAACTCCCCTCTCTCGTTTTACACTCCTGCTACCACGCCCCCCCAATCCAACCCCCCACCCCACCCCCAGCACATAGTCGCACACCCACCCGTGGTGACAGGCCGTGCTGTATAGCTGATATTTGGTGGCTTATTATTCTGCTGTGTGTGTGTGTGTGTGTTTGTGTGTGCGTACGTACGTCTGTGTCTGTGTCTGAAATTGTGTGCTTGTGTGTCCGTCTGGCTCGTGGCTGATAAGACGTCACACTCTTATCCTCACAGACAGACCTGTGTCGCCACGGTGGCTCACGGACCACATACACACTCGCACAGATTCATACACACGCTAACACACGTGCACACAGTCTTTAGTATGTACCAGCCTGTCAGATTGAGTTCCTTTTTTCCTGCTATTGTGAGTGTGTAGGTCTGTGTGCGTTTGTGTTGATGCTGCTTGTCAGAGATATATGATTATCGTCTCTTGTTAAACTCTTCGACTTTCCGCTCCACCAGTGGGGAACCTGTTAATGTGAGGCTAAAAACTGCGCATGCAAGTGTGTGTCTCTCTTATTTTTGTCTTTCGTTGAATGGAAGATTGTCACAGGGCTACCATGTTGAAAACACTTGTCACGAGAGGATAAGTACAGAGAAGAAGGAGAAAGAAACTCGAAAGACTCAGATTTTATCTTCTGGATTTCTGCCTTTCCTCGTTTGACCTGTGGATAGTGTTTTTGTGGCCACGGAGCGAGTTCTTGTCAGGTAAACCAACACCAAGAGATATCCAAAGCTGTTATGAATTATTGATATATGTTAACATAGCATTTTGAAAGTGTGTATTTATCCAACGAACGCCAGCTAATCACCATGGCTGCTCTGACTCTCCTGCGGCTTCTCATTCACTCAATCAAACAGTAACACCTGGGAGTGTTTGTGTGTGTGAGGTGGTGGGTGTGGTTCGAGGGCTGGAGTTTGGCTTCAGTGATCATCAAGGCAGAGAAATTTAGTTGGTTCTAGTCCTAAGAGCAAAAAGCTAGACAAGTGCTCATCTTCCTCTGCTGGAATGTGTCAAGATTTAACAGGAATTGCAATTTTGTCTGAACTTTACTCCCTGTCAACTCATATATAGCCCTGGAGTGAGTGATTAAACACACACTGGCATGCACACATACACCCACACTGAAGCAATTTAACATAAACTTGTAGTCAAGATAAATGCTAAACACCTTTAAGGACTTGGACCTGGTCCCTTTTTCCCCATTTTCAACTTCTCACTTTTACTTTTACTTTGGCGTTTTTCTCAGCAACAATCTTTACTGTTATTAGTGTTCCTGGTAGGTCACTCATTATGCAATTGATTCAAATACCAACATGAAGTGGAGTAAAACATTACAACTCTTACTCAATGCAATTAGTTGCTCAGTGACATTTTGGTGAAGTCATTACCCATCAAGCCATATGGGCTTATCTCATCCATCTTTTTTTATCTTCTTTGTTCACCTGAGGGCTGCAGGGAGCCAGAGCCAATCCCAGTTGACTCTTGAGACGAAGACAGAGTACACCCAGGAGGTTTCACCAGTCCATGACAAGGCAAACAAGGAGAGACAAGACAATTGAACATGCAAAGTGACACATGCACGCAGGCATTTTAGCCCCACCAATTACCCACCCTCCCAACTTAAAATTGTGATGAAAACCGGTGGACCTGAGGAGGACATACACATGCACCGTTGCTTAGCACACCGTTTTGTGGCCTCAGTCTATTGTAAAACTCCAAAAACAGAAATATTACATAGACCTTTGGGATAAAACAAAAAACAAAACAAAACAAAGGTTCTTTTGAAATTTTTTGCAAAACAAGTCTTTACTACAGCAGTGGTGTGCATGCGCAAAAGCAGTGTTTCCACTGCCCTCACTCAAATGGAGTCCAAGCATTTTCAAAAAGTTGCAGTTTACACCATCTGCACAAAGAAGGAAATCGGAGCCTGTTCAAAAAGTTCTACATTGGACACCATTTTCAAAAAGCTGCATTTTCAGTGACTCTGAACGCTGCTGTCATGTAAACCTCTGAACCTCCAACATGCTAAAGGTTTGTGTTTTTACTTGAAAACATTGTCATGTAAACATAGCCTTAAATACACTACTGTATAATCGATGCATAATGCTGTACAATAAATAACTGACATCAAATTGGTCACATTTCAGTCCGTCACAAGATTTTAATCCCGCATTGACTTTCAAAAACAAACAACCTCGAGGTTGAATGCAGTAAAAGCTTTAGAGGTCTTATTATCACGAATCCAAACATGGAGACTAAGGGAGCTGTCTTTGAACTATGACGACCATGTCTAATGAGGAGCCTGATTTGTGATGATGGTTACAGGCTTTGTTTCAACTGGTCACTCTTCTTCTCTTCTGTTCATATCATTGAACAACTAATTAGTCTCAACAGCTTAACTGGAGGCATGGTTTTCTTCTTTTTTTTTTCTGCATCTTGCTCACACTCCCTTGTGAGACTGACGCTGTATCTTAGAGGGTGATTTATAATGACTACATTTGAGTTGCAGTTGATTTAAGCAGGAGGTGAAACGACGATCGCGCTTGTAAAATACAACAAGGCAGAATATGGATTGGGTAGCTTTCCTCTTGTGAATTTACTGTGCTTTTGGTCTGAATTGAGCCCCTCAAACCATTTATTCGCCCTTTCATTCCTACAATCATTTTCCACTTCAGATTGTCTCAAAGGTTTCAACTCTGATATATATTTGTAATTTTGGTTGTGCTTTGCATTGTGTCATATAGAGTCTATTGATGTGCCTCTCAATGATGTCAGTGGGGTTTTTTTTTCTAGATCAGAGGTGTTTAACACAGTTCAGTTCAGAGGCCACATACAGCCGAAAGAGCCGAACCGGTGAAATAGTGCCATAATAACCTTTAACGTTGTACTTGCAAGTCTTTCTTTGTTGTGGTCTATGAAGATTGCCTTCCGTCTGACATTCCTGCCCTTGACCGCCAACTTCGCATGCCACTAAAGATCTAAACAGCCCGACTCATAGAGAACTGATTTTTCTATCCTCATGTTCAACTTCGAGTGTACTTTTCGTAGTTATTGCCTGCTAAATAAACGAGCTTACATTCGTACTTTAGCGTAACCAGGTCACTCTCCATTATGGGTAGTTAATGCGTTCGTAGTACAATGAAGCCTCGTAGCCTATACGTGGGATATTGTAAGGATTCTGTTTTTAAAGGCTGCTGTTCCTTGACGTAATAGGTCTAATGAGACTGAGTCTGCTCACCTAAGCAGAAGCAAGTAACAAATGTTAATGGCTTATGAGGCTAATTAGGAGCACATTACACTCACAGTTATTAGGCTCTAATACTGGCGTTAGCTTCCAAAGGCTAATGAGGTAGCATGCTAGGCCAATTACACTTGTATTTCTAATGTGCTTATACGTGCATTGTGTGCCTGTCCATGACATTTGACTATTAGAAGGGATCTTCGAGACAGGCTGGTGCAGCCTGCACGTCGGACAGGTGCACAGAAGTTAAGACGGGGAGAGGGAGGAGTAAATGGTGGCTTTCTGGGCACTGTAAAGGTCACACACCACACTGGAGAAGCAGGAAAGAGAGACAACTGACCGCATTGTCAGACAGGCTTGTAACGTCATGACCTTTAGTAAATCCACACCTCTCTTTTTTTCTTGTTTCCTCTTTGCCTTCTGGCGTTTTGCTTTACCCATGAGCCTAGAATTTTTTATTTTTATTTTTTTCCCCAGTCTTCTCTTTACATCAATTATTGTGGCTACATGATAAGGAAGGGAATTCAGAATATTTTTTAATGCTCGTAAACAAAGAAGTGACTGGCAACGTGTTTGTTTATGATGGGATAGTTCATGGATTGAGTATTGCAACAGAGTGAGGAGAAGATAATGTATTCTCGTTTTGAGAGAAATTCATTTCGAAATTATATATATATGTACATCTTTTGAAACTGCAATCAAAGATGCTATTGTGGGTATGCTAATGTGTTTTCAGAAACAGGATGAAGAATGAGTGGAGCTCTGCTGTTTGTGCTCGCATACATATAAAAGGAGTTGCCTGTTTGGCACTTTTCTTACTTTATAGTTTTCTGTCATGCAAGCTTGTCTGGTCTCGGATGTACAGCTATTATTGATAAACTCCTCACTGTTCAGTCTTCTGTCCACATCCATGTTTTCATAATGTGACTTTTGCGGTTATGAATGATAATAAAACACAAACACATGTACACACATCAAAATTGCACGAGATTCATGACTGCTTGTCACAAAGGATGAGCACGGTTAGTTGACTAAACAGTTAAACGTCCACCTGGTATATCGGCATGACAAATGTGACTCGGTTAAGCTAAACTAAAAGCCAGTTAAGCTAAACGCAGCTTAAATTTAATGCAGCTGCCCCACTCGAGGCCATGGAACCTTCAGTAAACTACTGCATTAAGGCAATATGTTGGAAATTGGAGAGAAGGTCCTTTTCACAAAAACAGCACAATTTATCAGCTGATAAAGTAAAACAAGAAAGTTTGTGAAGAGTTTAAGGAAAGAAAAAAAAAATAAGACAACACCACTGGGGAATAAGGGGAATAAGCCAGCAGTGCACCAGCTAGATTCAGGACAATTTGACACAGTTTACTTGGATTAGCTGTATAGTTTTTTGGACTTAATGACTAGTTGTTCTTGTTCTGTCTATAGAAATTAGTCTCTTGCAGCAGTCGGACCGATCGTGAGCTGATAACAAGAATTTTAGAGGAACACCAACTCTGTGTTGAGTTCAAACCTACACAGGATGTGAACTCGCTGCAGTCGTAATCCTCAAACGGTTCGCGCAACAAAATGCACATTCTAATATGAGACACAACACTTAATGACAACATGGGAAAAGTTTCAATGTTTTTCAAGTTGAAACAAGTGCTGTTCTCCACTTCAGTCTTATGGTTGTGTTCACTCAGGTGAGCCTGAATTTCAAGACATAGTGGTTTTTTACAAATATATAGATTTTTCTAAGGCTGAAAAGATTGCCTGTTTTACTTTTTTCCCCGCCTTGGTGGTTCAGATACATCATACTTACTGTATTTCAGCGTAGTGTTTTATTGAGCTCAGTTCGATCTTCAGGTTTCTGTTTGCACCTGAAACATTTTATTCATCTCTTTCCTAAAAAAAGTTACTTTTCTGAAAAGCCTTCATCAGTTTCTACATCTTGTCCCTGGTTTTATGCGCATTTCGGTGCCTCCAGTAAATAGATAAATGAAGCAGACGAAGAATCCGGCAGTCTTTCAAGTAGCATTTATGTGCAGGGAAAAGCTAGACATAGAACATGTACCTGATCGAAAATCTCCCTCATTGTTAATTGTGCAGTGTTGGTGTTGCTTTGATCATCAAGTCATTTTCTCCTGCACTTATTGTCTGTTGTTACCTGTAGCTGCTCTCACATTGTGTGCTGCAGAAATTTCTCTGCTGTCTAAAGACGGACTGACAATGCACTGCACCGTACTGAGAATGACCATTAGCGAGTCCTCTCATTATCTGACATAAGACCACCGATTTTAAGCCACAAAATGAGCTAACGATTGACAAGCCAGAATTGCACAGTGCACATCAACTCCAATGTTAATTGTAGCTTCAGTTCTTTTTACACACATGCAGGTAGATGATATTTTAGCCAATGGATTCCTGTGACTGAAGTACTGAGATCTTTTTTTTTTCTCGGTTGCACGGAGGATGGATGCAGAGAAGAAAGGAGATCTTTTTCTCCAAGGTTACTCTCAACAATTTCACTATTTTTCGTGGTTTCATTGCTAAGAGTGACTTTGATCACAATGGAAAACCCAGCTTATTAATGATCACTATCACTTGCCTCTGCTGACGAGCTGCCTGGCTCATTGGTACCACAGACAGAAAGGCTCTCTTTCTTCTTTGTTACTCATTGATTTTTTTTTTTTTTTTTTTTTTTTTTTTTTTTTTATGCCTGGACCCAAAAGGAATTCTGAATAACTATTGTTTTGATACATTGTTTCACTAGCTGGAAGCTAAAATATGATCCCGTCCAAATTCTTGAGGAAAGTAATTTGCATAGATATGTTTTGCCTCTATTTTTTAAGACCATCATGTGTTTTCCTCACAACCGCCTTTTGTCTCCTCGAAGAAAAATCTTTGTTTGTTTTGGTATTTGACTATTTCAGACTGAAACTTAACAATCATGGTTTTGAGTTGATGAATCAAGTGGAATATTAAAAACTGGTCTAAATAAAAACAATTTAAATAAAAGTTGTTATAATGATGCAAGACTGGAACACAACAGCAATAAAAGACAGTTGTACACACAATTGCACACCTTAGAATGTGATTACAATACAATTTAAAAAAGAATTTGCCTCTTTAAAGTAAAAAAAAAAATAAACGGCAAGACTAAAACACAATACAGTGTATCACAAATTAATAAAAAAGATTAAAAATTAGGGATGCACGATACTATCGGCACAATATCGGTATCGGCAATATCGGCGATAAAAACACGTTTGTCGGTATTGCCAGATGTGAAAATTTCTGCCGATATTCACAGCCAATAAGGTGACGTAGGAATTGTGTGGTGACATCCGTAGTGCGCCAAAAAAAAAAAAAACATTTTTTATTGAAATGGTTTTTTTCTTTATCCTCATTCCTTATACTGAAATGGACTGGCATTTTAGGTCTGATAGCTAGATAAAATTTTTGCACTGCTTGTTTTTTCTTAAAGCACTTTGTTAGTATTATTTCAGGGAAGCACCCTGCAAGTCGGCTGTTCAGTTAGGATTATTATTGTTTTCCATCTGAAAAAGCTCCTTAAATAAAATGCAGCACTTCGTTTATTTGCACTGCAGAGCTCTGTGTCTGTCACCAGGTTGTTACAGTAGCTCTACAGTCAAAGGCAACTTGGTTATGTTTAAATATGCATTGTACATTTGAAGTTCATGTGATCTAAAGAAATTATTTTTCTGTATTTCAACACTGAATGTCTTGAGTTTGAAAAAATAATACATTTCTTATTTATGGTAAAATCAAATGTTCTTTTTGTCTTGATTTATGCGTGTTTCTTAAACAAATAAGACTGTCCCAATAAGAGTAACATGTAAATTCCAGGACAGGAGAGACTTAGCTTTCTTTACAATGGAAAGAAAAAAAAACAAAAAAAAAAAAAACAAAACCTTGTGATTATCGTATCGGCCAACAGGGGTTTTGATATATCGGCATTTCGGATATCGGCAAAAATCCAATATCGTGCATTCCTATTAAAAATGGTTCCCTGATACTAATGAGTACTCCAAGCAACAATGGTTCAGGACAACTTCAACGTAAGAAGTACGGAGCTTTTTAGCCACTGACCAAAGCTTTCAATGACTTGCTTACAGGTCAGCAGAAACGCTTTCTCACACTCAAATTACTGTTCTAATTTTCTTTTTGTTTGACTTTCTTTAACCTTTGACTTGTCCGATTCCTTTGCTTCATCTTATTCTTCTATACCCTTGCATTCCTCTAATTGTTTTCTGATTTAGTTTCCATTCCTCCCTCACCCAGACCGTTTGCGTTGACTCCCTGCTGTTTTTTATAGTTCGACTCGCCCTTTGTGTCCGTCCACAGTCTTTATTGGGATTTCTTTATAACAAAATCAAACTGTGCTGATGCTCCATAAAAGCAATTGGATCTCAGTGCTTTCACTTCAGAAATGGCATTTGTAAAGAATGGAGTAGAAAAGAATTTATTGTCTTTGAGACTGAGAGGTTTAGTCTGTTTGTTGTTGACTGTAAATCATTCCAGAGGCAAGAAGGGAGGAGAGATGAAATATGGGTGGGCTGGGCTTCCTATGTTGCCAGCCAGTATAAAATAAATAAATAAAGATCAAGTAGATTAACTAAATAACTGGGCCTGTCTTGATCACAACATTTGCCTTACGCTAAATCTCCTACGGATTATTGCCGATAAACGATATTATTGCCATTATTTTGACACCATTTTTAATTGATGTAATGATGATAAATGGCATAATAATGCGAGTACACCATATGAAAAGCAATAAACTTTAATGTATTAGAAGTATTTAACATTATAACAGGAACGTCACAAGCTTTTAATTAAAATAAATTAAACAAAGACAAAAAAAACCCTAATGAAAATAAAGTGGACTCTCAGTCACTTTTATCAAAAATTCCATTGATTGTTGCAAACTAGACTGTGAGAGCACACAATTTTGCACCACTTTGATAAAATTTACTTTGCTGACTAAGCGCCTCTGTGAGCGTCGACTATCGTGCTGAAGGCTCTGCTGCTCCTCCAGTGGCACTTTTTTCACTAGACAGGGTGGTGATGTCCATTTAGTTTGAAACCGAAATATTTCCTCGCTGGAAACCATCTCTTGTGTCCGTTCATCCATATTTGCTCCCGTTGCTGTGCACGGCGCTCTCTCGCAGCGCTGTGTGTGCGCGTAAAGCTAGCATACGAGCGAGCCGCCTCCCCGATCCTCACACCGGGACAAAGATAGGTTGAGTGACAGGAGGCCTCACTCTGTTGAATCTGCTACAGAACCAACACGCCCAGGTGTTAAGACAAGTATACAAGGACATTCAGCCTGTATTGTAGAGAGATGGGAGGAAAACAAAAGCACGTGCACGTCGATTTATCGAAGCAGGCAAACCCACTGACTTAGCTTTTCATCATCATGCGATTGATTTATTGATTTTTGTGACAGGCCTAGCTGTTTTCATGTTTTATCTGAAATATTAATAAATCTCAGGTGGAGCAGTGAAAGCCATATGACTTGCGTGTCGCTGGATAAACTGAATATCTTTCTGCAACAGTCTTTTGGAGATGTGTGAACAGATGTTGTTAAAAATAACTCCAGACATAAATTGGTGTCTGTGAAGCCGTTGATGTCACGGTCCCTCACTCTGGAAGCCCACTCAGTGTCCTCACTGCTCTGTGTAGAAGTAAAAGGCACAAAGAGCCATAATTGGAAATATCATCTCCTGGACCATCTGCTCGCAGATCGTGTGGTTTTGTTTGCGAATCCTCTCTGAACGGCTCTGTAAACAAGTTGAGTGGCCTTCCTGTGTAATTGGGTGCTACAGTGGGCTTCATCTGACACATTTGTTATTGTTTTGGTGAAGTTCAGTATGTGTTTCATTGTTCACCTGAGGGGTTCAGGGCTGTGATCATCAATGTAATATTGGCTACATTTCAAAAAAATTATATCAAGTTATCACTTGTGAGCACAGTGTCGTGCATTGTGACCTTAGCTTCATCCTCTCCATCTTGTTTTTATTCAGTCGATGAATTCGGTTCAGTTGATGATTTGAATAGTGTGGCTGTAGTTTGTACGTTGTCAAAGTTTTTGGTGAACAGTTGAGTTGAGCTCACTGTTGCAATGGTGTAAAGCTCAGTCTATTGTGAAAACATTTGAGTGTGTTTGTACATGTCTACTTTTTCTACTTAGTACTAAGAAAGTCTATCTCAGTCTCGATGAAAGGGCTCACAGACATGAGTGTTTTGACCATGATATCAAATAAACAAATTAATGTGTTACCTTCTACTTCCTGTAAGAAAGTAGACACACTGACATCTTACTGTTTATAGAAAACTGCAGATGAAAGCAGTAGTGAAAGTGACAGCTGCACGCCCAAGCTTAGAACAACTGCTGTACAACAGGTGAGCTGTTTCCGTGTGACGAGTAACTTAGAAATGAGCAAAAGTGCACTGTACCATATAGTTTCAGGGCAAAAAAAAAAAAAAATCTTCATGCACAAATTGGCCGTGTCTGGTAATGGGTACTTTAGTGGGTACTTTAGTGGACTCAGAGTAAATACTGTTGCAAAGAGCTGTGAGCAACAAGTTCTACTTCAGGTCCAAAAATGATGATGAATTTTTCACAAAACTTGCAAGATAAAATTGAATTGTGTGTAAATTGAGAGTCGCTTGTCTGCTTGTTCCATCTGCCTTGATACGTTTGATTTCATTCCCTCAAGCTCACAGTGTTGTTGCAGTATGCCAAACGAGGCCTCATTTCCAAAACAAAGTGCTCATATGTGGACAGTTGTTTTCATTTACACGTGTTATTCAAGGAATTTGGATGCAGCTTAAGAGGCTGACATTGCATGCGCCTGTGTTGATCTTCCTCGTGGGTATCTGTGACGGTGATTGAACAATGTTTCATTCAAATAACTATTAAAAGTAAAAGTGAGAATATGTGTGGGAGAGACGACTGTAACCAATCCTAAGAGAAAATTACAAAGGAGGCGGTTTTATGCTGGCACATGTTATCTTAGCTGAGAGCTTTAAACGGTCTTCAGTGCAGTGATTTTAAAGTCTTAATTTAGTTTGCGGCTTTAATTGGATTCTGTTATAATGGGTTTTTCTGCTTATGAGCATTCTGCCCAAGTCACTTACACCCAACGCACGTTGTGTTTTATTAGCTTCACTTATTTTTTATTTCATCTGCAAATTTTGACTTAAATCTCCCCTTGACTGGCATTTAAGCCATCAAAAAGAAGTTTATAAGTTAATGTGATGAAAGTCACAGACACCTTAAACCAACAAACACAAAAGACTTAGACAGGCGCCCAAAGGAGAAGAAATGACAGAAGATTTAAAATGTCACACCGTGTGTCTGGGAGGTTTAGAGCGAAACTCTAATCTGTAAGCAAAAAAAAAAAGAAGGCAAATCTTTAGATATCCATAAGCATCACCGAGAGACATGACCGCCGATGGCATCAATGGAGGAAAGATATAAAGTAAAATAAAATCACCGAAGGATGACGGACACAGAGACCCACGGACAAAAGCAGTAGAAAAATGCTTTTTTTTTCTTCTTTTGCCTCAAAAATAATTGTTATTAGGTAGATAAGCTGACAAATCCCCACCCCCAACCCCTCCAGTGACAAGTCGGGATATTTCTGGGAATCACAGATTATGGGCTGACAAATGTGGAGCTGGCAATATTCAAGCTTGTTGGTTTGATTCAGTGGAGGTGAGAGACGGAAACAATAACAGTGACAGGCAAAGTGACTCACGGAGACATGCTGTCAGTATGTGAGATGGCATATGTGTTTGTCTCTCACCACATTATCACTTCTTTTCTCATTTTTCATCAATGCAGAAATCCTCTTCACAGGATCTCACTGATTGCTCCCAGTCTTTTGTGTGTGTGTGTGTGTCTGTGTGTGTCACAGAGAACAAAAAACAATTTATGCTGGATTAGTGTTTGTGTGCTGGTCGTTGCAAAGAAAAACTCTGTTCTTCAATCTTGAGCTCACTTGTGTGTCTTCATGGCCGTTCTCTGTCACTTTAATAGCCCCTCTTATGTTTGTCTCCCATGCTTTTCGTATTTCTTCATTTCTGTGCTTATATTTGCTTTCTTCTTTAGTTCTCCCAAAACACTTCTGCCGAGCTCTGTATACACAATTGTATTTATCCCACAAATACATGTTTGGACTACACACTTTCTTTAATCTCATGGTCATCCCCCCCCCCTTTCCTTTTTATTATTGCTTGAACTCTTCACTCTTTTGTCATAAAATACTAAGAACCCGAATGAAAAATGAACCTGCTTCTCATTTGTTCTGCCCTCGCCTTTTCATTTTTACATACATGTTGTGTATGCTTTACGTATCTATGGTATAACCATAAGCCCTGAAGTTGTCTTGAAGATTACATGAAATGGGCTTAAAATATTTTTTTTTCTTTAGTTTCCCAGAGTACGTTTGTATGTGAGAGAGACACAAAGAGAGAGAGAGAGAGCAAGGGAGAGAAAGAGAGAAAACTCTTTGTCCGTTGTTGTAAGAAGCCAATTTCCAATAATCCCTCTTTCAATAGAAGAATTGGAGGGTCCTGTAGGGGGCTGATGGATAAAGCTGGGACCTATTCACTTACAATAGACCTGAGTTAAAATTGGCCAGAGCAGCAAATTGCTGATTGAACAAATACTGGTAGCTTTTTATGTGAGGGGCTCACAGTTCAAAAAAATTCTAGCTGATTTCTCCCATCTATTATGAGGCACCTGGGGGGACCCCATGGAGAGTTTAACAGCTGCAGCCCTACAGAGCAATGCTATAGAAAACACATCTGGAAACTCAGAAATCTTACCATAAAGCCTAACTGATATTTTTGGAATGTGCAACTAAAATAGCAGCAGAACGGCACCTCATGTAAGTAGTTGTTACCAGTTGGCCTACATGAATCATTTTGTAATAAAGCATCATCAATGATGAGTGTATCTATTAAAGTGCTCTGTTTCCTGTTTGTATTTTCTGAGATTGTTCTCGAAGACAGGACAAAGAATAAGTTTGTGCCCCAGCGTCATATGCTGGCCGATTTTTCATACAGTAAAGTCAAAGTGAAACTATAACAGTGCGGGACGCGTCATTTTAAAGGGTAGGTCAATCCTCACAAATCAGAAGAGCATGGAGGATTCTACACCAACCAAGCTGCTTCAATCAGTTCCTGTATTCATCATCTTGGCTGCGAGTTGTCCTCTTATTCTTAACAACCACTTCTGAGGAACTTAGAGAAACTTCGCTTCTTGGTTAAACTTCGGTTGTCATAAATAATCCATTGTTTTTGATTTACAAATATACTGTGGATTCATTAAATAACACAATGAAAAATGAAATGTACGGTGGTAATGTTGTCATGGTTTGCACTTTATCTGCTCAGCAACATAATCCTGGTTAGATTCCGGACTTTGGGGCTTTTCTCTGTGGAAATAGCATGCTGCTCCCTCACTCCAGAGTCATCATGTGTCCGTCAGTCTTCTGTACCACTTCATCCCCTTGGACAGGTTGCCAATCAATCACAA
The DNA here is from genome assembly GCF_902148845.1 of Salarias fasciatus. Taxonomy (NCBI): domain Eukaryota; kingdom Metazoa; phylum Chordata; class Actinopteri; order Blenniiformes; family Blenniidae; genus Salarias; species Salarias fasciatus. The sequence continues at coordinate 27,730,561 of NC_043750.1, read as the reverse complement.
GGCAAACACAGAGCAACAGACAACCAATTAATAACTGCTGGAGGAAACCGGAGTACCCAGAGAAAATCCGCACGTTGGCAGGAACAACATGCGAGCTATATATAGAAAGGCCTGTTCCGGATTTGAACCTATGAGGGTAGAGCGTGCCAACTACTGCACCCACTTATTCAAGCTCTTAAGGTGAAATTTAATTGGCAGTTTGAAACTGTCCTCAGGTTACATGTGACATGAATATGACATTTTTGACGCTGTTAAAAGATGATTTCAGGCTGTTTATGGTTGCAAAAACTCTTACCAGTTTGAAACATCATCATGATTGCTTAACAGACAAAATCACCCCGAACCTGAATGAAGCACCTAGAAATATGAATGGATTTGGGGATTCTGTTGGGTTTCTATCTGTTGGGTTTATTGTATATAAAAACTGCTACTTAATGGGAGTCACCTTTTTAAAAAATCTTGAGTAATCATTTGATCAGCAGATTTAGGTGGTTATCCAACCCACCCACTGCCTGTTTAATTCAGGCCGAATCGTATCGTGACTAACACCAGCTATTTTACCATGCTTTTACAAAATCATTTGTGCATAAGTCTTTGAAAGCAGCTGACACAGCCTAGCAGAAAAACTGTACGATTGTATAACTGGAGGGTTGATCAACTCCATTGTTCTGTGCCATACCCCTTCTAACCTCTCACTGTGCGGTCGTCAGTGCATGAGTCAGTTGCTTTCCACTTTGTGTGTCATCCTCCTCCTGTCTCCTATTTTTCTTTTCTCTTATCGTGTTCTCCCATTTCACGAGCCGTTCTCCCTATCTGTACTTTTTTTTTGGGGGGGGGGGGGGTGGTTTGGTCTTTCTTGCGTCTTTCTCATAGGGTTTTTTCTGTTTGAGTGACTCCATGTCTTCCCTTTCAGTTTCGGTGCCCTGCTCAAGCGATGCTGTTTGTTCAAAACACTTTTATTCATTTAAGAGTTATTCTTTATTTGGCCGTAACATCCAGATTCAAGCTCGCCACAGTGACTTTGCATTACAAGAGATGTGAACATGACAGTGTCTCGCAAAAAAAAAAAAAAAAAAAAAAAAAAAAAAAAAAGGAAGATAACAGGAAAATAAGTGAGAGGAGAAATGTAGCGGAAATGACTACACTGAAGAATAAGTCAAAAATTGATATGATCGAGGTGGAGAAGAAAACAGAAACAGGGACACTTTAGAGAAGTTCAGACCATGGTCCAGTACCACTGATGTGGCTCACTGCCCACCCTGTGACCTTTGATGTGAATGCATTACAGAGAGGTTATGACATTCACACTGTGACTTACAGAAAAATCAAACAGTTAAAGGATAACTCCACAGCATTTCTGCATCATGTCCACACATGCACACACACACTTAATGTGATTCATCTTTCTGCCCTCTGTGCTCAGTGAGGTAGAAAATAAATGTTTTTAATAGTTCTAGGCTGTTTGGTGTACTTATGTGTTTTGTATGCTTGTGTGTGGGTCAGGCAGAGCAGGCAGTGCTACGTAGGAGTCACCTGAAGGTACAACAGCAGATAAGCTCCGTGCAAGATAAGATAAGCTCCCTGGATGTGTTTTAAATACTTTGTGGTTTACGTGCATAATTTATAGTTAATTAGAATGACCTATCAATTAATGACCTGATTTATCTCACCTCTAAAGACTGACTCGGGTATTTTCATCCAGAGAGTCTATTTTTATTGGTCTCTTTCTTGTGATTTCCTCTATTTTTCAAGGTCATATTCCTTTTATCTGCTCATATAGGCTATTTGGCTTTGTTCATTAAAATGTGCGATATTACTTGTGATGTAATATCGTCCGCTCGAGAAACAATTCCAGTCTTTTGCTGTAATTAATTCATGTACAATAAAACCCATCCGTATTTGCAGAGTCTTACAGCTTTTCAAAATCCCCCTCACTTTTTCTGCATCGTTACACGATAGCACAGCTGAGAAGTCATTTGAAACTCCAACACGTCGGTCAAGATGCTATTACACTTTAAAGACGTGCTCTCATTTGCCCTAAAACAGAATTGTGAAAGGTCATGCAAAACAGTTTTAAAATGTTTTGCACTAAAGTGCAGCTTTCTGGAGGAACACAAGCAGAAATTCTGTCAAGGTGCATGTTTGATAACACACATCAGAACTGTGTTTCGCTGCTCCATTGTCACTCTCTCCACTATGCCCACTGATCTGCAGTCATTGTTTGGTAATATCTTAATCAATACGGTTGTGTATCTTTTCTATAGGTGGGTTCAGAGCCACCTGACAATAGCACAGGATGAGTGTGCTTTTCTGCTTTTTCACTCTTCGAGCAAGTTGAAATTGCTTGGGGACTTTTTTGACGGCATCTAAATTGCAGAACTCGTCCAGCTTGGCAAAAGTTTTGTGAGTGGCTGTTGGCACAGACTGATGTTCATTGCAGCTCCTTTCCTTTCCAATACGTCTTTGTGTGGAGCCAGGAGGAGGCATCTGCTACAGTTGTTGTTACCCATATATTTGCACATTTTCAGACTTGTGCATGCATGTGAGCGCTCTCCCATGCTGGTAGTGGTTGCACATTAACATGCCATCATGGGAACAAAAGAAGGGAGATCCTCTTTAGGGACATCAGTACATTTTAGGGTGAAGTTTAGGATGTCACACATTTTCCTGGTTGTGACATCCTTCAAGAAAAGCCCTAAAATAAAGAGATACTAGAAAATAAAATGACTCAAATTAACTCGATGACTGCAGGACTGGAGTATGAGTAGTCTTTTTGACTTGGTAATCAGTTTGAATCTGTTAATATATGAAAACGTAACACATGCTAAAAAATAATGGAAGGGTACCTTTAGTGTAATCATGCGCTGGTTGGTTAAATCAAAAGAGGTTGAGAGGTTGATAAATACAAGAACTCACGTCATGTTTTGAAGAAGTTTCTGGTGAAAAAACATTGTTTTTGCCCTTTGAAAGCAACGTCTCACTAGCCTGGACATTAAGTGGCAATCTGGTGGTGACTCGAGTTTCTGCGATTTCTCCTGGAAACTAGTTGGTTCTCTGGAGGGTTGCAGGAAATTCAAACATGTTTGCTTTTCTTGGAGACTATTTCAAATTTCCTTTAGGTCTCCTCAATGTCTTCATCATTTGCTTTGATGTCGTGGGGACTAATTGGTTCTGAGATTGGGGATGTGTCGCCGAGACAGTTCTGCGACTTCTGCAGAATTCGCCTGGATGTCTCTGTGACTTCTGAGCAAAGTGTTTTGGTTCTGTCTCCAACACATCGCACTGGCATGGCCTCAGTGAGAGCACAATCCATTTTTTTGTCTCCTGAGTTGCAGTACACAGATATTTGTATGGAGAGAAGACGAGTTGCATTGCTAATGCAGGTGACTCTCAGCTGTCAAGTCCCAAGAGAATATGGACTGGGAGTCATGACACTCTGGAGGATCCCATTGTTGTTGTTCATTTTCATCTAATTCGCATTTTTTGCCACCTACACGAGAGACGGAATTGGAGCTCTTTCAAAAAATTCCACATCGGGAACCATTTAAAAAAAAAAAAAAAAAATTGTGTCACTGGGTCTGAGCATTGTTGTCATATAAACAAACCACCAAAACATGTTTTTTTTTTTAATTAATAGCAGATTGCTTGATTTTGTCTTTTGATGAATGATTTCCTTTTCCACATCTGATTGATATCTCCACATTCCTCACACATTTTCTTTTAAATCTCATAAAATTCATAAGCTGAAAGCTTTTGACTTGCTCTAGATAATCACAAGTGTTCTTTCTTTGCTCCATTGTTTCACAGGACCTTTATCATCTTTTCTTCCCTTGCACAGTTCTGCTGTGTTTTTACCGCTGTTGCTTGTGTGTGTGTCGAACACTGGTGAGACAGTGCATCATTACTGCCTGTATGATTGGCATCCTGAACTGACAGCTCTCTGTTTGGGGTTGAGTGCACACCAGCAAAAACTCAGAGGATGAATTAAAGATTAAGAAAAAAAAAAAAAAAGGTGTGCACAAAGTATTTTGTACCTTCACTGGACATGCAGGCAGTGTGGATGTGTGTGTGTTGCTGGGTTTTTGCTCCTTGGGGTTATCAAATCACTCTCGTCCTCATCCTCTTTCACCTTTTAGCATTTGTTTGTGCCCGTCGATCCAGTCTGCAGGCAGTTCGCCGCAGAGATTTAGTCCGCAGCCCTGCTCCATGCAGCCAAGTCTGTAAACTCGTGTTTGCGTGATCGTGTGAGTGTGTGTGAGAGAAGAACAAGATTTTGTGCCCGATTAGCAGTAGGAGTGAGGCGCAGTGCTAAATTATTTAGCTACTATCTACTTGATCCAATATGAGCAAACTTCTGAGCAGAAACGGAGATGGAAAGTCGGTGAAGGAATGTTACTGTATATAAAGTGCAAAATCCATTCATTCTGTCAAATGATTGCATAATTTAGGGATTCCAAACAACAAAAACACAATCTGAAGCACCTCTGATTCACCATAGACTGAGATTACATTCTATGTTGCTGAGAGCAACAGAGAGTATAAATCCTAAGATGTTTCCTGAGTTAACTCAGTCGGTTAGACATGTAGATTATTTGTTGAAAACATGCCTGAAACATTATTGTGGCTTTAAGAATTAGTAAAATAGGGTGAAGTCAGCTCTGAATAGTTGATTATTTTTGATTTGGTATGGATTTTATGATGGATGTCCAGCCCTCAGGGGTCAAAGGGAGTAGAACCCACAGCTAGCTACGGGGTACCTCAATAGGGCACAGTGTGTGCTGGACAGGTCTATCCCAAAGACCAGTCAGATGAACAGACATTGACACACAGCAACATTCGGTACACACAATTCACAACAACATCCTGTGCTCCATCGATATCTGCCTCCAGTGCCTTTTGGAAGTAAAGAAACACAGAGAACCAGTTTTCAGTAGCAATGGAATTTTTATACGCGGTTAAAAAGCTTGGTATGAAAACAGACTGAGAAAGTGGAAGTGGTAAAACATTTTACCGCCTTTGGAATCGCCTCACTGTTGGGGCGTTGCAGTACTGGATGTTCTTTGATCATCACGTAATTTTCTACAGGACTCCTATTGGTTAGGAGCAGCTGTAGCTCACAGCAGTAGCCATGATGTGCAGTGTAGAGAGGGATTAGTCATGAAATTTCTGACACTGTCAGAAAATGATTACAGCCTGTGGTTGCACAAACTCCTCTCGGTGTACTACGTAAGACCGCAGATTTTAAGCCATGATCAAAGATATCATCAAGATTGCCTCTTAGGGTTGGTCACGTGATGGCGGCGAAGTGAAAACAGCGTTTAGGTAGAGGCTCCGTGCCACTTGGCTTTATTTCTTCTAATATCCTGACAATCTCCTGAGTTATTCTCTGATATTTAGGTGGACAACACGGGCTATGTCCCTAGAAACATTTTGGCCACAATCTTTTGACAGCATGGGGAAACCTCGGAGGGTAAAGGACAAAAACGGCGCACCTTCGGCTGACGGTGACTCGCACCAAGATGGCGATGGGCCCGCTAGCCCCGATGCTAATGATGCTACGGCGGACCTCGATCCTGCTATGGCCAAGGCGTTTGAGCTAATGACCGCTAACATCACTAAAGTTATTGACGAGAAGCTCGGACCTCTGACCGAAACTGTGCGCCAGAATGCGGAGGATATTAAGTCCGCCAACTCACGTCTTGACCAGGCGGAGGCTCGGATGGTAGCCTCCGAAGACTCCATTCTGGCGTATGAAACAAGAATCGGACAACTCGAGAAGCAGGTCGGTGTCTTGTCGGAAAAGGCGGATATGGCTGAAAACTACAGCAGGCGTTTGAATATTCGCCTCTTGGGACTAGCTGAAGGAACTGAGACGAGTCAGCCGGTGACGTTTTTTGAGTCGTGGTTGCCGCAGTTTTTAAAGCTACCAGCGGATACTGGGCGCATCCCGCTGGAGAGAGCGCATCGGATCCCTGGACCAAAATCACCCGTGGGCAACAAACCCCGGCCGCTGCTCTTACGCTTCCACGCTTTCCAGGATAAACAACGAGTAATGGAGGCGGCTCGCCGGGCCGGCAATAATAACGCTCTGGTTTTCAACGGATCCCGACTTTTTTTCTTTAATGACTTCTCCGCGGATTTGGCGAAGAAACGCAAGGCGTTTGATGCCGTTAAACGCAAACTACGGGACCGAGGAATAACCTACGGACTGTATTACCCAGCTACTCTGCAAATCTCCCACGACGGTGTTAAGAAGAGGTGCAGTTGTCCGGAGGAGGTCGAAGCCTTCTTGAACTCCATGACTGACTCATAAAAGTACCGGTACATGCCTCCGTTTTTTATGCCCGTGGTTATTATGTTGCATTTTGATTGACTAAAAATATCTTCATTGATTAAGCCAAGTGGTGCAAATGCAAATTGTTTAGTTGTACAGTTATACACTGTTTGATAACAGTAGGATATGAGAATGGTGTCCCTTCTTTTTTAGGGAATGACCCTTTTATTTTCTTTGCTCTGTTACGTTTTTGTTCTAATGTTATGTGGTTTTCACACTTGTTCTTTGTTGCTCAGATAGGGGATATTGCTTATTCTTTTCATCCATTTCTTGAATACATTTTTGGTCCACATTTATTTGCATATTTTATCTATGTCAGCGCCTATACTTCTACTGACTGTTGTTTATGGTTGGTTCTAATGTGAAAATTAAAATATGTTCGTGGAACGTGAGAGGTTTACAAAAATCTGCCAAAAGAGCAGCGATTTATTCGTTTTTGAAGAGGGAGGAGATTTCTGTTGCATTCCTTCAGGAAACTCATACTATGAGCAAGGACTTCTCCAAACTTTGTAAGGGGTGGGCTGGTCAAGTTTTTGCTTCTTCATACTCATCTTATGCCAGGGGGGTGGCTATTTTAGTTAATAAAAAAATCCCTTTCATAGCTACAGATTATTTTAAAGATCCTTTAGGACGTTTTGTTAGGGTTTCAGGGACACTTTTTGGTCAGACTGTTTCATTTTTAAATCTATATTGCCCTCCTGGGTATTCTCCTGACTTTATTTCAAAGGTTTTTTCAGATTTTGCCAATTTAACCTCAGACCATTTTTTTGTAGGGGGCGATTTTAATTGTATTCTTGACCCCTCTATTGATAGACTCCCAGCTCATAAAAACTTTTTTGTCTCCAAACAAGCCAAAATGCTCTCTTCTTTGTGCAAAGATATAGGTTACATTGACGTTTGGAGATGTTTTCATCCCACAAACTTGGAGTTCACATTTTTCTCTGCTCCCCATAAAAGTTACTCCAGACTGGACTACTTTTTTGTCCCCTCAACTAATATTTCTCAAGTTCTATCATGCTCAATTGGCAACATTATACTTTCTGATCATGCTCCAGTCTTTATGGTCTATAATTTTACCAGTAACTGTGCTCTATCTAAATTTTGGAGATTGCCCACCTTTCTTCTTAAGGATGACCGTTTTATTTCTTATTTAACCTCTGAATTGAAAATGTTTTTGTCCATTAATTCATCACCGGCAGGAAATCCCTCGATTCTTTGGGAGACTTGTAAGGCCTACAGCAGGGGCCTGATTATCTCCTATGTGGCATCCAGGAGGCGTCAGAGAAGAGAATATATTAATGATCTTCAGTGTGGCCTTGCTGATTTGGAGAAGAGATACATATCCACAAATGATCCTGAATTACTCACTGAAATTTCAGCTTCTAAAACAGCTCTGAATACACTACTTATAGAACAAGCAGAATACTCTTTGAAATTTGCTCAGCAAAAACTCTATGAATCAGGAGACAAACCTGGAAAATATCTTGCAAATCTGGTTAAAAGGCGATATGCTGCCCAAACTATTGTTTCTATTACTGGCTCAGATGGCTCCAGGCTTCTCGATACAAAATCCATTAATGCCGAATTTGCAGCTTTTTATTCAAACTTGTACAAATCAGAGCAACCTCACAATGCCTTAGATCTTATGCACACTTTCTTTTCAGAGATCACACTTCCACGCATCACAGATGTCCAGAGACAGAGGCTGGATGCCCCAATTACCAGAGAGGAGGCCCTTTTTGCATTGAAATCCATGCCATCAGGAAAGGCACCAGGACCAGATGGATTTGGATCTGAATTTTATAAAACTTTTGGGGAGACAGTCATAGACTCCGTTCTAGCCATGCTAGACCATTCATTTACTCTAGGTGTACTTCCTCCCTCTCTGAGGGAAGCTAATATTTCTGTTATTCTTAAAAAAGGAAAAGACCCAGAAAAGTGTACCTCTTATAGACCAATATCTCTACTCAATTCAGATCAAAAATTACTTTCTAAAATACTTGCCTTACGGTTGGAAAAAGTACTCCCTGATGTTATTCACAATGATCAGACTGGTTTTATTAAGGGCCGAAACTCGAGTGATAATGTGCGACGACTACTTAATATTATTCAACTTCTTCATGGCTCCAATGATCCAGCCTTAGTAGTTTCTCTCGACGCAGAAAAAGCTTTTGACCGCGTGGAATGGACCTATTTATTTTTTGTTCTTTCTAGATTTGGTTTCGGTGATACTTTTCTTAAGTGGATTCAAATTCTCTACAACTCTCCCACTGCATCTGTCATTACGAATGGTTTTAAATCTGATTGTTTTTCCCTCTTCAGAGGCAACCGGCAGGGCGACCCTTTGAGTCCTCTGCTCTTTGATCTGGCTATTGAGCCACTAGCCCAAGTAATTAGACAGAACAAATCAATAACTGGCATATCCGTGAATGATAAAGAACACAAAATTTCTCTTTATGCGGACGATGTGCTAATTTTTCTGTCCGATCCTCAATCGTCCATTTTGACTCTCACTCGTGTTATTTCTTTGTTTAGTGAATTTTCTGGCTATAGAATTAACTTCTCCAAGTCAGAGGCTATGCCACTTGGGTCCTTAGTATCTGTTCCTACATTACCTTCTGCATTTCCTTTCCGCTGGTCTCCTTCAGGATTTGTTTATCTAGGTATTTCTATAACCCCTTCTTTTGAACTTTTGTATAAAGCCAATTATCCGCCTCTTCTGGATGCCATAAAAGCAGATTTAGATCGGTGGGGAACTCTGCCTTTGTCTTGGCTGGGCAGGGTCTCTCTGGTGAAAATGTTTATTCTACCGAGATTACTGTATCCTATCCGGATGATACCACTTTTACTGACAAATAAGGTTATTAAGTTGCTTGAGGGATGGCTGAGTTCTTTTATCTGGAGCAAGAGAAAACCAAGGCTGAAATTGTCTAAACTCCAAAGACCTGGTTCTGATGGGGGCCTTGATGTGCCCAACTTCAGACATTACCAGCTCGCTGTACATTTATGCACGATCATGCACTGGTGTAAGAATGATGCCACTTCAGTGTGGTTAGATATTGAATCCGCTCAGTGCACCTGCCCTCTCTGGAACCTTCTTTTTGTAAAACAATCAGTTAAAGAACTGTGTTCCAACCCAATTTCCATAAATACTGTTAAAGCTTGGAAAATGATTTGTAAGTTGGAAGGTCGCAGTAATATTACGTCCTCTCTGGTTCCAATTGTAGATAATCCTGACTTCCTTCCCGGCTGTAAAGATGACGGATTTAAACTTTGGGTAAACAAGGGGGTCACAAAACTAGGTGACCTGTTTGTAAATCAAGAAGTGTTACCATTTGTTCAGCTACAGCAAAAATTTGGCCTTCAGAAAACAGATTTTTTTAGATATTTACAACTCAGACATTTTGTCACCAGTGGCACAAAATTAATAAATGACTTATCTGTGGTGGAAAACTTACTCTGCTCCCACAGTGGTAAGAAGTCAATTTCAATATTTTATAAAACGATAGTCTCTACTACTCTCCCAGTCTCCATGTCTGTAAAACTAGATTGGGAAAAGGATATGGGAATATTAATTGATCCAGAGGTTTGGTATGATGTTTGGGAAAAAGCTTCCAAAATATCCATCTGTAATCGAACTAAGTCAATTCAATTTAGGATCTTGCATCGTATACACATAACACCTGTTCTTAAACATAAGATGGACTCAAATTTTTCTCCGCTGTGTTGGAAATGCAAATCTGAGGTTGGTGACTATTTCCATTGCGTGTGGTCCTGTGTCAAAATGCAGAATTATTGGTCTGGTGTGGTGAAAGACTTGTCTTTTATATTTAATACCATAATACCCCTGGATCCCAAACATCTTCTACTCGGCCTTCCGGACCCTCGTATTCATTCTAAGCAGCACAAACGACTGTTTAATTTGTTGACTTTTGCTGCCAGGAAAAATATTTTGTGTTTTTGGATCAAAGACTCGGCTCCTACCAAGAGAACTTGGCACAATCTTGTAATGGAATGTATTCCTAGTGAATTCATTACTTGTATGTTCACTTCCTCATCTGATGCTTTTTATTCCACCTGGAACCTGTATTTGACATTTATAGGCCCATCGAAATCATCTTACTTGCTTAAGGGATTCCCCTCACGCTGACTGTTTTGTTTCTGTCTTATGCTGGCTGACATATTGCAGTGCTAATTTGTACTTTTTGTTTAGACTATGTGTATGTGTATCCCCCTTTTGTGTTCTGAGTAACTGTTGTGTGTTTGAAATTGGATTAATAATAAAAAAAAAAAAAAAAAAAATCATAAAAAAAAAAAAAAAAAAAAAAAAGATTGCCTCTTAGGCACAATCACTCTGTGTCGCTGCCTTAACGTGGATGAAACACTTATAATTATGGATGGATAATGGTATCCTGCCAGGATTTTAGCAAGTAGTGTCTGAGTTCACATTATTAAATGCATGAAGCATGTTGATATTATTAACTGCTAATTTTGTGCTCTGCCTTTAGTGAAGGCCACTTTATAAAAAAATCTTGAATCATTTGATCACTGAGCCGACTGTTTATCAAACCCACCCACCACCTCCTTGGTTCAGGCTGAGTCTTATTTTGACTAAATAACACAAACTATTTTACCATGTTGTGCATTTTATTTCACAATGGCATTGACAACTAGAAATAGATTGATACGTACACATGGGGAACATGAGAACTCTACACCTGGACTAGAACAGGGGACCCTCTGTGTATGAGAGAATGCTCAAAATATTTAAAAATGTCTACTGTTGCACTGTAGAATTCAAGTGAAGATTTTCTGTGCAGAAGTATATTATCATCGTATATCAGTGTAATGAGGACCCTGTGGTTGACCTGCTGCTTTTCGTTCTGGTTCCAGCTAATCAGCTTTTTGTTTTAAAAATTTCAAAGCAAACACTTTGTGAATGAAAGTTCTTCCATTTTCCTGAATCCTAAGACATCACCTTCCAAAGCCAACACTTGCATTTCATTCAGATATGCAGGTTAGAAAGTATTTATCAGCAAATCCATGGATTAAATCTCAAATACTGGTTTGAGTGTGCTCTGATAGCAAATATGCAATGCTTTGTTCATAGCTCTTAGGAAAAATAAAAAATCAACCGTCATTTGTTGGGATTGGTCGCCATGCTTCCAACATCTGCTAAACTTGATGAATGAATTCACAATACAGGAAGCGGATGGCTGTGAGTATGTATTTGGGATCCCCCCCTCGACTTGTGAAACATATTTCTTGCCAGTCGGGAAAAAAAATACCGCCACCGCTCCATATCTCAATGTTTCAGTGGAGAAAGTTTTGATGGGAGTTCCTGGTGTGGCGGTGTAACTCGCAGTCTGAGGAAAACTCGCACAGAAAAGCTTGATGGATCAAAAATGTTTGAAAGATTATATTTATTCAGTTGCTCTAAATGTCTCAGACTTGTGTTGACTCAAGGCAGCCTATTCTGTACTTTTTCCCCATGAACTGCACTCTGGCATTACATCTCAGACTTGTGTACCACTAGAGAGTTTATGCCTGAGTACATTTGGAAGACTTCTGTGCGGATCCAGTACACTTGTCGACAGTACACATTATGTGTGAAGACCGGCAGTGCTGAAATCAGGACCTGTACTACTGTCAAGGCTGAAAGGTCAACATTACTCAGCCGTCCATCATTTTTTCAAACGCAAGTAAACCGTCTGCTGCACCTCTTGTTTTCTGTGTGCAGCTCTTTACATTCGAGAGTGCCTTCTTTTTTGAAAAATGTGGTTTGAAGATCAGTGTGTGTAGTTTGTCTGTGTCTGTTTTTTTTTTTTTTTTCTTCTCTCGTCTGTCTAATGCAAAAGCAGCAGTAATGTGAAGTAGTTAAAACTCCATTGTGAAGGTAGCTGAATGAGCTGTATTGGTTTTGGCAACCAGTTTTACTGCATGAAGACTCTAAGTTGTTCCGTGGATGTAAGCAAACACTGATACAGCGTAAAAGTGTTGTAAACACTGGTCTTCAAGGATATGGGGTGTGTGTGCAATAATTCTCAGATTTAGTATATTATCCATTCATTCTGCTTAAGGTGTATTTATGCCTATTGTTTTAGTCATACCACCTCGCTGATGCCGGATCCTATCTGATCTTGGAAGCTAAGTGAGGGAGGGCCTTGTCTGTCCCTAAATGGGAGACCATGAGGGAACAGCAGCAAGCTTGTGTGGATGCAGTGGGCGAGTGAGTGGTTGGTGGTGACCGGGAGGGCCGATGGCGCAGATTGGCAGCCTTGCTTCTGTCAGTCTGCCTCAGGGTAGCTGTGGCTGGAGATGTAACTTACTACCATCAAGTATGGAATGAATGAATAATGTCATTGTCATGTGACCTTGAGTTTGCTGAAAAAATGTGCTAAATGAAACCAATGCATTATTATTATTATTTGTTTATTCAATTCAGTCAAAGTGACCTGGAGCAGGACACACTCAGACAGGCTGCCAGTCTATCACAGAGCAAACACAAATATAAAGACAAACCGCTCATATAAAGATTCACACCGACGGGGATTAAAGAGTCACTGTTGCCGTCAAATGGACTGTGAGAGTACCCAGAAAAAAACACAAGCCGTGGACTGGGAGAGCATTCAAACTTAACACCGAAAGACTTTTTAGTGGATTTTGGACCCTGTTTACATGACGGCGTTTCAAGTGACAATCCATTGTTTTTGCATTTTCGAAAAGTTCCACCTTTGGCGACAATTTTTAAAAAGTTGTGTTGTCAGTGATTCCAAGCAGTGTTTCCATATAAATGGACACTCAAAATGCAATGAAATTTTTCCATTTCCGCTTAAAAACATTGCGTAAATAGGGCCATTAACTGTGGCTGTTGTCACTGTGCGGTAAGACTTCAAATCCAATCTAGTTTGTCATACTTTGAAAATACAGTTTTTGACAACTGTGCCTAAACCACAGGTTGCAGTTCTAGACTGAACCCTTAAAGGCCACTGCAGTTTTTCCCATGTTTGTCAAGAAACTAAAAAGGGGGAGGTATGCAACTGATTGCAATCTGAAACTTCACTGCTCGATGCTACGAAAACCTCTGCACTGATCGTCTTAAAAAATGCAAAGATGGCAGACAAAGTCTTTAATGAAAAATGCATGACGAATACTCGGCTCTGTTTTAGTTAAAAAAAAAAAAAAAAAAAAAAAAATCAGGGTTGTGATCACATGCAAGAAAAAGATTGAGGCATAAACTGAAATATGCTTTTCATACCGTTTTTCCCCCTATTTCTTGCTGTACAGTTTAATCAGGAGAGACTAGAAAACAGCAAGTGTTTCATCAGCACTATTAGTATTTCATCACTCACCAGCTTGGTGAACTGATTTTTGGCAAACGTGATGCTGGTCGGAGCCATACTGTGCCCTTCAGAGAACTCACACTCACAGAATGAAACTATTGACTCGTATGCCACACACAAAAACATTGACATTTGTGCCATTACAAGCTCTCTTGCTTGCACGACATGTTCTGATGTGCTTGAATACATATGCATGTCCTGTTTTGTTCAGTTTCTAATTGAATTCTTTGTCCTGTTCCTTCAGATGATCCAGGGTCAGTCAGATTTTCTATACATATAAACATACACAAGAATCAATAGCCGGCCCTCACTTTTCTCCTGTAAACAATGAGCGTGTTTTTTTGCATTTTGAAGTCCATGTTGGCAATGACTGGCCAAGACTCAAATTCAAATTTATGTTTTGTCACTTCCATCTCCCCTTCTTAGTGTTTCAAAAGCACCACATATTCACAGATTTCTTGTGGATCTGTAGTACTTGATATGTCTGTTCTTCAGGCAAGAAAAGTTGATATTCTGAAGCAAAGTGAAATCTGTGACGTGAATATTTAAGCCATAACAGAGCGCCTTTATGCAGTTCTTTGTACTTTCATTTAGAGATGTTCCGATACCATTTTTTGCCTCCCGATACCGATTCCGATACTTTTACTGTGGGTATCGGCCGATACCAAGTACCGATCCGATACCAGTATATTATAAAATAATACCATGCCTCGCCTGCATGACTGTCACATGATTATCACTGTGGTGAGGCCTGGCTCAGGTTAAACCCTCTAAAACGTGAATCAATACAGCAAATTCAAGCCATTTATTTTTAAATAGAACAGTATAAAAACAGCAGTGCAAATACAATTGAACTAAATCAATCTAGGAATAATAATTTTCAGTAACTTAAAGTGCAGCCCCAATATTTTTAAATTAAAGGGAATTTAAATAGAACAATATAAAACAGTAGTGCAACGACAACTTAAATAAATCTAGAAATATATGTTGTTGCATTTTTAAATTGAAGTTCAGGCACAATATTGTAAAATGAAGTCATTTAGATAAAACACTATAAATAACAGCAGAGCAACAGTAACTTAAAGGTGCTGTAGGCAGGATTTTGCTAGTCAATGCTAATTTTTCTATGTTTTCTTTGGATCAAATGTTAGAGTATCCATTGATAATCCTTTAGGAGTGTAGCATAATTGCAGTACCGCGACGGCGCAGCATTTCCATCTGTCTCTGTTCTGAGCTGGAAAGGAATCTCGAAAGCTCCAGGTATCTTTGACCAATCAGAAGAGCCCATGAAGCTCTAACCTTGATTGGTCGAGGGGCGTTTGTCGCACGTTCTTGTGGGAGGGGCTTAACTTGCGTAAGGGCGTGATGGCAGAGAGAATAGGACAGGATTAGCTGTGCTGGGTTTGAAATCGCCATCTCAGATGGGTCAAATCACCATCTTACTTAGGTAACCCTAAGCAAGATGGCGGAGATGCGGAACCCTGCCTACAGCACCTTTAAGAAACAAATCTAGGTTTTTTCTTTTTTTTAATTAGGGTGCAAACATAACATAGTAAAATGAGCAAGGCATTTAAATAGAACAGTAAAAAAATAGTTCAACAGCCACTTAAAAGATTGCTTTCCAAAATGTTATAGTCCAAAACCAACCTATGAAGTTACATTCAAAAAATAAAAATCCAAAGAGCAGAAGCTGCACTCTAAACAAAAAAATAGGCTTCTTTAACGGGCGCTGTACATCTGTCACGTGATCCGTTCTTCTTCTTCTCAAGAACAGCAAGTTTGCAGCACAGTGGCGCGGCAAAGAACTGTGTCAGAACTAACGACCAGCAGATGGCGGTAGTGCAACCAACGGGATGCAAGCTGCTGCTGTTCTTACAGAAGAAGAAGTGTCAGTGCAAACGGAGCAGACAGAGCTGACCAGTAAATAGATTACTAATTTAATTAATGACATGGTGTCGAATCAGTGCCTGGACTCCAGTACTCGCCGATACCGATGCCAGCATTTTTGGCAGTATCGGCGCAATTTCCGATACTGGTATCGGAATCGGAACAACTCTACTTTCATTTCACTGTCGATACATTTTTCTGTCTATGGCATGAATATTTTCACTCTCCTTAACAATTGAAATGCATATATTTGTAATGTTATCCTGCTGTTTGAATCTGAAAATGTGAATGGGATGATTCATTCTCTTTGTCCTTTTGTCTGTGCATTCAGAACCTGCTGTCAGAGAAGGTGGACCAGATGATGGAGTGGTCCTCTCGGCGTTCGGTCGTCCGGATGAACGGGGATAAGTTCCGTCGTTTTGTCAAGGCCCCACCCAGGAACTACTCTGTCATCGTCATGTTCACTGCCCTGCAGCCTCAGAGGCAGTGCTCTGTCTGCAGGTATGTCCACACACACACACACACACACACACACACACACACTCGAAACCAGTGCTTTAGGCCAAAATCGAGTGTAGCTCGTACTAAAACAACCATTCTTTTGTCCTTCTGCAAGTTTACTTTGTGACCTGCACTGGAGTAATTCGTTAGCTGTATTGCACATACTTGTATAGACATGGGATCCACAGAAAACAGCCTTATGTAACGGGAACCCGTGGGGTCTTAGGTCATCGGTACACTGAAAGGCTCATATACTGAGTCATTTTCTTCAAAAATGTCAATTACATGTTTTAAATACGATTATTTTCATCATCAGAAAGTACAGAAGCACAAGTGGTTTAGGAGTAAAAGCTTTAATTAAAATAAAATAAACTTCATCCCCCTTAACAAGGAGTCAGAATTGTATTTTAGCACCGTGGACAGTACTAGACGCAGTGCAGACTCTGGAGCTGTCCCTGGTCCTGAAATCTACTGGTCACACATCTGTACAATTTAATGTATTGCTGTTACCAACCTATTTTACTAGTTTACTTCTGAGTTGTGAATATTACACCGAAGTAAAATTTCAACAGGGACACACACCTTCGTGAGCATACAAAAACTAGACTCTGTGTAAAGTTGCATTCTTCAGAGTACAGGTAATATTGAATCTATGCGCATGTTAAGTGACAAATGTTTATTCATAATAAATCATGTCTTGGAGTACAGTTGGTGATGAGTGTGGGTTTAATGTGTTAATGTTTCCCAGTCTTTTGCTTGCTGTATTTGATCATCGAGCTTTCGGACTCGTCTATTTGAACAAAGTAGAGCAAAGGTGCTTCGCAACGATTAAATTTGGCAGAAAATAATGATTAGATGCCGGATGGTATTCATCTGTGAAAATGAACCACTTTTATAGCAAAGCAAATTACTTGTTATCGGAATAAGTCATCACCTCCTGCTGCTTTTTTGTTCAGTTTTGCTGAAATTAGTTTTTCTGAGATTTTGCTCTCTTCGTATCACTATTCTGGTACTGTCATGATGCATTTTTGCTTTGACAAGAATATTTTCCAATTGAAAGATAGTTTTACTTCATCAGCAATGAAGCTGGTGCTGGCTGCTTTGCAATATTCTGAAGTAGGGACAATTGCTTAATCAATTAAAGAGCAAATTTGAATGAACCAGTTTCATTTGTCTTAAAAACAGTCAACATTTAGTACAGTGCGCAACTTGGCAGTTTAACGCCATCCTTTAAAATACTATATGCAGCATACACACTGAGAAGCTTTTAATCAGAGCTTCAACAACCACATTATATTTTCAATGCTGCAGAACTGTCGAGGTTGTCATTTTATTCACCAGCATTTTGTATTCACTCTAAACACACATCATTGAATTCCCAAAGCTTTTACCTTCAACACAGTTAAGTTGAAGACATTTACTGTCACGATGCACTACGTTAACTTCTCAGGCTGTGTCAAACAATGTCAAAAGAATATAAAAAAATGTTGAGTGTAGCTAGCACTGTATTAACAGCAGGTTATAATCCAAATACTTGATTTATGTTATGTTCATGAGTTATGCAGACCTGTCGAGGCCTTTCCCCTGTTGCTGTCTTCAAACTGCAGTTGAGACTGCTACCTTAAGGCACTGTCACTCTGACTGATGATGGATGATAGTTGATCAGCATTAAAAAAAACAAAACAAAAAAAAACAACAAATTAGTGGTGCTGACCTAATAAGCTAACAAAGTCAATTATTGGAGTTTGAGTGAATCACATTGTGATTAAAAGATCCAGAGGTACATTTACTTGTGTAAAGTGCAAAAGAACAACAAGCGTGTTTGTGTATTTTAGTAATCGTACATCCGATTTTTAAGAAACCCGCTACCCCAGCCACTTCAGTAACCTTCAGCCTACGTCCAATTTCTTAAGAAAACCACAGCCTCTCAAGTTCACTCTAACCCTTCTAACGAGAATCTCTATGGGCAGTTTCTGTCCTCATCAAAGTCACCTACGACCTCCTGATGGCAGTCAACTCTGAACTTATGTCCATCCTCCTCCTCAATCTTAGTGCAGCTTGGACTCCCACAATTTCATTTCCATGCAGATGACGCCCAACTCTACCTTTTGGGCAAATTCACTTCATGATTTTACTTCTGCCGTTCAAGGCGCTCCGTGCTCCATAACCTCACTGACATCCCCCAGATCTATCCACCGAGCCAAACTCTCACATCTTTCTCTTCTGTCAGCCTCACTGTCCATCTGGCCCACACGACCAACATGTTCCAGAGCCTTCAGCCACTCGGCGTCCAAGCCTCTAGAACTAACTTCTGCCCAACTTCCTAAACATTCAATCTCTAGACACTTGTGAAACTCATCTTAAAATGTTACTTTTTAAACAAGCATTCATGCCAAATGATGCTGTTGCAAATCCTTGCTTTTTTTTTTTTTTTTTTTTTATAAATTGTCACTGTTTTTTTTTTCTTAACTGTGTTTTAACATTGTCAAGATATGCAGTGACCATAGTTGTCCTGAGATGCACTAGATAAATAAAATGAGATAAATAAAATGTATTATTGTTATTTTAATTATTTAGTGTGTTTATGAGGTAGCATTGCAGTTACGTATTTATTACATTAGAGGTGTAGGCCTTTATTTGATGTTCACCTACTGCTGTTTCTTGAAATTTCACAAAAAAAAAAAAAAAGAAGTTTTTTGTCATTTTTAAATAATTAATTTCCTAAAGTAGCTGAAGTGTCTTAATTTATGCTGCTCCATTGAGGCCGATATGGAGACTGTTTACCGCTTGAATTTTTTATTGGCCTTGGGATTTGTGTTTCTGAGGAGCAGTTAATTGAGACAGGTCAGCTGTAGGAGGAAGACACATTCAAAGCGTGAGGAAAAAAAAAGATGGTGCTGTATTCAAGCGTATCTCAAAACATATCAATTACTTTAGAAAAAAAAACTTTTTTCAATTATTTCTACGCTCATTAGATTTCAACAATGTGTCCGATTTTAAAATGGAAAAACAATTTTATTATAAACAGGCACGTATATATTAGAGCTGTCAGAACATTAATTTTGTTTTATCATGATTAATCACAGAAGCCCCATAGTTCATTTTGATTAATCTCATTTTGAATTTCAAGTTTAATATTCTCTTATTTTTGCATTTCAAAGCTTTATTCCCATAATGTCAAGCATTTCTTATCAGAATGTCTTAAATGGTAATCCAATGAAGACAAAGAAACAATCTCCTTTTTGACCTTTGTGTTGTCTTTCTAAAAACTGCCATATAGACCAAATTAATACAATGTCTACATCAGATGCGGTTTTCAGATTGGAACTATAGTTTCATGCAGACCCACTGGAGTAATTAAAAAATGCAACTTAAACAAAATGCTACAACGCAATGTACTGTATATTTTATATGACATTTAACCCAACATGAACGAATTAATAGTTTTCAGCTTTTCTGTCATTTCTTTATAAATGGACATCGTTTTCAAAACTTTGGCTCCTGAAAGCAAAACTTTTGTAAAACTTAAGCGAAATGTGTCTATCACTCGAAATGTGTCTAGTATGTATTCACCATCTTGTCTTTTCAACAAGTGGATTTATTCATGAAAGTAACCCCTGTTTAATGATGTCCTTTTATAGTCATGTCAGCCTTGAAGGCAGGTGAATAAACAATGAATAAACATGGATTATTAGAACACTAAATCCTGATTTTCAGTCACACCTTGGTGGTGTTCATCGAGAGACGAGCCCGTCTCCCGTATCCTCGACAATCCGCTGGCCTGAGTCTCAGCTTCATCTGCTCTCACTTTTTAAAATAGTCGACACTTCAAAGAGACCATCTGAACATTAGCAGTGAAGATAATAATGTATCGTCACCACACGTAACACATCTTGGCAGATCATTTTCCGCTAATTAAAGGGAACACAAGAGACCGTTGACATGAGACACAAAATAAGACGGGACACGTAGCTGAAGTCACAAACAAGCGAGACTTCGCCGACAGGAGAGAATGACTTTTTGCATTGGACTGTAAAATGGTTGTACCATTCCTTTCTTAAATAGACTTATAATGCTGAGTTGGAAGGAGACAGAAATAAAATGACAAATGGGTTTCTAAAGGGCGAAAAGAGGAAGACGCAGCACTTTTACATGTAATAGAGGATGCATCGTTGAACGAAGATGATGTCAGTGCCAGAGATCTTCCTCATCCTCTCCCATTCACGTTCTCATTCTCTGACCCTGCATCTTTTTGTGTGTTGTTGCTCTCCTCACTCAAAACCTGCTTCCTCTCACTTGAACCCATCACTATCTAGCCCATTTATCTGTTTTCAGGTCAGCGGTATTCCTGTGTGGTCTTTCTGGTGTCCTCGTTTTTCCACACACCTATTTGTCTCTTCATGAATAAATACATTAATTTCATCCTTTGTGCAGTGTCTGTACCCACGGTGTTTCAGAATGAAAATAACATCTCTTATAGGACAAAAGAGCAGAGGAATAAATAGAACAAAAATCGAAAAGACACAGGAAAGCTAAAAGAGTATTCTCAGAGGTGCAGGAGTATAATTGCTGACAAGGTAAACGATACAACACGTGTTTTCTGTTACTGCTGCCACAATATAGGTGTCTAACTGCAAGCCATTAAAAAAAGACATTTACTTTCCTGTTACGTCCTCAAGAGTGGCTAATGTGAAAACTTACAGTTAAAAAGGATTATATCAGTTATAGCTGAATAGCAGGACTTTGAAGGTGAATGGTTAAAAGGAAACATTTGTTTGATTCTAGACAATCATTTTAAATTTAAAAGTTTTCTCCGAGTCATTTAAGTGTCTGTATTTTGACTTCTCTGAAGGAGACGGATGTTTATCTCCTCCATCACTTTCTCCTCTTCAATCGTTTCCCAGGCAGGCGAACGAAGAGTACCAGGTCCTGGCAAACTCCTGGCGTTACTCCTCTGCATTCTCCAACAAGCTTTTCTTCACTGTTGTTGACTATGATGAAGGAGCAGATGTTTTCCAGCAGGTAACTAATCACTCCGTGTATAATTATTTTCAAATGTGTTTTCCCAGAACCACCACAAATTTGACATTTTGTTTTTCTTGATTTTTGACTTTTCTCAAGTATTAACGACTCGTTATTTAATTGAACTTTAATCTGTGATGCACAGGGATGAAGAGCATAGATGATCCAAGTTAGACTTGCTCACTGAATAACATCTACCACACAGCAATTCCTTTAATCACTGTGAAATATTATAAAATTGTTATTTTATTATCTTCGTGTGAAGTAATAACCAGTTCTTCAGGAGCAACTAACAGATTGTGCCGCGCAGTGATCTCGACAGACTGTGTGACTGTGAGGGAACAGCAGTTACCAATTACAGACGGCCGAAAGATGTTTATATATTTCCACCAGTAAAACGAGTAAAACTCTGACAGTAACTCCACAAAATGTGCTGCGTCCTTGAAAATGGGAATTAGAGTTTTTCATTTCAAAGATGTTCTTACCTTTTGTGCCTTTTACAAAAAGAACTTGCCTCCATGCTTTTGTCTGGTGTGTAGATGTGATCTAAAAACTGAGCAGCACTAGCAAAGATCCAAAGTCTTTATTTAAAAAGGCCAACAAGGCAAGGTCTTTTCTAGACCGTCGAATCAAACTCTCACAAAAAAAAGCTTTGAATCACAATGTGATTAATGATTCTCGTTCTGCCCGACGAGATGAAATAAATGAAATAATTTAGATCAGGTTAGTCGAACGCAAGTAAGTTTTTAAGACCGATGAAGCCCAATTTCATTTTTATAGGGCCGCACTGATAAAATGGTGCCAACCTTTGAATTCAAACTTCGGAAATATTCACGAATTTCTTGGTGGTTTCATGAGTCGGATTGGAGCCTCTTGTTGGCCAATTTTGGCCCACCGGCCTTATGTTTGACACCCCTGATTCAGATGGAGATATACGTACATTTAAAAATATTTGCACATTTCTTATGCTTTTTATGTGCGGGAAGAGCTGAGCAATATTAACTTCCTTTCCATGAAAATGACTCCACATATTAAAATGGACGGGGAAGCAGAGCATTTATACGTAACAATACCCTGATGGAGTTTATTTTATCTAATAACCTTTTGAAGGATATTCTTTTGTCATTGCTTCTGTGCCAAGTTGTTCAGTATTGAGTTTGCTCAGTCCTCAGTCCTAAGCCTTCTTTTATTATCTTTCAAAATTTTCTATTCCAGGTTGACAGTGTCGAAGTTAAACTTGTCAAATTTGGTCAGTTATTTCCAGAACTTAGCAGTTCTCCGCAGTGAAATATAACCGGCACGTTTTCTCCTCTCTGTTCACTTTCTACTGTTGTGTTTGTTTGTGATCATATTGTTTTAAATGAAATCCACTGAGAGAAAACTTGCAGCAGATAAAAGGATGTGGACAACCTTCTTTTTTTTCCCCATTCTCTGAATGAACAAAATGTTAAAGTTTGAATGCAGTTCCAGCTGACAGCAGCACTTTTGAAACACGGGCCACCTGCAAAGTGTTACCGATATAGAAGCAGGGTGAGTGTCTGCAGCTTTGCCCTCTGGTGCTCCCCTGCAGTAATGGTATCTTCATGAAACTGCTGACTGATATTTAGGTGTTTGTAGATTAAGCGGTTCTTTACCTAATAATATGTGTGTGTGTTCAGAAATAAGCTCCCATCTAAACCCCAGAGGAATGCATAATGCATCAACGCCCATGTCACAGTGTTTCAGTGCGTTCACCATCAGCCTGCTGAATGTTCTGATCAGCTGTGTTGCCCCCTGCGGGAGAATTTATCAATACTGTGTGGTTCATCAACCCTCAGTGCTGTCAGGCTCTTGATATCTGAGGGCCATTATCAGGGTCATAGACGCCAACGTGTACTTCGAATTGAGTTCAGTAGAGGATCACTCTTCACAAACATATTCAGCAGAATCACCTCCGTTCAGCAGCTTCTCTTTGCTGCTTTGAGATGCGACAGCAACTTCACAACAGATGCATTTTGGTCTCCCAGAAAATTTGTTCTGCTCCAAACTTAGTTCCATTCAAATCTACGTTTAAGATTTAGATTGATTTTCTGCATGAAGTGTTTTGTTCCTCTTATGCATTCGACAAGAGCTGATACGTTTCTCACATAGTCATCATGTGTTTGTATCTTTACGCAACTGCCTTTTCATACATTGTAAATATCACATATTGTACTGCTTTTTATGTATCGTACAGGTTGTTTTCTACATTCGGCATCTTTGGATGAATACCGCTTGTTTTCTTTTTTTTTAATGGGTGTGAAGTGCTTTGGCTACAATGGGCTATCATGAAACTCCAATATCGGATTTGGCTTAAAGGAATGTTGATACACCACTCAAAACCTGATCAAATCACTGCTTGTTTATAATCATGTGTTAATTCTCTCAAACAGAAAAAGTGTGTTCTAGAAAATGATCGCTTATGGTTTTTTGCTGTTCTTTCTTTACATTTCATAATCAGCTAACTTTATGTATTCCTTTATTTTTTCTTTGTCTTTCTAGCTGAACATGAATAGCGCGCCAACCTTCATGCATTTCCCAGCGAAGGGGAAACCGAAGAGAGCCGATACGTTTGACCTGCAGAGGATCGGCTTCGCCTCGGAGCAGCTGGCCAAGTGGATTGCAGACCGCACAGATGTCCAGGTGCTGACAAACAAATCGAACTTAGACTCACCGTACACTTGTTCGTCGTATTGAAGAAAAATTAGGATAGTGTGCGTGGATTTTGTAACTTCTTTAAGAATTTGATTCATGTTAGTGGTTTTTTTTTTTTATTGCGGCCTGTTGTTTCATCATTTCTACCCCACAGGTGTGTTCGCTGTCAGCTCAGCGCTGGCACTTTAAAGGAAGTGGTTGTTATAATTTGCTCAGATGTAATCAATGACCTGTCGCTTCAGGTCATTTCAGCGTGATTGTTTTCCATGTTATTACTCACATCAAACGTTTGTGTTGTCGACGACTCATGTATATGTAAACCGGCGGGAACAAAGTGTTTCATGCCTCTTCTGTGAAGCCTTTCCAACAACAGATCTGTTTTCTACATGTCACTGCTTTAAAAGCCGAACATCATCTCTACAAAACAATACAGCTCTTTAGGAACGGAATTACTATGCACCCCCCCCAAAAAAAAAAAACAACCTCTCAAACATTTTAGAGATGTTTCACTTTTTGTGTAAATCCAGTACAAATGTCACTTCTTCATGGGAGTTTGCTTCCCACACTTTGCACGCAACTTTCCCCAGCTGTTGATGCATGTGAGATGAAATTACGGCTTTGTCTGAAGGGCCTGTTGAGCGTTGCTGAGGCAGACACTGTCGAAGCATCCTGCTGACACTTCTCTGATAGATCTTTATTGAAAAGGCTGCCTTTTAGAGAAGCTGATGGGAAGCGTTTACAAAAGGTGCAAGCTTTCAGACACTCCACTGTGACTTTACTGTAGAAAAAAATAACAAGAAGCACAGAGCAGAGGAGAATAATGGACAGAAATGTGATCAATAGAGATGAATACATTTGTGTGACGGACAGCCTGGAAGTCTATGTTCTGAAAAGGACTTGTAGGCATTCTGTTGATGTTGTGTAATACCCAGCTTTATAAGTACAAAGTTGCAGATGAAATGAAACACAGAGTTATACAGTAAACATTGTCATATCGCGGGGTATTGGGGGAAAAAAAATGTACAATAAAACCATGGATGAATAAAGGTCTGCGAAAAGCACATAAGAAGAAAAAAAATACTATTTGTAACTTCTTTTACAACTAAGAACAAGTGAAAATGAAGAAAAATAAAACTTATACAAGAACTTATTGATGTCTATCATGACACTGCAGAAGAAGGAATACAAGAGTAAAATATTGGAGGAAAGTAAAACTAATACCCAAAGAAGTTGGAAAGTAATAAATAGTATTACTGGGAGAAGTCGTCATACGTGTCAACTCCCGAACTATTTTATGAATGGCTCGAACATTGCAGTGGACAATTTAAGAAATATTGCTGAAGAATGTAATGAATAGTTTGTGGACGTCGGCCTCGGTCTGGCCAGAGATATTGTGGTCTCTTATGATAAACAAGATATATTTAATAATCTGTTAGATACTGATATGAAATCAAAGTTTCTTCATGAGGTAAATAAAAGTGATGTGACTGAAATTGTGACAAAATTTAAAAGCAAATGATCAGCTTATATAAATGTAATTAATTTGGTTGTTATTAAAGAAGTAGTTTGTTATAAGACTATTCTCACAATATTTAATTTGTCTTTTTAAAATGCAATTTTTTCCTAATATTGTGAAGCTGATTTCAATACATAAAAATGGAGATAAACATTTCACGATCAACTATAGACCAACACTGGTTCTTCCTCCTGCTTTCTGAAAAAATGTTGGTGAATCAATCAGATCATTTCTAAACATAAATTGTTATTATTATTATTATTATTTTTTTTTATTATTTTTTTTTTTTTACCATTTTCTATCTATTAAAGCCGCATTTGTGAATTGCACATGACAAATTTTGTCATATTTATTTCCACAAAAAAGATCATCCTTACTGGGATTTTCTTTTATGTGCTTATTTTCAAGCAAGACTTTTCAATCTCCGTGGAAGTGACCACAATATGGTCAATGTTTATCTTACAATGGTTTTAGAACATTAATAAATAAATTAGTAGGACATTTAGCGTATTTGGGTGCACAAATTTAAACAAAACATGTTTTAAAAATGCAGCTGTAATGCAACCAAGTGAGATTTTCTAACGATAATTTAACATTTTCTACTTTTCACACTAAATGGGGAGGTTTCTTTTGGACTCTAAAGGTGAAATGGTATTGAATATACTCCTTGGCTCACAGTTGGAACATTTTTACAAGCAAAGACTTATAATGCTTCTTATCAAAAAGTCTGAGTCAGACGAGCAGATAGCAGTGGTTAGAGCATTTTTTTCAATGAAGAAAAAAACTATTACTAAACTGCCTCTATGTTAGATGTGCTTCACTGAGACGGGATGTTATTTTCCACATTTGAGTTTTAAATATTGCATGTTTCTGCCATCAGCCTTTCAGTCCTTTCATACTGACTTTTATCTTTTTATGTCTGAGACCTTTAATTCGCTCGTGTTCATAATCAGGAACTGGACTTCTGAGTTCATGGTCTCTGGGCTAAGGTTTATGTATTCCGAAATTCTTTCTGTTTAAGTCACTTTTTCGAATAACTTTTAGGAAAATCACCAACCACCATGAGAACAGAACTCATTCACCATAACCAAAACACGTCCAAGGAAATGCGTGTTGGTCTTACACCTTCCTGTGTCAAAGATTATATTTCGTGCATTTTTTCACACGTTTAACAGTTTTGAAAGTCACAAGGTCAATATCAGGGAAAACTTCTTTTGACAATAAGTGAACAAGTTGTTGACCCTCTCGATATTTTTGGAGGAAAAATATCGGTGAATGCAAACTGCACCAAGGTTATTAAGTCCATCTTCAGAACTTTGACAATCCATTCATGTTAACTTTTCCACAGCAAAAATGTTTCCATAAACAGTGTGGGTGAAGTTAATTTATCCTCAATGTTCAGCATGCTGTGGAATATCATATATTTCCATATATAGCGAAGGCTGTGTAGGTGAAGATCATTTCTCCTATCATGATAATTTCCCTTCCGTCTTCGTCTCTATATCTTTTCCATCTTTTCAGATCCGCGTCTTCCGTCCACCCAATTATTCCGGCACCATTGCTTTGGCCTTGTTAGTGTCGCTGGTCGGGGGTCTGCTGTATCTGAGGAGAAACAACCTGGAATTCATCTACAACAAGACTGGCTGGGCCATGGCGGCACTGGTATGAAACACATGCTCGCACACATGGAAATATAAATGAGATGGTTTTTTTTTTTTTTTAATAAATTATTCCAAAGATTCTAACAACTTTTTCCTCCATGCTTTGTGAACTTTTCCATGTATTCTTCTGTGGATGAGTTGGAATTGACTAAATTTTAATCATTTTAATCCACAAAAAGTTTATTTTACAATCTAAAACACATTTTCCACCACAGGTCTAAAGTCTTCTAAGGTGTTTTTTTTTTCTTTTCTTTTTTTTTTAAATTTATATCCACTTTGTCTTTTCATTTGTTTCCATTTAGTGTGTGGTTTTTGCAATGACGTCCGGCCAAATGTGGAATCACATCAGAGGTCCTCCCTACGCCCACAAGAACCCTCAGAACGGACAAGTGGTAGGAACTGCGTTCTTCCTTCGTTTCTTTATTCCATGATATTCATTTTATGAGATATATTTGCACCGGATCAGTGACTACAACATCTGTGAGTCTACCGGCCCTCATTAAAATGCAGAATATTCCATTTCCATGTCTTCTGTGTTTGGAATTTATTGAACTCTCTACGTTTTTTTTATACATTGTCGCAGGTTTTTGGACAGTTGCCAGTTTATCACCAAAGCACGTGGTTTGCATTTGCAAGTTTTACAGTTTTTCTGGTCATCATTTCAGTTTGCTCACTCGAGTGTGAAATTAAAATGAAAAATATTGGAAAAATAAGACAACTTGAGGTATAAAATGATGGTTGGAGCAGTGTGATGGAAAGGGGGGCTGAAATTAAAGAATGAGGAACAAGTATGTGAAACAGATATCTGCACTGTTGTGCGTGAGTGTGTGTGAGACAAACGTGTATAAACAATAAACAACAACAAAAAAGAAAAACCCAGTAACTCACGGGGACACAAGTTTGAGTACGCCCAGCAGTGAAGTCGTTAGAAAAGTCAATTCACCTCATCGAGAAGCTGAAAGGGTTTCATCGAACTCCGGTTCTCAGCAGACGTGAGAGCCAGACAGTACACGGGAGGTGGAGACTTTCATCGACTCAAAACAAATAAAGGTAGATAAAGAAGAATGTTTAAGACCCCCTGTCAAGCCCTTTGTCACATTATTTTTCTTTTTCCATTCTTGATTCTTGTTGTTCTGTGTTGGAGGCAATTGTTTTTCTCTCTGTCGCTCATCAGTTTGTGTCATAACTGCGACACAGCATGTTCAGTGTTGCTCTCCAGTGTGGCTTTCACCCTCTTGTTATTATTATTGTTTTTTTTTTCTTCTCACATCATATTTGTATCTCTGCAAGCCTGTGGTATTTCATTAGATGACGGGCGTCCTTTTTTTGTGCCATAATGAGCGGATGGAAATGATAATAATGCTGTTGGAGATGCAAGTTCTAACTTCTGAGCATATTTTTTCCGTGATGACCTGTGATAATAGACATGATTCACATCTTCCGTTTTCCAGACATCTTGTTACGCTGCTTCCTGGCATCACGGCGGTCGTCACCTGTAACTGTGGTGTACTTAATGTCTTCATCTCCCGTGTGACCTCTTCATTACATCTGCTGCCATATTAATTCTCCTCATCCACTGATTAATTCCAACTTCATTTCTCCCTCCTTCTTTACATTTTTTTTCATTTCCTTCCTTCTCACTCTTTTTTTTTTCTTTCTTTCTTTACATCCTCACGCCACATTAGAGCCTCCAGAGGGGGGAAAAAAAAGTGCAGTCAGCTAATTTGACACTCCTGTCCTGGCCTCCTCTCTTGTTCTTGTCGTCGTGTGAACCGAGCGGACTGAGGGCAGCATTAAAGCTTCCACTCCGTCAAGTGTTGAAACAGCATTTTAAATAAAGACAGATATTAATTCACATCTTTAGGAAGCCGTTGCCATCGGCATATGATTCAAATTCAAAGGTGAGAAGGTCACGAAGGATTTATCGCTGAACTTGCAGAAACAAATTAATGGTAGTGAGGTGAAGCCAGTGACCTGGTGGGGGCTGCCGCCTGAAACCCTGTTGAAAAGAAAAAAAAACCTGTTAGTTCAACCAAAAGTTATGTTCAGCACCTCTTTTTTTAAATCTCAGTAACAAGCTATTTATACATTTTACTATAATGTTTTAAGCTTAGATTGTTCATATCATTTTATATGTTTGATATTCATGTTGTTTTTCTTTTAATTATTTGGGACCATCTGAGTTATTTAATTAGTCTCAGATTTTATTGCAGCTTGGCAGAGTCTCAGAATACAGAGTGTCATGCATTTACTGGCAAAGCAAATGTGAGTGATTAAGTCTTTTGAGCCATCATCAACTTGATTGTGCCAATACAGAAATGCACGAGTAATTTGTCAAAACTGAAGCAATCTGAATCTCAAGGAGAGCTGAGGCCAAATCTCAAACAAGGAAAAAAAAAAAAAAAAGAAAAACTTAAGAATAGAAGTTTTGATGAACTAATTTCGAACAATGGTGAACCCCCCCCCCCCCCCCCCCCCCCCCCACACACACACACACACACACACACACACACACACACACACACACACACACACACACACACTTGTACTTAAATTTTCGCTTATCTTGTAATTGCATTTCATGTGAACTTTGAAGGTTGGCCTTTTTCTGCGATGTCTTGCTTTGGCGCCATCTTACTCTTGCAGCCTTTCAAAGCCTTTCCAGTTATTCTTCTCTGAAGGCAGCACTGCTATAGTGATGGCCAATACATACAGTCAATGGAATTTCTTTCAGTGCAACATTTATATTATGCATCCATACAATCACAACAGCAGGAGTTTTAGTGGCATTGGACTGCTTATTCAAACCCAACTTCTCGTCGTTATTTGTTCCCTGTTTTCACCCTTGACCCCTCCCCTATGCTTCCTATACGTCCCAGCTGAGCGCTCTTTCCTAAAGGCGCTGTGATATTGAAAGGATCCTTTTCTTATCATTCCTGCTCCCCCTTCCCACCATCTTTTGTGTTACTTTGTGTCACCTGCCTCTCTAATCTTCACCTCTCCCCAGACAGTTTAATTCCTTTCAAAAGATGAGGGAGTGAGGCCAGGTAGACTATATTGAAAGGATTTGTCAACTGACGAATGGCACGACCGAGCAGATGAAATTGTAGGGTGGGTCTGACTGTGCAGCCAAGAAAATACTGCTGGCATACACACGCGCGCACACCTATAATGCTATTCTTTTTACACACTCTTACCAGTACCTTAGATTTTACCTTTCTGCTCATTTAATTATCAACAACTTTTAGTTTAGTTTAGTTTGTTTCTTTCATTTAAAACAACACAAAAACCAAAAAGATGAAAATACATCAGTGTCATCAGTGTAGACAAAACAAACGAAAGAAAAGGAGCAGAAAGAAGAACAATCGTATTATGTATTATTTTGTACTTTTTTGTTTGTTTTTTTTCCCTTGGTGTCAAAGGTTGCTCTACTCATCCGTCCATCTTTCACTCTTACTATCCAGATTGCAAACAAAAACTCTCACCCCATGTCAGTCTTACAAAACACATACCTGTAATCAGTTAGCCGAGTCTATCGATGTTCAGTTCTCAAGACACTGTGCATGTAAATATATCCTTTTATTTTTACTTACATATGTATTATATCGTCATGTAATGTATGCAAGCTTGAACATGCAACAGTATGTCAGGCACAGTCAGAATGCAACCAGCAAATCAACGTAAAATCCATCGCCTACAACGGGTTGATGGAGATGGAGCCAGTTCCAGTTAACCATCAATAAAAGTAGAGTACACCATGGCCAGGTCACCAATCCTTCACTAAGCAAACACAGAGATAGACAATTGATGCAATTTTGAGTCACCAGTTATCCTAAAATGTATGTTTTCAGACTTTGGAAAGGCATCAAAGTACACTGAAAAATTCATGTTCAAGGAGAACTAGAAACCTCGAAAAGAAAGACCCAAAGGTCAACCCAGACCGAAGCCAGCAGCCTCTCACTGTGAGGCAGGAGTGTTAATCAACGTACTCCAGCACAATTCTACACCTGGAATTTATTCAATTACTTGCATTATTTTAATGCTGTAGCCTGAGTGTTTCGCCCGAGAAGGAGAAGGAATCCAAAACGACAGGGTCATAATTTTAGCATTAACGTTGGGAAGTGCCTTTAGCCAGTGATTTTACTGTTATCCTATCATGACCAACAATGTTATATTTCCACAGTATTGGCTGATGACATTTCCATATTTCCGCTTGATTTCATTTGATTGGTTGATGGCGCTCAGCAGCTGTTGGAAGCGGCCCCCTTTCTGCTTTACTGCTAACCTTTCATAATTTACAGGAGCGCTGCTGTCACTTTTATTGGCTTATTGCAAATGGTTGACTTTTGGCTTGCAGAGGACATCGCTGTATGTGGGGTGTGTCGTTGAGCATGAGTGCTGCTCTATGTTTGAGCTGCACCTGCTCATTTACACACACACACACACACACACACACACACACACACACACACACACACACACACACACACACACACACACACACAGAGACAATAACCAGCACTTCTGCTCAAGGTCAGAGATGCTTTCCTTGGAATTAAGCATAATGAACAAGACTGAAAAAGAAAAATTTAGAGGAAATAGTTTACAGAAAAAGGTAGCTGAGGAGAGAAGGTGGATATATTTTATCAAGTATCATGGAGATGGTTGGTGCACCGGTACGAGACACGGGAATAAGTGTTCACATTTATTTAAACATGAATTGTAAGATCAAGAAACAATTGTTTACTTATTCTGCAGATGTCGTTTTGTTCCACATTGGGTTATTTATTGTAGTATTGTTTTTTTCCCCCAATTTTGTGTGAGCAATACGGGAAATATAATTTAATTTTAGAAACTTAACAGAACTGAAACAAATGTCAAAAAGCTCCTTTGTTGGAGGAATACTAATGTCTACTTACAGAGAAAAGATGATCATTGGAAATTGCAATATTGTCTCACTTGGAATAAATATTTGCATTTTTGTCACTGGAAGTACGATTGTTTATCGAGTAATTGTAAAATAATCGCTAGTGTATTCTGAAATGATGGGGGACTGCGTGCTAAACACAAGGTTTTAATGTCAAATGTCGAAATATACTACCTGCATAATGGATTATTAAGTAGCATCAGCAGCTATAATTATGACATACGCACACGCAGTAACTTACATAAATTGTTGAGCACTTAACTGCCAGAGGAGGAAGCAGTTAGTGAGAAATCCTTCACCAGTAGCAGCAAATCCCTCCTGAATCCTTTTTCGCTCTGATCCAAATCACAGAATTATCCACCTCTTTATCTGGTTATTTTGAGGTAAATTAAATGAAGAAACTGAGCTTCCCTTCTCCCCAGAAACCCAGCAGAAACTGGCATCCACAAGCATAAATGTTATTAAATTAGAATTTCAGTACAAGTAGCAAGCACCAGTTACTGTCGTACAGTGGTTAGTACAGTCGCCTGAAAACATAAGTGCAGTTTACTGTCATCTGGGGATTTAAAAAAAAAAAAGAGTAATCACTATTTAATCTTATGATTTCATGTATTCAGCAACAAATCTTGCTAAACAATATTCAAGCTATTGCACCACTTTCCTAAGGCATTGACATGCAGCTAGCTGCAATGTGAGCTTTTTACCTTTGCTACATCCTGATTTTGGAGCAGTGGCGCCCAAGAGGCCGGAGAAGTGGACTTGGGATCAGGAGTTCGCAGGTTCAGTGCCCACAGCTGACGGGTCACCACTGTGTGTACCCGAGCAAGACCCTTGACCCCCGTCAGCTCCCCGGAGCCGCTTGATGCCACTACCCACTGCAAAGAAAGAGGATGGGTCAATACCGAGAGGATTAATAAAATATGAGTATCTTGGTTTTGTAGTTTTATTATATCATAGCTACATGTATCCTGTCTTGCCTTTTTTAAATGTCACTTGTAAAACGAGAAATTTCTCATTTTTTTTAAAGTCCATGTTTCCTAAATAAATGTCTCACCTTTCGAGAAGCTTGTAAATATAGAAATACAGAGATGAGTCCGTCATGGTGGCACATGACCTTCAGTATAGAGGACCTGGCTTTGAATCCTGGCTGTTGCAGGAAGGGCATCCGGTGTAAAATCTAGCCAGGTATGTGGTGCAAGTTGCAAGGACTTGCAGTGGTGATCTTAGTAAAAGGAAAACACAGCAGAATCACATGAACTAGTCATTGTTAATGCTTTACTGTTATCTGTCTACCATATTTTACTGAATGACATGGAAAAAAAAATGTTTGAAATTCCCTCTATTGACTCTTGGGTAATCAAACTGAGCTCTCCACGGAGATTTGAATTTCATAAACATTCAGTGGTTAATGAGATTTAAAAGCATTTCCTGATTTCCTAAGAGTCCACCTGCTTATAGTGTCAGTGTTCTCCTTAACTGGGTCTTTCAGATCTGCTTGATGGAACCTTTCATTCTTATTTTTGCACTGTACATATTTTAGGATCTAAATATCTGAAAAGTATTAATCTTGCCGTGACTGTCGGAGTGTTTTTTTTTTTTTTTTTTTTTTTTTTTATCGGCTTCTCATCTGTTGGTTGATTTTCCTTCTCTTTTCTGTTCTCATTTTGATGCCGGGGACACTCCTTATCTAAGTAACCTCCGAGGTTGGCTCCTCAGACATCCTGTCAACGACATATGCATGTCAAAAACATCCCTTCTCTCCGAGATTGAAGCACATAGTTCCTCTCCGTCTCTTCTCGTCTCTGCTGCTTACTCTTTCTCCCCGCCGCTCTTTCCGCTTTGTTGACTTTTCATTTATCCCGCTTCCTGTCGGAGTGCCTCTTGACCTTTCGCAAATAAAATGCACACAAACACATCTGCACATGCACTGCGCACAAATACATGAAACAGGAAGGGAAAGGATGAATATAGCTATTTGCAAAGGTTGTCTGGCCCTCAGCTATTAACAACTAACATGGCGACAGTTTTGTTTTAAAAAGAAAGTGGTCAAATAAACAAAGGGAGGAGGGCAGTGTGTGTTCATTCCTCATATGCTTTGAGTTAATAGTGCTGGAATTGCTTTCCCATTATGCTAACAGTGGCATGTACACGATGTGACATTTATTAGTGCTCATGTTTCTGTCCATGTATGTTTTCTGTGAAACGTAGCAACCGTGAATGTCACGCATTGAGGAACTCATTGACAGCCACTTGTTAGTGTCTGTTCTCAAGCTTTGTGCAGTGACTCCAGCCCTTAATCTGTGTAAATGGTTATTACATGTATGCATTGGGGCAGACAAGTCATTTGCGTCACCAAATGACAAATGGGTTCTTTGCATGGAGTACTTATATAAGCAAGGCTTTAATGTCAATGTATTCAAATGAACACGGCTCTCTTCTTCATTTGTTTTAGAAAAATAATGTAAATACATCTATTCCTATGACCTTAATCCTAAGAGCTTGCTCATAAAAAAAAAAAAAGAAAAAAAAAAGCACGATATGATATCGTCCCCAGGGGAGGTGATTAGTGTTCGGGTTCTTTTGCTCATATTTCGATTTTTGATTGAACTAACCTTTGAGAAAATTGTTTTCACACTTGCCTGAGACAGCCCACAACAAAACCCTCACACCTTTTAACAATGTTTGTGTTCCCTCGGGAAGCAAAATGTTTGAACAAGTGTTTGTATAAGGCTTAACGCTTACAAATGAAAAGCATGATGATGAATGCAAAATGTATCCCGTGACCTCCCTGTCGGTTAAACGGGCTTCATCTCGGTCAAATGTCCATTACGCCCCCGAAATATAAAGGACGACTTGATCAGCAGTTTCTGTGGTTCAGTTTCACATTCCTCGCTCATATGTTATAGACAGATGTTTCGACTTCATCTGCAGACATTGTAGAAGTAATCCATCAGATTAATTGGAGTAGTAGTACACTGCAGTTGTATCCGACAGCTCCCCCAGCATGCACCTGCCCAAATGTATGCGTGTGAGTTGTTGTGAGTCTATTTAAAACGGGAAACGTATGTGTCAGCATGCTGTGCAGTAAAATAACATCAGCGTTCGCATGACGCATGGTTGCAAAAAATACAAATAAGACTTTGTTTGTGTAAGGGAATAATATATGAAGGACTAATGTGCAGATTTGTCTTTGGTCTTATTGTTAAAAACTGCTGGAGACGAATTAAAGGAACAGACCCTCAAACCAGACCCTGCCCAAACTTTCCTTCACTTCCAACCTGCGTAGCCTTTACATTCACTGAAGAGCTGGATATGCATAAACCCTTAGCCAAAACTTGTTTTTATTGAAAAATGATCCAGTCAGAGTGTCAGTTTTCTGAGGTAGGCTCCATGTTAAAAGCAGTTTTGATGAACTCAGCCAGAACACTCACTATGTATTAGATGTGTGTTTCACCCCGTGTGCCCTCTAACCAACCTTGATATGCTACATCAGTTTTCTCTATTCAAATTCCCCAGCTCAATCTTTCTTTAATGGATTTCTCTTATTTTTCAACAGTGTGTGAAAGTAATCAAAAGGCAGCAGCATTGACAGCCGTCTCCATCTAAATGTCACATTGGTGTCGGACAGATTCATCTGTCTCTGCCCTTTGTATAGTGATCAAAACTTTTTTTAAAAAAAATGTCTGCTTTCAGCACAACAAACTATTCCAAACACTTTTTTTTTTTTTTTTTTTTTTTAAAGCTTTTTGGATGCAGATTGCTTGATTTATGCCGGTAAAGTGTGTGTTTCATTAACTAGGGGAGAGAAAGCTATAGAGTGTGACTGTTAGGTTTGTCCTTCCATTCATCTTCATGTTCGCTCAGTAAGCAGCGACTGCTTTCAGCAGCAGACCACCTCGATGTGCATCTTTCTAATGAGCACACACTCATACATCTTCCACTCCAACAAAGTCTCCTTTAAACGGTCTCCTTTTGCAATCCCACATTTACCTGCAGCTTGTTTTTTTTCCCCCAGTATACTTGTTCTCAGCTGGATACTCCAAGCCATGCACACTCTCGGCCCTGCACACTAATGAATGAAACTCCTGCGTTCTAATCCATCAGATTAATTGGATGTGCCTGGCCATGGATTGAGGAATGTTTCATCTCCCAAGCACTACTCCAGTGTGTAACCTCAACATGCATTGTTTTTAATGCTCAGGAGGCAGCAAGCAGGCAGTTCTTAAAAAAAAAAAAAAGAAAAAAGAAAAAAACAATGTATGAACTAATGATGGTTTAGTTGTAGTATTGAAAGAGGAAAAACAAATCACCTTTGAACGCTGCCGCTGTCACCAGTTAATAATGTGTTTGACTTGCATGCTATTTACACTTTGTGATGTTCCACTCAAACATAATTTCCAATTACCCGCCTCCTCTTTGTGGACAGTATTTGATTCAGTAAGTATCTTTGAAAATAAGGGTTTTCAAACTAATGAAAAGTGTAGTGAGCTTCTTTATTTCAGATGAGTATCACTTTCTTCGCCTTTGTGTGCCAGACTCACTGTTCCTCCATTCCTTTATACTTATGTATATCCTGTTGTGTTATACAGATATTACACATTATGCAAAAATGCCTCAGCTCGTGGTTACTTATTTTACCATCTCTATTTAGTCTTAGTTTTTATCTGATTATATCACTCACATAATTTGTGTACATTTTCAGCACTATTATTACAAATTGAAGGCTAAACTGTCACCAGCATGCCTCTGTGCTACTTTATTAAGTTGTAATATAATTTATTTTACTAGTCTTATTGGCCTCATATTCAATTTTGTAGGATGTTTGCAGATAAAGTTTATCGTACTTTTGGGAGCCGATTGTAAAGTGTCTGGGGAAGTGGAGTTTTTCATTGGAAAGAAGGGAAGTGGGAAGGACAGTGAAACAGTGAGGATGCAGGGAGTGGAGATAACAGAGTTACTGGAGTTTTAGTACTTGGGGTCATTCACCATGGTGTGAAGGAGAGACAAAGAAGAGAGTACAGTCAGGGTGGATGTGATGGATTTACCAAGAAAGAGGAGAAAACCATTGAGGAGTTTCATGGATGCAGTGAGGGATGACATGCAGGCAAGAGAGGAAGGGCGACAGTGGAGAAGATGATCCACTGTGGCAACTCCTTTAAAAAATGCTGAAACAAGAAAACAACATTTTGCTCAGTTCTATAATTATTGTTACATTCATACATGCATACATTACCAAAAAGGAGGGATAAATACAAGGATGGATGCTTTACTGAGGACATTTTGTTCTTTTATGCTTTCATAAATACTGTAGTTTGTGATTCTGGCTGAGTTGATGTTTCATTTTCGATTTTATGCACTCCTAAGAAATTTAGTAAAATTGGACTTATGGCTGAGCAGCACTTTTTGCTGCATTTTTGCTTTGTCATAGCTGGAGTTTAACAGAACCTGCAAAACACTTTTTAAAGATTCAATGTAATGTTGTAGTGGCATCACATTAAAGCTCAGGCAAGTGTGATTCTAAACGAGAGTGATTTATATAAATGTTTCTCAGTCTTATTCAAGAAGCCATATGAAAATCTAACTTCAACATTTGCTCCTCAGGTGAGTTAAACCCTGCACATATGTTAATGTACCTTCCCCATTTTCACCCTATTAGAAGAGGCAAAATGAAGCAAATGATAACAATAATCAGCAGTGTCACATCATCGTTTTATGCTCCCTAATTTCCATTTTAGGACAAATTTCTTCTACCTGTTGAATATGGTTGGGAAAGTCGCAACATGATTCACACGTTGATATGTGGGTCAGGATATATGGTATTGTTTTTAAAACATATCAGAATGTACCTCAGTGTGGATGTTTTTGCACAGTCCTACTCGAGTGTTTGACTTTATTTCTCATGGCATAATTTGGTTACACCAGCTTTTGAATAAAGCCAAACCAAAACAAACTTCCCCCTTTGTGCGAAGGAGTGAGCCTGGGTTTGTCCGTGACGAAGGAAAGTATCTCGATAGCTATTCAAAAGCCCAGCTCAAAAAACAAAAGGATCTGTTTCAGCCTTGAGCCTTTGTCATCCTTATGTCTGCTTTCAAGTGCAAAAATTCTTCATTCCTCTCCACTGAAGCAAGAAAAAGCTGTCCACCCATTACTCCACCTCCTTTGTCATCCCCCATTCATCTTTCCATCCTTATTCTTGTCTGATAGGGAAAGAAATGAACACTGGGCCAGTCGAGTGGAAAAGCAGGCTCAAGATGTGCGGTAAACCTCGATGCTAATAATCAGCAAGAGCTCAACACCGTCAGACACATCGCGAAACCTCTCTCCCCTCTCTCCTCTTCTGCTTGTCTCATTTCTACAAGACCTCTGCTGTGTCTCTCTTTGTCTGCCTCTTTGCCTCGTCCCATTACTTCCAGACAGACGTCAGTCATTGTCATCCCAGACCTCCAGCGTGTCAACAGAGAAGTTTTCTTTTGCCCACTTTGAGTTTTGGCGATGGAGTCGACTGTCTTCTCTCGCTCTAAACCAGGGGTGTTAAACATATGGCCCGCACGCCAGAAGCAGCGCATCAGACGACATTATCTGCAATGGATTTATTTGACCACCAGGAGGCGGGTCAGCTGACAAGCTCTTCTTATCATAAAATGAAGTAGCCTGCTGTATTTTTGAGTTCTGACTACATGTGGCCAAATATTTCATGCCTTTGAAGAATCAAATAGTGT
Source organism: Salarias fasciatus (assembly GCF_902148845.1). Classification (NCBI taxonomy): domain Eukaryota; kingdom Metazoa; phylum Chordata; class Actinopteri; order Blenniiformes; family Blenniidae; genus Salarias; species Salarias fasciatus. The sequence goes on along the minus strand of NC_043750.1, from coordinate 27,691,978 downwards.
AAATAAAAACACACTGTGATTTTTAGGCTGTAACACACTTGGTGAACTGACGCATCACATTCATTGTTTGAATTGCAGTTCTATTCTTCAAAGTTCAGGCTTGTCGTATGTTGTAAAAGGAAAGTTCTTTAAATGTGAACTTCTTGCCTGTATATTGATACTTTATTCCACTAAAGCACAGACAGAGATGCAGAGTTGTAATTATTCATATGTTATAATGTTGATGTCTAAAGACTGAGGAGAAGGTCAATTTTCTCAGATTTTTTTTGTTATACGTCAGTGATTCCAGTCATTATCTTTTTTATTTCACCGTCAACGAACATGTAGCTCTCATCACGTCTGCTGTTTTATGCCTAAGAGACTTTGGATCTCGGTCTTACAGTCGCAGTGTTGAGTGACAGGCCATGTGCTAAATGGCTTTGGTTGCTAATGAACAAAAGAATATGCCGGCTATACCAGAAGCCCTGGTGAGTTTAACTAGCTTGCCGTCACTTCGCCACTTGTTTCCCGCTGTGTCTCACAGACTGCATGATTGGGCAGCCAAGCTTTAATCCTCTGATCATATCAACAACCGTGCACAGAGTCTGACATTGGCTTGTTTTTCATTTAACTTAAGAAACATGGAAAGAAACTAACACCTTAGGATGAGTGTTTTTGTATTTTATTTTTTTTTTATTTTTATTTCTCATCATGAATCTTTCTTTCCACTCAGTGAGATTTGCTTGTATGAGTTTATATAAGCGACATCCTTCGAACTCGTAAGTGCATAAAAGTCTTGTTAATTGCTTGTTCTCGCCGATGAATGCCATCTGTTCAGAAAGTGGTACATTTTGATGGCATTAGATGATTTTAGGTAAATAACATCATGCTATTAAGCTTCTCAAAGCAGAGAGAGGTTGACTTATACAACAGGTGTAGATCGCTTGTGAATTCTCTTTCCAGCTGAAAGAAAAGGCTTTCAAAATCAATAGATAGATAAGTATTTCTACCTTGTGAGACAGTTTATGAAGGTATCACTTAATATTAGTGAGTTTATAATGTGGACTACTTTCTGTCACATACAGCAAACAAGCGTGTGCTTCACATTGCAGCCGCTTTCTTTACAGATAACTTTACAGACTCCAGACATAAAAACCCGATGGGATGATTATAACCTGGATTGAGCACTATTCTTATGCTTCACTTGTTTTATTCAACAAAATGAAAAATATTCCATTTATATTGATGATTTTGAGGCAAAAGTTTTTGTATTTCGAGTTTGCTTTTGATGATGAGGCTTCACAGGCTTGCTTTTGAACATGACGCAGTCCTGTGTGTTTGTTCTTTTTAGGGTTCCCGTAGGTTCAGACTGAACTCCCCGCCCACAGTTAGAAAAACTAGCACCTCTGCACACCTACACGCCTGACATAAATCCTCGCAGCATGCACACACACATTTGTTTTACAATCGCAAACATGACAACTTGCTTCTTCCACACTGCATCGTAAACCCGAGAGAATCTTTTTACCAGCCGTTGGATTCAGGTTTAAATGTGGAGATCAATGATGACAAAGGAAACTATTGTAAAAAGAGAATGATCTATTCTGCCTGTTTTAATTTTTTAATTTATTTACTATTGCTCGACTCAGTGACACTGTGTGGAAGGTTGCTGGTTTGATCTCCCCCCCCCCCCCAACCCCATGTCGAGTTGTCCTTAAGTCAGACCATTGTATCATTCATTGCTTGGACTTTTAAATTTTCTGTCATTTACAAATACTTAAATAAATTTGGTGTCGGTAGCTCACTAGTCTGAGACCATGCACAAATGTTTGGCAGGTAACGTAAAGGGATTTGGAGGGTAACCCAGGACAGAATCCCCACTATAACCTTTTTTTTTTTTTAATGAAAAGAATTTCACTTAGTATTGTACCCTGGTGTTGATTGAAATGGTCTTTGCTATCTTATGTGTTTCTTTTCTCTCTCTCTCTCTCTCTCTCTCTCTCTCTCTCTCTCTCTCTCTCTCTCTCTCTCTCTCTCTCTCTCTCACTCTCTCACTCTCTCACTCTCTCTCTCTCTCTCTCTCTCTCTCTCTCTCTCCTCCCCACAGAGTTACATTCACGGCAGCAGTCAGGCTCAGTTTGTGGCGGAGTCTCACATCATCCTTCTTCTGAGTATCCTTTCATCAAATTCTTTGGATTTGTGTTGCAAAATTGAAGTCACACAGAGCAATTTACCTCTCGGTGATGAATCTTCTTGGAGTCCACCTTTCATATCCCCGAAACAGGATCTGCTGTTACTTTTATTCTTTCAAGACAAAGGTGTCGTCACTTGTGTTTATTCACCGTGCAGAGGCAGCCTGATGGTCTGAACAAATAGACAATACAGAAACAAGAAATTGTCCTCTTTTAACTTCTCCTCCTTGCCTGATTTGTTCCAAATTCAACCCCTCATTGGTTCTCTGTTTGTGTGTCTGTTTGATTGCGGACTTGTTTGGTTGGATAGATTTTTCAGTTTGTATTTGTCTCTTTCTCTGTCTGCGTCTATGCCCATGTGTACTCGCACTGGCGCTTTTGTATGTGCACAGGTAATGATACTGTTCAATCCTAGCGGTTGTTCTCGTCCCCATAGGAAATAGCAGGTCCAAGGTCGCACCTGCTGCAAAGCAATATTTGTTTGTCCATGCTCACAGCTTTTTTTTTTTTGTCATTTTTTTTTCTATTTTTTTCTGCCCATCTGATTACATCAAAATGACACACACACACACACACACACACACACACACACACACACACACACCTGTTGTATCATTTGCTCATTTGCTTTTTTTTCAATTTAAAACCAAACATGAAGAAAAAAAGGATTCAGTTTCTTAGTTCCAATTCTTTCCAGTAACTATCTGTCAAAGAATTGATTCTTCTTGTCTGAAGGTGTCTTTCACTTTACATTGTTGTCATGCAAGCCTCAAACTTAAAAACATAATACAAACACAAGCATACTATAAGAAATAACCAGTATTGTATTGTATTGGACATGAATACCATATGTATTCATGTCCAAGGTGCATCATCCACATCATCATACACTGCTTTCTTACTTGGAAAGACTGTATTACAAGCAGCTGATCTATATTATAACTGTCTTATTCAGGGCGTGCACAATCCAGCTCCCTAAGATCACCGCTCTTACTAAAACCATTAGCAATAATGTGAGAATGGTAATTGAAAGGTGAATTTTGCATAACATTTTCCCTGAATGAAATAGAAAAGTGATGATGATGTAGATGACAGTGTGGTGGTTGTTCGGGCGTCTTCGCAGAACCACAGTTTTCTGTCTTCACCTCACCACTGTTTTGGTGGTAGTACTTGGAGGTGGACAGGAAGAGCTGTGCTGGGTAGACAGCGGAGGGCTGGCCTGAGTGATGTGCCCCTCCTGTTATTTCAACGTACTTCCTGACCTCTGGCAATGAGCTTGCAGCAGTTGAGGTCACCCTCAGGTTGGGGAAATATGGCCACGTTGGAGTCATCTGTGAGACACAGCATCCTATTGGACCTATGACAGGTGTAGGATCAGAAGAGAAGCTTCAAACACTGGTAATGTGCATGTGTGCAGCAGCAGCTCAGTTACAATCTGATACTTTTTTTTTTTTTTTTACATTATTGATTTCAAATTGAACACAAATGATACACAGATACACGTCATTCTTTAAACAGTTATCAATATACTGTGCATTTATAGGATGTTCATACATGTAACACCTTATCTTAGATGCATTTCACACACACACTTGTGCATTTGTTGTTCATTTTGATGTGATTATTAAACACTTTATCCAGTGAATCCTGGATAAAGCTGATATAAAGACCTTGTCAGGAAGCCTTTCAGGAAGATTATGTTCGATCTAGTTCAGTCATAATGTTTTTTTTCTTTTCACTTCCACTCTTTATATGGTAGGCACAAAGTATTACTGTTCTGATAAATTAGTAAATGTAACATAAGTGTAAACCTTCAACTTCAAAGCATCTCGAAAACTTTTCTGAAATGCTCCTACTGCAGATGTGCACAGTAGCCGTAGTGAATTGTTCTTCTGCACTTGTGTGAGGAGACAGACGATAACAACAATGTCGGCCTCCAGGTGGCAAAACGCAAAAAACATGCAAATTCACTTGAAAGGTTGTCATGTAAACGAGGTCTGAGTGGTTTCTTATTCTCAGACAGCACAGAACAATAGTTTAGCATAATGAGTGGAAGTCTTTGGAAGAAAGAAGCTTTGGCTTTGCCTCTGACATCCTTGAGGATTCTGACACAGCAGATGCACATGAACATAGAAAGTTATTGTTTCTATAAGGTTTAAATTGTGCCCCTAAAGTAAAAGCACTTCTTCGCTGTGTGTTATTCAGATCAAAGGCAGCTCACTCACCGTCACATACCGGTGAGCAGGTTTGTAAATGAAAATCAGATCGCCACTGATCCTGTGTGGATGGACATCCTTGATAGGTTCAGAGAAGCTGAATTAAGACGGACATCATCTGGATATATTATGAGGTCGGCAGGGGTTGTCAGGTTTGTTTTCTGCACTTTTAATGAAAGATTGTATGAAATTTTGATTTGATTTCATTGTGTGACATTTGTGTGATTGTTTCTATTGATAAAGTGATATTTGTTTTCCCTTGGCTATCAGGAATTCGTATAGAGACAGCCCTGATAGCAAGGAATTTACCATGGAGTTGATGTATTGATTGTATTTATATTTGATTCTTTTGAGCAGAACTAAATTTGAGTTTTGATGCAGAGTTGCTTTGGAAAGGTAAAGGTATCTTATGCCTGCAGACTCACAAACCAGCCTACAATTTCATGCTGTTGCAGTTTTATTCAATGCACTAATACTGTTTCTTATCAGGACTTTGTTTTCACTCTATTGCAAAGCGTTCCACGGCCACCAAAACTGATACTTTAAACCCTTCAGTTTCATTTCTCCTTTTTTTTTTTTTTAAAGCTGGTTTGTGTATCATGTCTTCTACCGTATCATCAAGAAGATGCATCAATTTCTGCTCTGTATCTTCCCATGTGGCAGTCTGTGTTTGTGCGCCCCATCAGGTTTTGTTCAGCGATGTGGATTTGTATGCAGAGCATGCTGAAGAGAGGAATCTGTAATTAGGCTCTGAGCCATGTGAGGCTGTGCTTGCAGTCATTTCAGAGGAGCTCAGGTGTTGACGGAAGCCCTCTGTGCTTCTGTAAAAGAAAGACGCTCATATTCAATGTTAAGTATTGTCAACTATTAAACTTGAAGAAAACAATACCAATACAAGAGAATGATTTATATTGTGTGATTTGAAAATATTTAACAAGATTTTTTTTATATTCTGATCTCTGAGAGCTCACTTGATTTTGTCCATAATCATCTGCATAAAGTCAGACGTAACCATTTTCGACATATACCTGTATTTTTTTTTACAAAACAGTGATTCTTCTCTCACACCTGGTATGTTTGTGGTTGTGGCTGAGATGTTCCCCAGAGTACAGTTTTTTTTTTTTTTTTCCCTGGGTGGAAAGCTTCAGAATGACATTTGCAAAAAATATCCCTGTCACTTGTTTCCAACGTATGGTTGAAGACATATAGTGAATGAAAACTATTTCAAAGTGTAACCATTAAACCTCAGTCACACATTTACTTCACTATGAGGAACAGTGCAAAAGCTGCTTTTGTGAAAGAATAAATTCATCAGACTTTGACACTGGAAAGTGAAAATACTGAATCAGTTGTGAACTATACAAAAAACAAAAAAAAAAAATTCTTCACGATCCAGGAATATAAATTTTTGTTGACTACAAGTAAACAGATGCGGGAAAACTGAATAACTACCTCGTTTTAACCTTTTAATGAGGTCTCTCAGAGACTGTACACACGTGTCTATTTTTGTATTTGAAAGCAAAGTAATGTGAGCTGAGATTCCTTTTTTTTCTTTCCATCCCTGGTTTGTTTACATAACTAACTTTTTTTTTGAGAAATCCAATGAACCCTGAATCTATTATGATGTTTTCCTGCAAAAGTGAGATATCACTGTGTCGTAGTTCTGCAGATTAAACTCTTTATGTGGTTTGGTTTGACTACAGATGTGTTGTGGCCTTATGTGGTCTTTTAAGGAAAAGAAAAATCACAACACACTGATAACACTTTGACACCTTCTTTTTTTTTTAAGTTGTAGTGATTTGAAAAGTTTAATTTATTGTTTTAATTGCCCTTCGCTTGAAATACACAATTACCCTCAGTCCTCAAGCTTCACAACTCGAAACAAAACATAAGAGTTCATCATCAGGTGCTTATCCCTGCATGTTGTGTAAGTGGGACTGCGGGATGCAGTATTTTACGCTTGCTAACCTTGTTGAATGCTGCTATGCAGCCACGTACACATATGCATATCAGCTTTTCTGCAAGTGCATGTGTGTGCCTGGCGATCCTCCCTCGGTCAGTCTCTATATCCAGCTTCTTCCTCTTTCAAGCACTTGTGTGGTTTCCTTGACAACCTTGTCCCAGATGCCGCGATCACCATGGGGATGGTGCTGCTCAACGAGGCTGCTACCTCCAAGGGAGACGTTGGCAAAAGGAGAAGTAAGTATTGAAGATACGCTTGCAGCTCACCACCCCACCCCCCCACCCCCCACCCCCACCCCCCCCGCTTTTGTATTGCTCCTTTTTTTCTGATTTACATTGTCGTTTTTTGAAATGAAGCATTTTTTCAAGAGTGTGTGAGTGATTGCATGTCAAAACCACTGAATCACAAGCAGGTATCCATCATGCCACATCCATCCAGGTTTAAAAAAGGAAACGCTGGCACTAGAGAAGTTAAAAATGTTTTTTGCATCAATGCACGTCTAACATTGTTGTATTGTTTGTGGCACAGAGGATGTGTTATTTATAAGTTCTCTGTTTTCTTTGTATTGCGCCTTTTACTATGTAGTCCTTCCAACTCTCAGCATAGTTTAGAAGATGTTTCTGTGTTGGCTTGATCCAGAGGGAGGGAACAACTCATTAAGAAGTCAGAGTTCAAATATCAAATTTAAATGACTCATTACAGAGAATTAAGCTCAAATTAAAACAATTAGGGCAATGATGGTGTATTAAAAACCAGATGTCAACAGTGAGTTCCACTGGGCTGGATAGTGTGTATTCCTATTTCTGCCACCTTGAGACTTCGAGACGCTTATCCAGTATTACAAATATTGGAATGCAGGTATCAGACTAGGTGTTAAAAGCATTTATATACAGCCTCATATGCTCTGGCATCAGCTGTCCATAGTTGTATTTATCCTGTCCCGTAACCAAGTGCAGCTCTATTGAAAAGACATAGACAGATGGGGAGTCCCAGGTATGAACCCATAGTTCAAATTAAAGTGTGACACTTGCAAAGAATGAGAAATAAGTTTCACAATTGCTTGAGTTGGACAGAAACCACTTCAACTAATTAAAATGTATTTGAGTTAATAGTAGGTTCCAGTTATGAAAAGTATTTTAATAGAACAATTATTTTGTTCAAATGATTTTATATTTGTTAGACCGCTCAAATGTTGAGGGCGATTAAAATTCCTTGTTTTAATTTTCCTTTAAACACGGGAGAGTTTAGGCAAATATGGTTAAAAATGTCTGCAAAATAATAAAATACAGTTTAGGTACATAGATGTGCTGTTTCTCTGCTTACTGCAAATTGATCTTCACTAAGAGATCAAAACAAGATGAGAGACGGACTGTACCAGCCTCTATTGGGTGAGACTTAGACAACGAGATCTAAATACTGTATAATGTTTTGATCTGCATTTTTGAGCTGTCTCATGCAGCATTCATCTGAACCTGAGCTCCCTGAGAAGGCTGAAACTAAACTGCAAATAACTTGAACAGCAAATAAGTTTATTTTCATAACTCTCCTTGGAGTGGTCAGCACATTGGAGACCCAAGGCATCGTGTCTCACTGCCTGACCTCTTTCCAGAGCCAGATCTGTGAAATATAGAAAATAATCAGAAGTTGGCAGCTCAGAGACACTTGCAATCTAGTCTAATGAAGTTTTTGCGCAGCTTCCAGAAAACTTACACACACAGAGACACTTTCATACCTTGAACACTATTAAAGTAAATACCCTTGAATAGCTTGGATTTAGGTACAAGATCAGGGATTAGGTACACTACTAGAGGTAATTATACATAGCAAATAACCATGTTTCCATGTATGCCAAATGTTTCTAAATAATCAGGAACAGACACAAAATGATACCAAGCATACAACAATGCAAGTAACACACACACACACACACACACTCACACTATTATAGTCCAGCTGTCATTAGTGAGACATGTATTTGCATTCTGTCAATTAGTTGGATCATCCCTGAAAATGAGAAGCGCTTGTTTTCCTCCCCAGATAATCACCGAGCCGACCCCTCACCCGCTGTAACTGCCTATGAATACACAACCACATTACTTAGATTTGCCTCGAGGAGTTTTTTTCTTCTTCTTCTTTCTAACCTTTAGCCTTCTCAGACACCTTTTATTTATTCCCTCTAAGATATAATGTTTATTCAAATATACGGAAACCTTGTGTGAGGTCAATGTAGAAAGATAGGTTTGAGCTGCTTTATGGAAACGAGCATGATTTTGGTCACATTCGTTCATTTTCTACATGGGCAGAAATTGCAAATGAAATCCAGCTGGGTCCGTCGATGATCTGTCCAGTAAACAGCAGAAGATTCAAGGACAAAAAAAAAAATAATGTTAATTACTCAATTTGCACTCACAATCTGCTTGAAATTAACAAGTGATTTACAACAGCAGCGACTAATTATACAGCCAGCGACTACACAATGCGCAAGTGAGAGAAAATTTAATGGCTCAAGGCGACAATGACCAGCAAGCTTAGAAGATCTGAACTGATGTTGAACTCAGCTGAAATGAACGCTGTCAGAAAGATAATACTGCAATCAGAAAATGAAGCCAAATTAATTTAGCTGTGACGAACAACAATATTTTATGCTCAATAGAAACAAGGAGGAAAAAAACATCGTAATCATAAGTGCAGCACAGCAACCCAAACTGACGATGCCAGAGCAGGTGGAATATGCAACAAATGAGAGTGAAATATCTCTCAGTTCACTCACAGCTGCATGCCTATTTGTAAGTGTCTTCCCAGGCTAGAATGAACTTGTTGTAGCTCAGTTGATATATTCATAGTCATGCATGCATGTGTTTTTTAGCTGTTTGTAGCACAAAATGTAAAGAAATGTGTTTGGATCGCTTCTGTCTTTCTTGGCAATAAACACTAGTGAAAAGAGGTATTATTTTCTTATCATAAAACAGGGGTGACATTTCTGTTTAGCGACCCAAAACTCAACTGATGCTATTTATTCTGCAAAGTGTCGCAGGCAGACCCGTCGCCAGACACTCGTCTCAGGGGGGGGCATATCAAGTGTATGGGGGGTCCATGCTGCTGATATAGCCAATTGACTGTTGTGGTGAAGTTTAACAGTGGGTCGCTGTTTACCAATAAATCCAAGGCGCTGTCCATGGTGCTGAAATAGCCAGTCCACCATTGACATGCAGAGTAGCAGTTGGTCACTGTATCATTAAAAATCGAAGGCGCTGTCCATGCTGTTGAAGTAGCTAAACCACCGTTGTGGTGCACAGTATCAGTAGTTCACTCTTTCAAAATGTTTTCAAGGCGCTGTCCATGGTGCTGAAATAGCGAAACCACGGATTTGGTAAACATTAATTGTCAGTCTCAATTCATTGATGAATTTCAATTTGCTGTCCATGGTGCTGATATAGCCAATTTACTGTTGTGTTGAAGTTTATCAGTGGTTCGGTGTTTACCAATAAAAATAAGGCGTTGTCCATGGTGCTGAAATAGCCAATCCACCGCTTTGGTTAGGATCAAAAGTGGGTCTCTATTCATTGAGGAATTCCAATTCGCTGTCCATGGTCCTGATGTAGCCAGTTGAGTGTTGTGGTAAAGATTAATATTAAGTGTCTGTTTTCAGATAAATCCAAGGCATTGCCCATGGTGCTGAAATAGCTAATCCACCGTTGTGGTGCAGAAAATCAGTGGCCCCCTCTTTCGTGATTACTGCAAGGCACTGTCCATGGTGCTGAAATACCCAAACCCACCGTTTTGGTAAAGATTAACAGTGGGTCTCTATTTATTGATGAATTCCAATTTGCTGTCCATGCTGCTGATATAGCCAGTTGACTGTTGTGGTGAAGTTTAACAGTGGGTCACTGTTTACCAATAAATACAAGGTGCTTTCCATGGTGCTGAAATAGCCAATCCACCATTGTGGTGCAGAGTATCAGTTGGTCAGTGTATCATTAAAAATCCAAGGCGCTGTCCATGGTGCTGAAATAGCTAATCCACCATTTTGGTAAAGATTAACAATGAGTCTCTATTTATTGATGAATTCCAATTTGCTGTCTATGCTGCCGATATAGCCAATTGACTGTTGTGTTGAAGTTTATCAGTGGTTCGGTGTTTACCAATAAAAATAAGGCGTTGTCCATGGTGCTGAAATAGCCAATCCACCATTGACGTGCAGAGTAGCAGTTGGTCACTGCAGACCCGTCGCCAGACATTCGTCTCAGGGGGGGCATATAAAGTGTAGGGGGGGCGGCACTGATGTGCGTTCAGCGGGGGGGGGGTCCGCTCGTAGTCCGCTCGTAGTCCGCTCGTAGTCCGCTCGTAGTCCGCTCGTAGTCCGCTCGGTCATTAGCAGCTCGGCTTTTATTCTCATTGCTGCTGATCTTTTTTGATCAGCTACTTCAAATAAACAGCGCAACGTAATAATCTTTACGTATTTTGTCTGATGCCGTTTGCAGAGGATCGATAATTCCTTCTGCATTCAGACCCCGGGGGGGCATATCAAATGGGGGGGGGGGCTCAGCTCACTTAGTACGACAACCGAGCTAAAAACGTATCTGGTATCACATTTTTACAAACTCACCCTGACAGCGTGACTTTTAGCCTCGTTTTCTAGGAACCAAGTAACAAACTTTCATGAAAATCAACGATGTCTCAGTGTTGAATCGTGTCCGCTACTCTTAAGAAATTCACTATTCAAAAGAGAGTCACTGTTTCTTTAAATTTTTTACTATTTACTTTGTTTTAGCGAGCTGGATTGAGGCCTGTTGTGGGCTTCTGCTCAGTGGATGATTGGTCTCCCCAATACAGAGAGATAGCAAGGTGACATTTTTTCAAACTGTTTCAATCGCATATCTCCAAAGCCTGGCACCAAATCAAGCCTCCAAGATGACACAGAGCAGACTTTATCAGAGGCTTTCTCCAGAATTTGGGAGTGGAGAGAATGCAATAACCTGCCAGCAGTCCTGAGCTCAACCTCCTTGAACACTTGAGGGATCAGCTTGTTTGTGCTGTTTGTGCCAGAGTGACCAACTTGGTTGAAGAAGAGCCAACCCCCTGAAAATGAACACATTATATTACCAATCTGACTTGCTTCAGAATGCAAAGCTTCAAAGAACAGGTGTTTGGTATTGGCAGAGAAGATTTGTCAGTTTTTTGATGAGTGGGAACCCTGTGCTCAGCTAAAGCTCTTACTTTTTCTGTCATTTAGACATTTTAAAATATGTCATCCATTTATTTTAATTTCATTCCCAGACGAAATACAGTCAATGGTTAATAAGCTTTCAGTCAATCAGACTTTTTTTAATCATTATTAAAAAGAGAAACCCATTGTTTTGCTCATTACCGGGCTTTGTGAGGACAGAACCATTGGTTTCCGGTGTGTTGAAGCAGGGAGAGAGCGACAGCATGCTGGATAGGGGCTCTCCATGAACAGGGCTCGTGACCACTGCTTTACATAGTAATAAAAACATGGCCAGCCATAATGAAAGTTATTTTGAACTTGGACCCTACTCTTAAGTAATTGAGTGCAGCCTTGCATGTTGCCTTTGTTCCAACCTTGGATTTTAAATGGTTTTAGCAGCTGTACATTTTTCTTTTATTTTCTTTGATCCGGTCAAACAAAGCAAATAACTGATGCAATGCAAACAGAGCAAATCGGCAACAACTGTCTGTGACTAAACTACTTTGATTGAACTTATTTTGTTCCATTTATCAGTTAAATATATTCACCCTCTGTTTCCTTGTCATACATGACGAATTATTCAAACACTGTCTTTCTTACTGGTGCACAGAAGCTCTGCAATTATGCTGCTGTGGGAAGATGGAGGATTTTCTGAGCCAAGCTGGCACTTTTGAATCTTTTCCAATTCAGAATGAGCATATAAACACTGAAATGGTAATGTTTCTTTTATTGCCAGTTCGCCCATCACACTGAAGGTGTGTCTTGGCTGACAGACCTTTCTAGTCGTGCATTAAATTATTCAGTAGAATTCTATTATTTATGTCTGAGGTACCTGCAATCACCAAGTTCAGTAATTACAGTGTGGCAGTGCTAAACCGGTGTCTTTTGCTTGACATCTTTGTTAGTCCCTCAAGGGGGACGGGTTAAGTCTTGACCTTGCGAGTGGAGGAGGTTAGTTTGATTCCCAGATGTGGCACACGAGACTTTTGAAGGTGGAAAACTTGCTATGCGAACAGTGCTGGTTGCAGCTAAATGCTGTGTGGACCCCCGTGAAAACTGATCGGTCATGTAGACATTTCAATTTCAAATTGTTGGGTTTCCAGAGTGTTTCGCATTCATGGTTAGGCGTTGTTCGTCTATGGCAAGTTAAGCAAAGATAAAATGCATGTGCATTGATGGTGTGGCTGGGACTTTGATCTGGCGAATGATCATACTTTTTGGGGTAATGAAGTAAAGTAACAGCTCACGTTACCTACGAACAACCCAACACTGGGTGAATTCTGCTTCACAATCATAGGAAGAGCCGACATTTGAAGGATCAAAAAGCAACATCGCTATGAACGCTTGGCCGCCACAAGCCAGTTATCCCTGTGGTAACTTTTCTGACTCCTCCTGCTTAAAACCCAGAAAGTCAGAAGGATCTGTATTCATACTGAAAATCAAGATCAAGCGAGTTTTTTGCCCTTCTGCTCGATAACATTCTGAGCCGAGTGATATTTTGTTCATGAATCATGAAGGTCGTCATGTGACGGTTCCTGCTTTTCCAAACACACGCTTGATGTTCCGCCTCATTGTTGTGACAGCTGGACGACGGAGGAGGAAAGTGTTCAAGACTCAGTAGAAATGAGCTGAAACTTCGCAGCTTCTACAAAGAACAATGCGGTCCCCACTGATCACCTGCACCCCGATTCTTCTCTCCACCCACTCATCACTCAAACACTTTTTAAAGTTCTTTTCTTCTGTCATTTAATCTATCGATAATATCCACTTTTATTGTTAATCAATAGATTCAATAGTTTATGACTTGGTAGGTTATGGTGAGAATTTTCTCTTTTCTGTCCATTTAATTGCATTTCTGTTTCCTTTTCATGGTTTAAAGTGCTTTTCTGTTTAATTTTTATTGGATACAATCATCAGAATTTATTTTTATATTTCTTTTTGACCTTTTTTTATGAATCTGAAGAAGAATTTAAAAGGTTTTTTTTTCACGTTTCCAAAAGCCTATGTTAATAGACGTGTGCCCATTTCTTCCCACAGACAGGGATATCGTTTTTCCTATAGTTTTACAGTATAAAATAAACACTATGTAGACAGGATAAATGGTGAAACACCCGAGATGTTTGTCCCAGTATCTTCAGGGTGAATTAAGAATTTGTTTAGTAAACTAATAAGTAGTGAATTGAATTTTCAAGTGCAGTAACTAGTGAAGTCATCTCAATGAGTAACTAGTAACTTATTACTTTATTGAGTAACTACCCCAACAGTGACCACACTGTTGTAGCATATTGTTTAAGATGTATTTCTGAAGTTGAGAAGTGAGTCTACATGGCAGTTTTTTCTCTATTTTAAAACTCTATTTGACATAGAGATTGTGTTAAGTTTGGTCTAAATGGCATTTCTTTAAAAGAAAATACAAAAGGTCCAGAATGAATTTTTTTCTTTGTGTTCATTTGATTCAGACTGGTAAGACTCTGGTAAGAATGCTTTACATTATGGGCTTAAAACTGCCTTGAAATGCAAAGCAACCGAATTTTAAACATGCAATTCTAAAAACGAGTAATCAAAACTGACAATTGAACTTCTAGTAGTGATTTAGAAATGTAATGTTTTGACAGCTCTAATTTTGAAGTAATTCAAGTTGGCATGATATTGTTCATCTCCTCAACATCCCAGAATTCAAGCATAATGTTTGGATTATCAAACAGATATTAGATAACCTGTGTTTAGTAATTATCTCAAACACAAAGACACAGTTGCACACAGGTGGAATTAGATTAGTCCGTGTGATGAGAAAGCAACTCGAGAAGGCTTTCACCTGCCTCTGCGTGCCCACACACTCTAGAAAACATCGCCGCCAAGAATTCAAATGCAAGATTATCACTGGCGAGTTCTTGAGATCTTCAAGCTGGGCAATTAAAATGATAATGACTTTAAAAATATCTCAAGACTTGTCCCCCCCCACCCCACAGCTACAACATGGAACATGTTCATTTGCACAGAAACATACATAAATACATACCGGGGCAAACATAATTATCACCTGTGTTATTCAGGCTTTTCATGTGTGCAGTGCAGAGGCCATTCTGTGCTCTGTAATTTCCCAGCAGGTCTTCTTCCTCTTTTTTTTTTTTCTTCATCTTCGTTTCTGCCTTTTTGTTCTTTGGATATTTTGCTTATTTCTGTCATTACTGCATTATATCCTTAAGTTCACCTCCTTTGTATGATTACTACTTTATATATAATAAATTAAAGCATTATGCAGATTACAATGCACTCTTGCATGAGTGCAATTCCTGATAAATTAAAACATTTTATGTCCCGCTTACCACTGTAACAGAAATGACAAGCACAAACACACACACACACACACACACACACACATGAAATAAATGCATTATAAAGGGATACAGATAATAGTCGTCTGTCCGTAACAGTGAGAGGATTAGGCTTGAATGGTAGTGTAATCGCTGCATGTGGGCGTTAAATCCCTTGCATGTAGCTTCCATACTGCTGAGTGCAACTACAGGAAGTTATCTGCTGCTGCCACAGGCATCAAAAGTCATGGCAGTCGCTCCGTTTCCCAACAGGGCAGACACCAGATGCGTGAATGAAGGTCTAAACTGTGCAGTGTCGATGGATGGGGAGGAGGCGGAATCTGGAAAGAGTGATGTTCAACAAAAGAACAACATGCTAAAAAAACACAACCCCCCAAGCAATTGTACTGATCTATTTAAATGCCAGCATGTGGCTACAAAACCAGAGTCCACTACAGCGGAATCTGTTGCAATTTACATCTTTAACTATGGGATGTAATGACGTTATTTTATAATGCAGCTGACTCTAGTAGTCCACACTGTGTGGTAATAATAGGAAAATACTTGAAAGTGGCTATAACAATCATGAAGTGGTGATATTTTCAATGTGCTTATCGCTATGAGAAGCTCAGTCTATTAATCATCAATCTCATTCAGTGTAATCCATCGATCCAACTTCCAGCCTGTTTCCATCCTGGACTTTGTATAGGTGAAGGCAGGTTACACATTGAATGTGCATCACGGAGCAAAACAGTCACATTGACACTGATGAGAAATTTAGAAATAGCCTCAAATGAATGACAGGAGGAAACTGTTCTACTCAGAGAAGACTGGAATGGAATCCGGTCTGTCATATACAGTACAGCTGAAAAAAAGTAAATGTAGCTTACCACCACCCAGTATGGAGAGAATGAATAATGCAATGTAAAGCGTCTTTGAGTGTCCAGAAAAGCACTATATAAAACCAATGCATTATTATTATTATTATAAAAGTGATGATTAAACAAAGAACTTTTTCGCTTGCAGAGAATTTCTTTGTAAAACGTATGTTCTTGTAAAGACTATTCCTGATTCCTTTGGAGGTGTGTCATACACATCACAGGTATAAAGCCTGAAGTTTTGTCTTTTTGAGGAGGCCAGCCTATATCTGCACATTAAAAGAAACCATAAATTGATCATTTGTCAAATCCAGAAGAGACATTTTGAAAGGCTTATTTTTGTTTGATTGCTCACTTCATTTGCCATTACTTCAATATTTGGCAAATGGTGTCTGAAAAGGCAGCCGCAAGCCTTTCTCAATAATAAGCTGTGAAATAACCACAGATAAAAGTTTTAAAGGTGTGAAAATACTCATAAAAATGCTTGCAATGTACCTTCATTTTACCTTTTTATTTATTTCTATTTTTATAATCACATCAACAGTGTGCCTGAAAATCTCTTCCATACCGACACACAGCAGTTTTGTTTTTCCTACTTCATGCTTAATCTTTTTTTTTTTTCTTTTCCGGTGGCAACCTGCATTCCAGCTTCACAAACTGTCCAGGTTTTGTTTCCTGCATCTTTAGTATTTCCTCCTATTTCCGTTCCCATACCTGAAAACCATTTTCCCCTTCGCCGTGGCAAAGTCCACCGCCGTATCATCTGTTACCATAGACCAATCTTTGAGTTCAGCAGTGTGATCAATATGCTAACCTCCACAGGAAAAAAAGCTCCAGTTGCAGGTGTGAAGTGTTTAATTTGTCCACTTCAGAAGAAGAAATGTGTTAAAGTGCAGACACATATTGCTTAGCTGCACTGTTAGCTGGTGAAAGTGGCAATTCAAAGTCCAATTTACACAAGCTGCAGGCTCGTTTTGGCTTCTTCACTGAGCCACAGGGGAAGTTTTAAGCACTGTTTCACAGAAGAACTGACCCGTTAAGCTGGTTTTTCTGAAACTGTTTGGAGTCTCTGACACATCACTTTTGACAGATTTCACATTATCAGTCAATCCGGGTTTGAATCACGAAAGTAATTCCACCACGTTGGTCGACACAGTCCCAGAGGAAACGGCAAGGTAAACAAAGATCACGTCAAGGTCCCTGCCTCTTACCTCCAAATCCCTGCCTCGTCCCCTCTGATCAGCAGAAGCTCCCTGGTCTCTGCGTCAGTCTGGCAATCTAGTCACTCGCTCTTCGGTCGCAGCCGTGATTCTATTGACGATAATTGTTCTCACGTTGTAATAATGTTTTGACGGGACTGAGCCGTGTCGCCGTTTCCAGCATCCGCAGTTCACGGACAATTACCGTCTGATCCTCTACCCACCCTGGAAGACAGACAGGTCTGCTGACCATTCTGCCATGTTGATTAAACACATTCACACGGCGACCCGACGCCCACCACATGTGGTTGAAACTCGTCAGATTAGGGTGAAAATGGCTTCAGAAGCCGGTGTGGCTCTTCTCTCTTCATGATTGCAGCAGTGAAGGACTGAATGGCTCTAAGTGCCAAGAAAGGGCAAAAAAAAAAAAAAAAAAGCTCTGCTCTTAGGCAACGTATGTCTCGTCACTCCGTTTAAATTTGGAATATTAAAAAAAATAAATAAAAATGCCATTATCTAGTTACTCGGTCCTGTGCAGCCAGCTGCTCATCAAAGAATAAACTGCAACGAGCCATTTAGGATCTCAGTCTATTCATATTTGTGTTTTTAATGAGACACGCTTAACTTAATGTGTTCCTTACTCCTACTCAGGAATTCAGTGTTTGTTTGTTGTTTTGTTCTTCACCCAGCCAATATGTTTTGATTCGAGCTGAGCCAAATCATGCAGTCAAATGGGGGATTACCACCTTTGTCACTGAGGGGAATCGTACAGCTTAACCAACTTGTCATTTCGCCAAGGTCATAAATCACTTACCATATTAGCATGCTCGGTGCGTGCGCGTCGGGGAGCGTCGTTATCCTCAAACGCATACCACCATCTCTCAGTCATAATTGATGAGCTGAGGGAAATTCATCCCTCTATACTTAATGAAGATACACAGACGTAACGCTTACACACTCATGGGCACATATGAAGATGTGGTAAGTCGGGAAACACGGGGGCATGAGGGCCCTCAGTGGAGCCACGTGCTCAAATATGCATCATTGTCAATTAAGCCACCGAGTCACTGCGGTGCAGGTTTGTCTTCCAAAACCTGACACGACATTAGCTTAGTGAGGACTCCCATTTAACAGGGAACTGAACTCTCACCTCTTACAAGTAATGTATTTAAATGAAATAATGAGAAACGGGGCTTTTCGGCCGTTCACCCTTGTAGCCGATGCCCTTTACTGTTCACAGCCGTGTGAAGAAAGACAAAACGCTTTGAGTGCACATGTTTGCATATGTAGGTAGGTACTGTCTGCAGCAGATGGATTACGACTCGACTGTCAAATCAATCGCTGTCTGACACACACACACACACACACACACACACACACACAGAGATATGCACACAAAGCTCTGTCACAGCATCAGCCCAGAGATTTGTATGTTGAATTGTAAATCTTTGATCTGCATGGATGGTGGAAAAAAAGAAAAAGAAGGGGGGACCAGTTGTGGAGCAGCTGACATTGAGCAATGGCTGCTTTAGCTCCTTCAGTGTGTGCGTCACTGACCACACACACACACACACACACACACACACACACACACACACACACACACACACACACACACACACACACACACACACACACACACACAAACCACCAGAGACCTGCACATGCAAACTGACACGACGAATCCGTCTTACATTTTTCCAACCAAATCTCTTGCTCTAAAATTCCCCCCTTTTCTGTCTCACTATTTTCCTCACACATTCACTCTTATCCACACACACACACACACACACACACACACACACACACACACACACACACACACATTCAGGGTGAGAACAAGAAGATATCTCACTATTTAGTCTCCAGGAGAGGTACTCATCCTAATCCCTGATTAACAGTATCAGTCGGTGGTGACAGTTTAATTTAACACAGTGCTTCTCGAGGATTAGCTGCTGTGTGTGTGTGTGTGTGCGTGCGTGCATGCGTGCATGCGTGTGTGTGTGTAAAAACTTCCATGCTCACACATGTGCACACACATTTATTCCCCTGCAGATTAAAGATCATGTCTATGTATATTTCACTTTAGAATAGCCACCAAGGAAATAAGATGATAATAGCTTGAAACATAATTTTCTGCAACATGGCAGAGTTGATAATGAGAACGGGGCAGGCGGCACATATGTTGAGCGATTGTGTAAATAAAGCCGGATATTAAAGGGGCCAGTTTCCCATGAGAGTAAGCGCCAGGTGATGGTTTATGTCTCCTTCCTGCAAACACTTTAGGAAATGTTTTCATTTTCATGTTTTCACTTAAGTGTGTGTACCAGCCCGTGTCAACACTCCCATGTTTGCGCGTGTGTGTGAAGTACAAACAAGAGGACGCGAGGATGCTTTTAGTGTGTACCGTGTCTAAACCAATGCAAGCAGATGCGGTTTGAACATAGATCAAACAGAGAATGGCGTCAGCGGCTATAATGTGCATGGAATGATTGAAACGGATGCCTTCAGCCAGGAATCAAATATTCTCACAGGGCATTTTGTTATCATTATTCTTTCTGTATCAGGGCGCTCGCAGGTCCTGCAAAGATTTGAACTCTAATCAAACGTTGAGTGAATTCAGCTAAAGAGACTGTCATGTTATCTTCTTTTATTCTTTGTTTACTTCCAGCCTAATTATTTTTCGTGTGTGTCTCCTCTTGCAGTCATCTGCCTGGTCGGTCTCGGCCTGGTGGTGTTTTTCTTCAGTTTCCTGCTCTCCATCTTCAGGTCCAAGTACCACGGATACCCTTACAGGTGACTGCAGTTTCATGGGCGTGCAGACGCTTTCATGCCAGCTCACTCGACAGTTATTCAAACACAATATACAAGCGTGCAATAAATCTTGAAATCACCCAAGTTGACATAAAATCACTGCGAAAGTTATTGCAGACACTGTGCAAAAATGCAGGCCAGAACAAGATCCATCCATTCTCATTATTCCTTTGATTTAAGGACAGCCGTTCGATCGGAGGCCGCTCCCTCAAAAGTGTACAGAAATCCAGGGCCGCTCAAGGCCCCGAAAGCCAAAACTCCAGTGTAGATTTGAAGTTTTGCTGCGTATTCAATACATGTTCACCTTTTCACACCGATCATTAAAAATCACTGTGCTGTCAAGGATGCTTTCTAAAGGTTGTGAATATGTACTACGCTAAAACCCAACAGTTTAGTGAGCCAGAACAGCAATTTGGTCCCGCTTTAAGCTAAAAGGTCACCACTACATTAAAAAAAAAAAAAAAAAGGATTTAATGCGTGAAAGTGTCTGGGTCGTCCAGTTCATCACAGCTTGGGCGAGTTCACGGCAGAAACTCACCTCTGGAGCGCTCTGAGTGTTGGAGCACTTCACCCGGGCGGATAATTTGCTGTCACGGGGCCTGAACCCTGTGACCTGTGTCTCATGGCCGAATTGTAGTGTTCAGCCGTCACCGGCTGCACTTCAAACCACAGGAACCATTGTGACACATTTAGGACAATAATGGATTCTTGGTGAATATGATATGTTTCTGCATTTTATGCTTACTTTGAAAATATTGTTCTAATTTCCTGTCAGAGTTGTCAGCTCATTTGAAACTTAGGCCCTGTTTCCAAGTGAAAAACCAACAACTTTTGTTGCTGGTATGTGTTCAGAGGCACTGAAAACGCAAGTTTTTAAAAACGGCTCCCAAGGTGGAACTTTTCAAAAGCTACTGCGACTTTGTCTATGCGGAAATGGGTGAGCTTTTCTGAAACGCTGCTGCTGCACATGCACACCACGGCAGTGATCGATGGACAACCATCAAAATGGCAGCCTTCAGAGTGTCAGGCCATGAACCTGCAAAAACGTCCTGTGAATTGGCCCTAATCTGAAAAACCAAATATCCAACTTTCAGCTATGCACTGTCTACTATTGAATCAATGTAACATTCAGAAAGTCCCTTTTTAATCAACAAGTCTCAGATTATTATAGAAAACTCTTTGTGGCTGCATGAAGCTGCAGTGCCGATAGTAAATATATAGTACAAACCTTTTGCTGTCTTTGCAATGTTTTACGATGGCAAAACAAATGTGTATGATAAATAAAGTAGTAGTTTATTTGCATCTGTGAATGGCAGGATGAGTCTATAAAGGACACATGAATTGAGTGTAATTACGTCGTACACTTCACTGCCTCTCATTTTATATTTCGCCGTCTTCCTATTTATCATTGACGTGCTCTGAATGTCGCAAATGTGCAACTCTTCAGCTTGCCTCTCATTGACAAATACATCTTCTGCGACAGCAATTTTGCCTGATTACATGCTTCCAGAGGCTGTTTGAACTCACGGGGACATTTTCTAACAAGATAATCACCCACAGCCACAGGTTTTTAAAGCTGTTCTATTTTTTTTGGCTTCTGGAAAAAAAAAAAAAAAAAAGTCAAAACAACAAAACTATCTCTTCTCTCTCTTTTGTTTTTTTCCCCCTTTCTCTCTCTCTCTGTTTTTTCTATACTCTCCACCTAATACTCTTCCGTCTCACTAGCTTCCTTATTAAGTGAAAACAGGGCTGAAGAGGTGGTCAGAATGTGGCGGAGAGGCAGGAGGTGAGGAGAAGAGGAGCTGAACATACTTGAAGAGGAGCACTTGTCACCGAGTCTGAAGTGCATGGTGTGGTTTCTTTTATGTACCTTTTTTTTTTATCAACTTCTATCATCAGAGAGCTTCAAGTGGAATAATAAAACCTGAAATGTGTTTCTTTATACACTGGAAAATAAAACGCATGTCTCTGTCAGTCTTTTCTCGTTGATTCCTTCCATTCGGTGAATTAAACTGATTTAAAATATAAATTTTGGGTCCGTTAATGTTTTCTTACAAAATCAGATGGGATGTTCCAGAGGGAAAAACCGACATATGAATTAAAGACATAATTTTAGAACTAAATCAAATGTAATAAAAGCAGATGGTAATTAAAATTTAAGCACATTGCAATGCTTTTTATATCTGAATCTTCACACTGAAAGCCAACAGCAGTCTTCCTATGAACACTCTTCCCTGTAAATCCCAGCAGCCAAATGTATCTTTAAAATGAAAATGTAAGTTCAGAATCAAACAAAAATGACTGAGCATGTAATTTACATGTGCTGCCTATTGACTGAGTTTCAACAATTGATCGCCCGCTCCATTTTCTGAACAGATTGATTATTTGAATTGCTGGTGAAAGAAAAGGCTTCTCGGGCTATAAAGGAGGGGGGAAAAAATCTGAAAAGGGTATAATTCATCTGAGGAGGAGATGGCCCATTCTCTCATATGTGACACATGTACAGCAACAACATGTTGAAAACCTGGTATGTGTGTGTGCTTTGTGTGACTTTGATCTGAGGAGATGCACAGGAAACACGAGGAAGCAGGGGAGAGATGTGGTGGAAGACTGAAATGAATAGAAACCTCCCATGTGAAGTGCTCCAGAAGGGGAGAACAGAAGAGAAAATGTGGGCATCAGCAGTGTGCAGGCAGGGGTGGGCAACTTTTTATTATTAAAGTTGTGACTTCAGTTTTGTTCAATAAGAAAATCATCTCTTGATAAAAAAAAAAGCAGTTTGTGTCACTATTTTTATGAGTTACTGTTGTTTTACGTCACTTTTTTTCAGTCTTTCCTATTCTTTGTCTTGTAGTTTCAATTAATTTTTTTTCAACATTTTGTGTGCAGGTAACAAGTTAAAAAAAAAAAAAAAAAATTCCGAAAAACTAAATTTGCTAGTAATTTTTTCTGCTAGTTAAGATATTCAACACTGTGCAGAATAACTTTCATTTTCAGTTTCCCAGTGACACCCTTAGGGCTGGTCAGGCACATCCAAAGGGCCATGTATGGCCCCCGGGCCTTATGATGACCACATCAAAGGTGTATTAAAAAAAAAAAAAAGGCCCTAGAAGTCATCCCAGGTTGGAGGGCAGCACCAAGCTTCCCACCGTCCCATATGTTAAATGAGCTGCCACCACAGAGCCGTGAGGCCAAATGCGAAAGCCAAACCCTGCAGGAGGAGCATTTGGATGTGCGAGCTCCCTTCTTGTAATGGCTGCTGGGTAAATGCTGCTCTTGAGTTTGGAGGTGCGACTCAAAAAGGCTGGAGTTCTGTTACTCTGCAGGCTCTGCTGTGGCTGCAACACATGTTTTGATCCCTGAAAGGCATAAGCAGCTTAATGTAATCAGGTAAAGGGAACTTCAAGCTGTTTTAGAGTGCATGCAGTGAATCTAGTTCGTAAAAAAGTATTCAAGTACAGTTGGGATTATATGATAAAGCATCGTGAAATCATTTCTGATTTTAACAAATTTTTACATGTAGCTGATGAATTCCAGTATCTTTTCTGGAACTTGCTCAG
Source organism: Salarias fasciatus (assembly GCF_902148845.1). Classification (NCBI taxonomy): domain Eukaryota; kingdom Metazoa; phylum Chordata; class Actinopteri; order Blenniiformes; family Blenniidae; genus Salarias; species Salarias fasciatus. Next base: position 27,668,657 of record NC_043750.1, on the reverse strand, counting down.
TAATAAATCAGCAAAATGCTATCATAGGCTCATAAATCCATGTGATAATCACTCAGAATGCATTGATTTGTACAGGTGCACACTGAAAAATGACACCCAATCATGTTTTCTATGATATCTTTACCTCCTCCTCAGGTATTGATGCCAGACTGCACCCACATTACCTGTCCTTTGGTGATAAATATATCATCATCTTGTCTTTCTTCTTGTTATCTCCCAGAACATCAGAACATGTCTGTGAAGCGACGACAATCAAAGCCTTGAGTATATATGGAGTTATTTTCAGCTGAAAGCTAAAATTAAAATTTCATGGTCGACTGAATTCACCGGTGACGCGTCGAAATGCCACGCGTGAGAAAAACGCCGAGCGAAAAGGTTTTTGGCTTTCCACATTCTTGAGATTCGCTGCAGTAAATGAACAATCGCCGCGCTGAAGGAGGACAGCGGCCCGTGAAGTGGAGTAGCATTTATTGAGGAAAGTAAGAAGCATAGGTCATTTTCTAGAATACATTTTCCTTCACTTTTGGCCTGCCCACTAAAACACTGAGTGGGCTGAGCACCGAAACCATTTATGTAACCCGCTGTGTGTGGGCGCGCAGTGGATAGACCAGCTTTGACAAATGTAATAAAAATAGTCCCATTCTTGTCTATTTTTGTTTTGAAACCATTGGAGGAGTGATGCATTGCCTCTGTGTGTATTTGTGTGCAGGCTGATCTTAAAAAGACATAAATACACAGCGGGGTACACACAGAGAAGTGAACTAACTGAAAAGGTCGCTCACAGTGGGTTCCTGAAGAGAAATACGGCACCAAGAATATCTACATTCAAGAGCTTTCCTCTTAATACAGGCCTGATTTTTGTGTTTAAGAAAATGCAAACTTCTTTATTTAGATTGATTATGTTGATATCAAACTTAAAATGTATGCTCTGTTGTTAATCTCAGTTTTTGGATGTTCTTGTGTTACGGCAGCGCGATACAATGAAGTAAATTTCATTAATTCATATTTTATTGCCAATAGAGCACAACCAACATGTCACATGTTCAGACTAAGATATATAAGTTATATTTCACGTGATGGCTCCTTTGAAGCTCAAGAAAAGTTCTAACAAGGTCTATTCACCCTACACCTTTATGTCAAATTAGGCCTATCGATTAGAAAAGAATGAAGTAATACCAAGATATATTTAGCAAACTGTCTGTCACTGCTCCAGAGTCTGTAGCCTTTTAACAACTGACTTTTATATGTGAAGGAAAAAAGTCGAACAAATGTCACGTTCGAGGAGGATAAGTGTTTGCCAAAGGAGTGAAATCAATGTGGCCTTTAGATAAAGGACACATGAAGAACAGAACACATAATGGTGATTTTCTTCCGCAGCCCAAAAACGTTCAAATGAGTTTGACTGTTTTTTTCTAAATTCTTTGTGAATGTGCGAGGGCCGTAGAGCAGGAACAGCTGCATCGATGCCCCAAAAGTCTAAATTGAATAAAACAATATAGAAGGTGAGTGGATAGATGTTTTATCCCTTTTCGGGGGTAAATAAAGAAATAGAAGATGGGTGGATAGATGCTTTATCCCACTCTGGGTAATATCTCTGTCGGACTTATTGTTGTGTTGCCCTCTCGGCATCCTTCACCTCCTCCAGCTGCCCTCCGAGAATGCAAATGCTTTTGAGTTTTAGCTCTTGTAAAGTCCACAAGCAGCTAATGATCCTGGCTGCTCTGAGAAGCGGCTCACTCCCACGCCACTCCACCAACTTGAAGAAACTCAAAGTGTGTCTCTGAGAGAATAGTGGCCACTCCAAGCTGGACTCTGCCCTCTCCCATATTTATAAGATCACCTCCGCTGCCCTGCGACCCTTGACTGAACAAAGCGGTAGAGGATGTTGATTGATAGATTTATAGAAATACTTTCAAAAGCAGCTCCTGCTTTCAAAGAATGAAAATTGCTTGATAAATAATGCTAGAAAGTTTTTTTTGTTTTTCCTTTTATTCTGATGATCATAGTCACAGGTAAAGCATCCTTACAATAACAGATCAATACTATAGTGCTCCGGATATCATGGATTTATTTGTTGCTGTGCATCTATGAGAAGAAAATAAATGAAGGTGACTGTGGTGTCATATCTCACACAGGGTTTTCAAGAGCAAAAAAAAAACAAAAAACTACTAAATACTACTTAAAAAAAAACTTTATTATTTGATGACAACACTTTTCAGAAAAAGTTCAAATGAAGCCACTGAGAGGCTAAATAAGTACAGAAGTGGTTTTGATGGATGTGTATATGTATTTCAAAGCGTTACCTGTTTTCTAGAGTGAGAATTACTGGATCAAAAACATTTACAAGACAGCTGCTGCAGGTTATTCATCACGCTTGGATAACTTTTGCTCAGGACCGCTGTCCAGTGCTTCTTTATTACAGCGAGTTGCATCGCTCATCGGGACGTGCGCCGACTTGAAAGATCTATAAAGTTTTACTTTTCCTGTACTGCCTTTGAAAAACTGCTGAGGTGTTTCCAGTCACTGGAACAAACCTCACACAGCTTACAAAACATCCTCCGCTTCGTCAGATTTTGAAACAATCTTTGTCAGTTCCATTGGACTTTTCACTTTTCCTTTAGAGTCTCTTGACTTCAGTGCATTAGAAATAATTTGGAACAACTTTGCGGCCACCGGGGCGTTGTTTCTCAGAAGTGAAGCTGTCGGCTTTGATTTGGGTTGACCGTCTGATGTCGGTGTTTCATCCGGCCTCGGTGTCGATACGCCGCTGTGCCGCGGCCGGCTCTTCTTCTGCTCGCCCGCTCAGGGCGTGCCGCGGCCTCGCCGAGGACCGAACCTCTCCACCGACTCGCAGCTTCAGTCATCCTCGGCTGTTGCTGTTTAGTTGCATCACTGTCTGTTTTGTGTGTGAGTTTACACTCGTGCTTGCATCTCCTGAATGTTTGTATGTGCTTTTCTTTAATTAGGGAGGTGAAATGAAACAGTCGGACCAGATGGTTGTGTCTTTTCTGGATCATCTTGTACGTTTTTTTGTTTTTTTCCCCCCTCATTACAGAAACTTTATTCAAACTAAAATCTGATTAATCTTCTTTGGATGATTATAGAAATAAATAGCGATCATTGCTGTAATGATGCTTGGCTGCATCTGTTCACTTCTTCTCTTCTTAATGTGAAGTAAAATGAAAGCTTGTGCAGAATAAGACATTTTCATTTAGTGAAGGTCTTTTGGTTCTGCTTTGGATATTTTTGGTCTTCCTTTTGTAAAAAAAATTATTAAGTCTAACATGCAGTTTTGTTTTGTTTTCGTTTATTTTTTACATTTATTGTTCATAGGATTTGTTGGTTACAATAACAAAATAACATCATTCAGTAATATTTTCAGCAGATAGTAAGCTTTGTGTAAAACTTTGAATTATCCCCTGCAAACCATCCTAATGGTTAACACATTAGAGAAAATCTGCTCTGCTTAAAATCATAAAGTGATTCAGTCACTCATAATCGGATGTACTGTATGAAGGAAATAGGGAGATCAACCAAGCTGAGCTAAAGCTGTTGGCCTGAAGTTCGTCTTTGGATTCATCCATGTGTGTTAACCTGCTGACCTGCTTTTACTGACTTCTAGAAATGTTCAATATCCCTCCATTCAAGAGATACCGTGCACTGTTTTCATGAATGGAACATGGTGCTCTATCTGTACTGAGACTTAATGGCTTCTGATTTATTCTTAGTTGATAAAACTAAATGAGTTTCTGGCTGTGGGTGAAAAGGAAAAGCAGATTGTGTGGGTACATGAAAGGTTATCAACAGCCACCTACTTTTATTTACAGCAAGCATTTCATTACAGATAGATAGGCAGATCTAAAGCCTAAAGCACTAACTAGCTAAAAGTACTCTAAAATGCACAAAAAAATGCTATAAAATCCACTGAAGACACTAAACAACATGAGGAAAACACAGGCAGACACCCATCACTCAATGTCAAGCAGGCGTTCAGTCATTGTCACACACGTGTCTTTCTCTGTTGAGGAGAAACTTCTTAAATCTGGTTGTCCTTGTTCTAAATGCTCTGCGTTGTCTTCCTGATGGCTTCAATTCAAATAGAGCATGACCAGGGTGTGTGCCATCCTTCAAGATGTTGTGTGTCTTCCTTGCGATCAGAGAAACAAGCTGTGTTGGCTATTTGGCTGCGTGATTGCAGTCTTTGTTGATCTCCCGTTTTCTGCTCCCGTTTTGTTCTTATCCAGGATAGTTCAGAAGCTTTGTTTGTTCGTGACGTGTTCTTCAACTTTTACCAGTTCAGCGAGAGATTCCATAGATGATGAGATCTGAATTTGATTAGATTTTAAAACGAGTTTTATCGTGTTTTGGCTGGAAACTGTCAGTCAGATTTGGCAACTCTGGAGGCAGCCTCTCTAACTGCTGCTCAGGCACACTCTCCATAACTTCCAACAGTAAACACATCCCTGATATAAAAATATGTTTCACGGCACTCGCTGAAATCAGGCTCGGAGTTTTATGATGTTGCAGGAAAAAAAACGCTGCAGTGATTCAAAGCTTGACTTTACACCAACCACTGATATCAGCATCTCCATTCCTAACAGAGCCGGCTTGTAGATAAGCCTGGATTTACCCCCCAACATAATCACTAAGATTTATACCAATCACAGCGGCATTACCTGAGCCAGAGAGAAAGATAGAGAGACAATGGGGGGTGTCGGGGAGGAGGGGGGATCGCAATCTGTCAGGGGAATTGAAAAAGTATAAACAAGATAAGGATGCAGATGACGCTCAATGATGCAGTAGTATGACAGATTTGTGAGTAACATGTACCACGTATGATATAATCATATTTGTACACAGAGGATTTCATTTTAAGATTTGTTTTCTTTTTCTGGTAAAAAAAAAAATATATATGTACACACACACACACATATATATATATATATATATATATATATATATATATATATATATATATATATATATATATATATATATATATATGTAGTAACTGTAAATCTTCAGATAGTGTGTGTGGGTGTATTAAATCAAGAAAATTGGAAATGATATTGTATTGTTTGTGGAACTTATTAAAAAAACAGCCTTATTAGTTTTTCCTTAAAGTTTGTCAAATTATTTTCTACTTTTATGAACCAGTGATGAACTTCATATCTATTGAGAGCATCACGTCAATATTATGACTGAACATTTTTAACATTAGACTTTTGAAAAGCTTGTTTAGAAATGTGGATTCTTAGCGTGCTGAACCACGAGTTGGTTCTGTAGTTTGTTTTTGTAATGAAACCACACACACACACACATGCACAGAGGACACCACTAAGCCAAGTTTGACTAAATTCTGCTCAAAATGAAGATTTTGCTTTCATTTTATTTACAGTGAACATGTTCAATATTGTGTCAACCATTATTACCTCTTATCACTATTACTGGAAAAAAAGCTGCCAGTTTGAAAATCAACACTGATCAGCTGTATTGCAAACATCATTTCAGTGACGCCTCACATGTGGGACAGTTGCGTTGGTCTGTGCTGATTTGTTGACGTTGCACCTTTGAACTGAAACGCTTGATGGCTCCCTGTCCGAGAGGCAGATCGCAGTGTGTGTGGCTCCCAGGATGTGTGTCCGAGCGGCTCAGGAGCACCGCAGGAGACCGGCCTTTCATCTCCTCCCTTGTACGTCTCAGGTTTTCATTACAGCTCTGTCCTGTCATCGGGAGACGATTTCGGGTGACTCAGCATTTTGGGGGTGGGTCAGCAGCGAATCGAAGGCAGAATACCAGAAACTTGGTGAACAACTTTGTGGCGCTGCGTGGGAATGAAAACCTTCTTTAAAGCAGTCAGGATCATTAGCTGGCTGTGAACTTTAAAATTCAAAACATTTGCACTCTCGGAGAGCAGGTGGAGGCGAGGAAGAGTGGTGAAGGGCAGCAAAATAAAAGATTAAAGCAGAACATCGATCCATCCTCCCTTCTGTCCCGCCTCATCTCCATCACCACTTGATGTAGATATGGGCAAAACAGACACAGAGTCTTGAAACATGCATGCAAAGGGAGAACATGCAAGCTCAACACAAAAAGGCTCCTATACGGAAAGGTTGATATGAGATGTTTTAGATTTTGTCCCTTTTAGTAGCAATAAAAAAATCAGATGTAAAAATTACTGAAAAATTGTACTTTCCACTTTGTGTCTGGTAATCTGATTTGTTATAATCAGATTACAGTAATTTGCCAAATTTTGTCTTATGTAGTTTCCACAATCACGTGTGTTTTAATGTGAATGTAAGCAGACTCACTGGTGGTGAGACACAATGCCACAGTCCTAAATTCAACTTTTACAACTTTTAAATTTGTTGTTTTCAAAACTGAATGTCCTGATCTGTTTTATTTTTTCTTTTCTTTTTCAAAAGCGAATTGTCTTTGCAGCCACAGACTTCTGAGAAGTTAGCAGAGGTCCTCTTCCCGGTGGTAAAGCTGTGAATGCACTGTGAAACAAACACACGTGTACGCAGTTCCATTCACACACTCTGTACCATGCAGACTGTAATTACATGCTGTTACTGTGACGGCCTTGAGACCTGTCAAGCTGCTGTTTGTTCCAATACCTCAAGTGTGCATACTGTATTTTCCAGAAACTGTCTCTCTCTCTCTCTCTCTCTCTCTCACACACACACACATACACACACACTCACAGAATCACAGGTACAGTGCAGAACATTTAGTTTCCCAGGCAGGAACTTGACACATCAGGTTCATTTTCTGTGTGCTTGTCGTACAGCTGCACGGCGACCGTCACTCCCCCACCACTCACTCGCCTGCATTATCATCGGCACTCAATCTTTCCCCCGATTTTCCCCTTCTCTGTCTCGAAGGATGTGGAATAAGACAACAATCACAGCCCATCAAATCACCATCAGCTCCTAATTAACAGTATAATCGTGGATAATTAATAAATTGATTAAGTGTCGAGGCAGGAGCCAAACAAACCCCACCCTCCCATCTCCTAAGGGACAGACAGCAACGACGGGCCCCCCCTCGTCCCCCCCAACTCCAGCACAAACAAACGCCTCCCGCCATGACTTCAAAGGGAGGAATTAGATAAGTCAGTGGCCGTCCTGCCAGGGTGCAGCGAGCTAATTTTCTTTCATAAACAAACTGTCAAAACACACGTTTCACAGGACGACCGGAGGGCTCCGAGATCATCATCAACGTGAGGACTTTAAAGAGAAGTGCTTTTTTTTTGCCGCACAGAGGCTGGGAGTGGAGAAAAAGAGCCCTTCAAAGGATAGCCTTCAAAGGGAGTTTTAATTATTACACGGAGACTCTCTGTTGTCATCTCCCTGTTCCACTTCCTCTCCTTCTCCCGCTACACTTTCTGTGGTCTCTCCCTCAGCAGCAACCTGCCAGGTTTAGATGGAATCCGGTGAAAAAGTAATAACCCTCAAAATTGGTTTTTAATTATATCAACTCTCTGCATCGCGTGTCACCCAGCGCCACCACCTTCTCCTGCATTTGCCAAACTCTCTAACAAGAGAGGAGAGAAAATGAGCATATGGTACGCACAAGTATCGGTCTCTGTTGTTCACAAGCATTCAGCAACAGGTAAACTGATTCCTGAGCATCTGTTCAGAAAACCAACGACTGCCTTTAAAAAAAAAAAAAAAAAATCCTTTTACTTGCATAGTTATATGTTGTTGCTTCTGGAGTGGAACTCTGGTTCACTACCAACATTCAAATGCTTGTGATGGACTGGCTCTTCTCCACCTACTTCACCCAGGTCAGTGTCATGTACAGCAGAATCCACCTTTCAACAGACTTCAGGCTGTACGACCTTCGCGTAGTTAAAGGAGTTAAATATCGGTGCTCAATACAACAACTATAAGTCACTATATATATATATATATATATATATATATATATATATATATATATATATATATATATATATATATATATATATGTATATATATTGAAGTAGTAGTGTCTGCATGTACTTCCCAGATGTTCCAGGGTTTTCTTTAGCTGCAAAGTTTCCCTTTCAGGATCAGAAAACATGCATGTGAAGTTTTGTGATTATCCCACATTAACTGTATATATTGTGTCTTTCTGTGTTTTCCTTTTATGAACTGGTGACCTGTCCCAGTGTACCTTCATCAACACCTAACAATTCTGAATTGAACAATATAATAATAATAACAATAATAATAATAGCTGTATAGAAGATAGATTGAAAAAAATCCAAATGAAATGGGGATTCTTCTTCATCACGGCCGCAGCCAGCTTTTTACTTCCACTTTAGCAAAGCTTCATCTAAGAGTGAATTCAAGATCATAATCAGAAGCCGTAAACACAAATAATACTGAGCATTTCCCAAAATTTCTCAACAACTGTCTGTCTTATTCACTAAAACCAGGCACCTTTTTAACATGTTTTACTCTTCAAACTTTGGGATAATGATCGTTTCACGAGCTAGCACCAGAGCAGAGACCTCCACCTCTTTCAGTGGTCTCTGCTGGAATGTCTGATGTGTGTAGTTTGTACCAACATAATATGAGCAGGAACTCAGGCATTTTTGCTGGAAGGGAAAACATCACCAAACAGCAATGAAGGAAAAAAGACCTTTGAGACCATGTGAGCTAAAAGTGATACATGTATCCACAAGTTAATCTTACCTCGAGGGAAATGAAATGATAAAATAGATGTTAAAAAGCAGTTTGGTGTGTTTACTGTCGAACCAAGTCAGAGTGCCATTAACATCAACATGTTTTGAAAAGTAGTTTTCTCAGTGAGTCATATCCCGAAGAAATGTTCAACTAAAAATTCTAACTACAGGGGTGCTTCAAGTGGAATTTATCAATAGTCAAAAAACAGGTAGAATCAATCACGTTCACCAAAAACACTCATTTACACCACATTTAAGTTTGTTTTCAGAAAGTTTTTTTTCTTTAGTGTGTGTCTGTTTACATGATAACTGTGATGAAAGCTGAAACTTTTCTGAAATGCTGTGCGGTGTTGGGGTGTGGTTAAGCTCGGCTGTAGGTCAGAGGTTGTGAGGCTGGCTCAGAGAAAGTGCTGGAGAGAGGTGAGGGGGAACATCTGTGACTAATGATCATTGATTATCTCTCCCCGTCTCTCTCACAGCAGCAGCTGGGACTGAAAAAACACAGAGAGAGAGAGAGAGAGAAAGAGAGAGAGAGAGGAGAGAGAGACGTTACCTGCTGCTACTGGGCGTGCACACCTTGGCCAGTTCTTCTGCACATGCAGGTAGATGCATTATAACAGCAATGGCAGTGTCCATGATGGCATGACTCCCAGTCAATATTTGCTTGGATTGTGTAATTTTATAGTTGACAGTCGCCTTTAAAAGCAATCTGAATTCATCATCTACCAACGTGAATGTCCCAGTACTCGCCATCGTTAATGTTCATCACGTTTTGCACTCAGCTTCATCACAAAAACAAAACAGCACCGACTACTGGCACTACATGTTAACTGTGTTGTTTTCAGAATTTCTGCCATTTCCATGTCAGTGGATGTCATTTTTAAAGCATTCCTGAAATGAAAGCCCCAAAACCTTATGTATTCACTTGGAACTCCTGAGTTTTTTCATGTTGTGCAGGCATTAATGACAAACATCAGACAAGAGAGCAGAGACCACCCATGAAAGGTGGAGGTCTCTGCTGAGATGTGTGTCCATGTTTATCATTAGTGCCAGTTCTGGCTCGACCATTATTGGCAGATATTTTATCCTCAACATACTTTGAGCATTATTTTCTCTGCATATAGAAAAATATATTTTTTTTACACTTCAGTCACTATTTATAGTGTTTTTCCCGACTTCTCTACTTGTCTACTCCACTTTTAGAAAACATCACTGAACTCGTGGAGACACTGTCTGCACTGCTTCCCAACCCACCCTCCGGTTTCCCCTGAGACGCTTCCTTAACAGCCCCCCCTGCGGGGCTCTGCTAACCGAGGCAGCTGCGACTGAGGAGTGCAGGGACAGTCGCTGCACATCTACAGTACAGAGAGACGCCGAGCAAAAATAGATGCTCAGCCAGGAAAGTCAAATATGGCTGGGGCCACGTCTTCACACTCACATACACACACTGGTTAGGTAATGTGTGCCAGGTAACCAGCACTTCTCGGATAAGACAAAGGGCGTATTTGCATCTTCTTAATTTACATACGCCCTTTTGTCTTTTTTTTTAATGCTGATGTGGAATAAGCCAAACATGGCTTCGCTTCCTGCCTGGCTTTCCATTAATCATCCATCATTATGCTGAACTTTAATAATTTATTTAACATTATTGCACCTACTACCTCTGACGATCCCTCTAAAAACGCCTCAGCTTTAAATGTAATTGTTTTCCATTAAAAGATGAGGGATACCACCTCTGAGCAGAACCATTTCTGCACCAAGATTTAAGTTCTAGCTTTGCCTTAATGATGTGTACATAATTTTCAGGTTTTTTTTTTTTTTTTTTTTTTTTTTTTTTTTGCGTGTGTGTGTCTCTGTATTTATGTGAAAGCGTACACCATGTAAGGTGTGTGGGTGTGCCACTTTAATGTTGATTGCAAACGCACCCAAATAACATTCACCATTCTCTATAAAAACAAACAATCTCACCGTGGTGGCTGCCACTCAAATAAATGACAAATACTTTGGAAAAGAAAGTGCACATACAGAAGGAGAAAACAGCTGAATCCGAGATTGTGTTCAAAGAAAATGCATCTGTGCGTGACTCAGAAACTTTAAGTTAAGTGAGCGTTTGTGTCGCAGAATGAGAAGGAAAAAGATTAGAACGTTTTCCTGCATTTGAATTGACACCGGAGTGGTCGAGCTGCCAATCTGCCTCATATTCCTCTGACAGAGAGAAGCTACCAATGCCAGAAATAGTCACAATGAAAAGGAAATGACACATGAAAAACAAGAGACATCACAAAACCACAGGGACATCATCTCAACCTCACTCTAAATTAATGCATTTCCTCTGTAACATGTGCATCCACCCACACACAAACACATGCATAGTTATGTAGCCTACACAGGCCAAGAACGTCCCATTGAAACTACGCGGAAAGAAAGAAATTCAGATTAAATAAGCAGAAAAACATGGATATGATAATCGTGACACTGGCTCAGAAATACAGAAACCCACACATATACTCAGAAAACACACCGTGAGCAAGCCCACAGTTTGCAGAAATTTCTCACACACCGGTACATATAAATGCAGACTCATTACAGAGTGAATACTGCCTCATCTTCTGACTTCATATCGTTCTCATTAGTTCAAATATCAGCGCAGTGAACAGAATGGTAATGGGACGGCGGAACGAGGAGGTGAATGTCAGATGAGAGGCAAGTGAGAGCGGGAATGGAAAGTAAAAGGGTGAAGAAGCCTTCTGATATAAGATGAGTGGGAGAAAATGCTCTCAACAGGTGATTTAGCACCTGTTGGCCGCTGAGTATATTCCTGGGCCAGAATGCCTGAGAGGGGCTGTTTCAGCTGTCAGCATGCAGGTCAGCTGTCTCCGAAAATCCCACAGTCAGCCAGTCGGTCTGTCAGTCTGTGTGTGGAAGGGTTGTTTAGCGTCTACTTTCACATCCAGAACCCTGATCACAGAACCGACGTGGATTTATGTTGACAACATTGATGGGTAACAGTTCAATGGTAAATCCATATGACAAGTCTTCAGATGATAAAGCTAGGTAGGGATGGAGATGAACTGCAGTGCGGTGTCAGTTAGTTCTGCTGTACTGTACGTAGGAAAAGTTTACAGATAGGATGGGAAAAAATGCAACTCACTCTAGTGATGTTTTGTGCAGACTTGTTTCCACAGAACAGGTAAGAGTTGATCAGTGAGCATCTCATACCTAAGAAGAACACACCCAATTGTTTGGTTAACTTCCCCTTAGCTAAGACATCCATCCTTCACTTCCCTCAAGACGTCTTGTTCGCAGAAATGCTGAGCGGACAAAATCCTGCAGCAGCACAGCGACACGGTGTACACAGTAGTTTACACAAGTATAAAGCGGGCGTCCTCAGCTCATTGCGCCAGAACAGCGATATGCAGGACAGTTAACCAGGGGTCCACATGCAAAACAGGGAGGAAGAGAAAGCCAAAGGAACGCACTGTGGCTCAAGTCTGTTAGAAACATTGATGATCACTCTCTCTCACTGCTGTGACCAATCCACTGTGCTGCTTCTGCTCTTTATTAGATGCATTGCACAATAAGCAAAGAATCAAACTCTGGTTTGACTGGTTAATGTGAGAACTTCTTTACTTGAAGAAAACTGAAAAGTACAGATCATGAAGTGTACAAGAGGAAATTGTTCAAACGATTTTATGTTTTCAACTTTATCAGTTTGAAGAATGTGAGGAGGAGAAACTACAGGTATTTGTTTGAAGTCAAAAGTTGTGTGAAAGCATATTCTTGAGTGAAGTACAGATAGGTAACTGAAAAGTCTACTCGAGCGCTTGGTCCATGCACGGACCACGCGGGCATGTTTCCAGCTCCACAGCGTCACAAAATGTAAAGAAGTTTTCACTTGAGGAAATTATTTTGAAAAAGGAATTAATACATGGCCAAAACTACCTAATTATAGCACCGTGTCTCATTAAGGTTCCCAAATTAGTATTTTTCATTTCCATTACATATCTAGCCTCAAACAGAATCTGTGAAGCTGCGGTGGTTTTCTTTGAAATGTTCTTTGGGAGACGAAAGCAGGGAACACTGCCTGGCATTTGAATGAGTAATGGGATTTTCTGGGATAATCAGGTTTAGCAGGTATTCTCTGTGGTGTACTCGGGGTAACACTGTTAATTTGGGACTGAGATTAAAAGTTCTGCATGCACAGTCTGCGGTTATGACACCTTCACTTCCTCTGCCTTACACTGCAGAGTGGAGACTGCACTTGACACTTAGCTTGAACTGCACCTGCCATTAAAAGATTATTGTAACTCTCAGAGAAGGAGAGGAAGCTTGAGGCAGAAAGAAATGGCCTGTGTGCATCTTTTTTTTTTTTTGTATCTGATTACTTCTGGAAGCCTGTCACCTGAGGGATGTGGTAAACATTGTTAATGTTTTACTGCACCCTACAACCCTGCAGTTTAGAGACCGGGTGATTTGCATGATTCATCTTTTTCTCTGCACTTTTGGTGTTTTTGTAGTTGTGGGGATGAAATTCCCTTCAATGGGGAACAATCTCCATCATCTCTGATGCTTGTATTTACTCAGGCTTAGTCATTTAATGGCTCGGATACACTTTGTTGGGAGTTACGACAGCAGTCATACAGAAATCCTCCTGCGGATAAACCGTTTTAATTGTTCTCCTCACCCACATGTGGTATTTCTATGGTCTCAGCCTCCTGTTTGACTTTAATGAAGACGTCTCAATAGAGAAACTGTTGTTAAAGCATTATGAAGATGGAAAGGAAGTTTTTATTACTGTTCACTGCCTACAATTTAACCAACATAAAGGCAGTGTTACAGTTAGGCTAAATGCTTTTATTCCACTTTACTATTTTTAAAGTAGGCAACGATCACATTTTTCAATTCTGATTAATCACATGATGTTTAAGTTGCAAAATAAGCAAAAGTACTGTACCATTTGTTTTAATAAGTGTAACAAAAAAAAAAGCTGTTCCTTTTGGGCAACAGTTTACTTTTATGGACTGTAAGTGCACTTTTAAAATAAAAAAATAAATATACCAGACCTGCAACTCTTAGTTATTATGAGGACATTCCAGTACATAACTTCAGGGAGAAGTAGATTGCACTATGTAGGTAACATTAGTAATGCATTATGAAAGACTTCTATTACCGAAGCTTTCGACTGAGGGTGCAAGCAAAATTATACTGAAAATAAAAAAGTTTAATTGATAAAATATAGGGTCAAATAGAGAAACAAGGCCGTACAGAGTTCAGAGTATGTCAGAAACTTATGAGGGATGGATGAAAAACTGAGAAAATAATGATGAAGACAACAAAGAAGGCTTATTGTGGGCTAAAAGCACGACGACGGTGATGGAGCTGATTCACAGATTGGTTTTTAACAGCAGCTGTTAGACACGAATGACTGACTTCTCTAAATAAGTCATGAACATGAACTCTTTTGTATATATTTTTCTCCTTTTCATGACAATTTTTTTTAGGCGCACAACACCAGACAACTTGAAAAATAAAAGAAACCAGCGATAATGTCAAAGTTTAAAGCTAAGCAAGTTATTAAAGCATGATTAAAGTAAAAGTAACTGTTTTTTGTTCTTTTTTACCTAGAAATAGTTTTGATAAAGTGAGGTTATTTGATAATCGGGGTGTAATTCTGCTTTCAGACTGAAACTGAGTCTTTAACACTCTCCATCAGCCTCAAACCACAGGAGACTCCTTCTACTGTAAAAGTCCTCTCTTTAACTGAGTACATTTATGCCGAACACCTATATTCTGCTGATGGTTTAATTCCATAAAATATTTTATTGCAAACTGATCAACTGAATATATAAAACATGGTTAAAATAAATGTTTTAAAGTGTTCTTGAGAATTCAAAGCCAAATAGCCAACAAAGAAATGGTAATAGCAGCCCATTCCTTCTCAACTAATATGCAGACACTAAAATATCATTTCAATTCAGGACACATTGTCGTGTTCATCAATCATTGAGTTTATTTTGTAAATTTGATAGCTGTGTAAAGATTATGGTTTCAGAGCTTCAGTTTTCTGTTGAAAAACTTTCATGTATTTACATTCTGACCTCAGTTTGACTTGGCCGTCACCTCTGAGCTTCAATTATAATGAACGTCTTCTTGTCAGTTTTCCCTAACATTTTTTTCAGCATCTTCAAGTATTCTTGTGCATTTTTTCCCCCCCTCTGGCTCGGTCTCTCACGTCCTGTCCAGCCCTGTGCCCTCTCGCTCTGTTAATATTCTGAGGATCGGGTCAGGTTTGACCTCAGGGCCACCTTCTCATTTGGGCTGGAAGTGACCAATAAAACCCTTCATAAAGTTGTAAAGTAGGGCCAGAATTGCAACACTAACACGGGAGAACATGCACATATGTATAATTTGCGTTAGGCATGTTCACACATGCTGGGTGTGCACACCCAGACTCATAAATCAAACCGTGAACCACCTGAATCTGAGTGAGAGCGGACAAATATTGAATAAATCTTTGTAACATCAAAAGGCAATAAAAAAGAGCTTTGAGGTGAGCGTAATGTGCACTCGCTGGCTCTTGACAGGATTTATTAAACATGAAAAAGGAAAGCAAGCAGATAGTTTTTAGGAAAGCCTTAGCATTATCTACCAGTTTCCTGTTTTCCCGGTTTGGCTTGAATAACGAATGAAGAACACTGACTTCAAACAAGACGAATGCTTCTTTCTCTGCCTCTGTTTTTATTGCTCTCGAGGAAGACCTCCACCCATGCATACAAACACGACAAGGGCAGTATTTGTTTTATCATGAAAAACAGAGTGAAATTAATTTCTAAAAATACATTTTCATAAAAAATGTATTGAAAAATTGAAGAGAATACTGACTTGAGACCTTCAGAGAATTTATTTGTATGACTTAAAACTGTAATAGCTTTAACAGTTAAAAATGTTGTGTCTGCTTGCCTGTATGACTTTTCTTCTTCACCACTGCAGTCAAATTATATCTTACTCAATGTTTTCAAGAGAAAATGGTTGTTTTCGGCTTCGCAAATCTTTATATGTGACATGAAACCTGCATGACTTCTTCATGTAAACAGGCAAAATGCAACATGTGCACTTTGGTGGCAGCATTTATTTCCTGACTCACTTGTGTAAATGGAGCAAATCAGTAACAATGATGGATTTTAAAATGTTTGTTCTGCTCACTCCTTTGTTTACCTCAAATGTCTGTACTCTCTTCACACATGTGCGTCTTGCCATATCACCAAAACCAATCACCTGCATGTAAATTACAATGTTTTCAGTGATTCTCTATGCATCCATTGTCAACAAAACGCTGATGTCTGCATGTGTGGTTTTTCAGAAATGGGAAAAGATATTCTATTTCCAGCCGATTGTTGTAACATAAAGAATGTGGTATGGCACTGGAGTCGATCGCAGCCGAAGAAAGACACAACACTGACAATTCACACCCAGAGTCATCAATTAACCTCAAACGTGTTTTTGAGGGAAACTGGAATGCCTGCAGAAAATCCAGTAAGGACAAGTTAATTTTTTTACATACCGTATAAGTGAAAATCATATGGAGCCAGAGTGCTAGACCTAGATTATAATTGAACTTGTGAGCTTGGCCCTTTTCAGCTCTTTTTTATATGACACACTGAAGGTTTTTTTTCTGTTCAATTTTTTTAAATCTCTTTCATTTTGTGTAAAACTAATCTTTCAGAATGTTTTTTTGTGGGTTTTACCTTTTTATTATGATATGAGGCCATCAAATGCCTGTTTAAAAAGAAAGATTTATTTACAGGAACGACAACACAAACTTTGTTTACTGCAACATCTACCAAAACAATTTGGGACACAAATTATGAATTTGCAGTGCTTTTTAGCACCATGGTTAATAAATCCTGACTCCTCTTAAAGCTCTGGCCTCCTGTGATGCTTTTACTGGCCTTGGTAATTGTGACGGGAGCAACACAGGAAGTCGGATGAGGTGGATCAGTGAACCAGATGGGTCAACAAAGCATTTCACATTTACATTTTGATTTAGCCGGATGCTATCATCCAGAGTGAAACACATTTGAGAGTACACACACCTCAACGGCAATTTTCCCACAAAGAAAAAAGGTGTAGTTAAGTGTTTTACATAAGGGTTTGGAACCTGCAACTTTCAGTTCTAAGCCTACAACCGGTGACCCAGTGGACCAGCAGAGATGGTTGTTTGTTTTCCGGAGTTCTTCTGTTTGAAGACCTTTGGCCATCAGCGACCCTTAATCCCCAAAACGTATTTAATTTGGCAAATGTGCTTCAGTGAAAACAACACTGTGATTGAAATTCTAGTGGAATAAATTTAAAAATTCACATAGAGTAAAGCAAAACTGTTCCCTCCAAAGTTTCATGACCAAGGTGGCGTTCGGGCCGGTGACCTTCAGGTCGGCTCTCTGAATCCCCCACCCACAGCAGACTGCCGTTTGTTTTTCTTGCTTTTGTTTTTCAGTGTCTTTTTTTAAAAACCCATGACCATCACCGACCCTCAATGCTCACAAAGGTCTTAATATTGCAAATGTGCTCGAACAAAAACATCAAGAGTAGCTGCAGTCCAGGAAAAAAAAAAAAAAAAAAAAAAGTAAAATATTTGAAAATTATGGTTTCAGGTAATGAAAGCTCAATGATAAATCTCTTTTGGAGTGAGAATTATTTATCTAAGATGGATTTCACCTAAATCTCAGAGAACATAACACAAAGTATTTTTCCTCACAAGGATCAAATGTTTTTGAGTGTTTTTTTTTTTTTTTTTTCTCTCAATAAAACAGGAAATGCTTTCATGAGCCAAGTTGGTTTGGACCTGTGAACTCCAGGTCCCCAGTCTGACAACATAACCTCTGAACCCATTGGCCCGAGACTGTTATTTGTTTTCCTGTGTCCTTTTTAAGATTCATGACCAATATCAACCCCTAAACCCTGCTATGTACTCACTATTTCAAATAAGTCTGAGTGGAAACAACAACTTTCAGGTGGATAAAAGCACCCAAACAAGTAAAACAACAATAAAATATAATGAAATACCTGGTATCGTTGATATAAACTCCAGACTTGGAGGATATTTTGCCAAAGCCCCTAAACATTGCAGTGAATCAAAACTATCACACTATCAACAGTGTGAATAAGGCCAGACTAAAAAAGAATTACATATTGCATCAATAATGAAAATCATCCACTCTGCATAAAACCAACCCCTCCCTCTGTGTTTATGTGAGTATTTATGCCAGTTATGCCTTTTTTAAGGACTTCATGGAGCACATTCTGAAAAATTCTCTGCCAATTAGAGTTTTATGGTGGAAACAAAAACAAAAAGGGAGAAAAGCGAAGCCCCCGCCCCAACCCCACCCCCTCCCGTTACATCAGAGTGGATGTTCTCATTAAGTCGGCAGTGCAACGGTCAGACATGCAGTGGGAAGATGGTGTGCGTGTGTCTGTGTGCATGCGTGGGCGTGAAGATGGGTATCACTGTGGGCCATGAAGGCCCGGGCCGTTTATTTAAAGAGCCACTATAAATGTTGAAGCTGTGATAATGGCTGTGGGGCCGAGGGATGACATCTTGACAAACACAGCTTATTATAGAAATGGTTTTATCAATGTGTTTATGGCGCCATCCAAGTTGCAGATTGTGTGTGAGCCCCGCGAGAAGGGATGTGTGTAAGTGAAAATGTATGTGCTGGAGTGTGACGGAGTATCTTCGGTTTATGCGGGTGTATCTTGCCACCAGACCTTTGAATTGCTAGAACTGGGGAGTGAGAAAGACAATAACCACTAAATGTGCTTGTTTTCTCTCATTTATTTTCTGAAGTGGGAAGATGGAGGGGGAGGAGATGCAGAGAACAATCTCACGGCTAAAAACAAAAGATAAAATGAGGGAGGGTCAGAGGCGCGGGGGGAGGAGGGGAATGGCAAAGTGAACCATAATAACTTTTATACATCTTGTTTTTCTTTCTGACTGCAACTTTTCCACTCAGGCTTTCTCAAACTTCAGGGCATCAATTGTTAAAACGGCACACAGAAGCTCACACGTGCGCTCAGACTGTTACGCAAATGCCACATCTTATCTAATTTGTGTATTTATGGAGCTTTTATAGTCACATTAGTGAAGCGTTGTTGCAAATTATTGCACTCCCGTGTTTGGTGTTTGCATGTGTTAAAGTGCTACATGAATTATTCGAACCGTCTTTGAGAAATACATGATTCTTCATTTACGCTGTGACGGTCGTGATTTCCTGTCGGTTGCCGTTCTGATGCTTCACGCCGGCGGGGTCCTTTTATCTGGGTCTGAATCTCAACACGTCTTTATCGTCCTGGTTTATTGCTGTCACTTCTTCAAATTCACACGGCATTCACTTCCTGCAGATCCTTTACATAATGGCGAATCCTCGTTGAACACTCCCCCCATGTTTATGAAGTATGGGATCAGCGGTGGCGGATGACCGATTCTGCATCTCAGATACGACGCTGGTGTCTGGGATTTAATAAGAAAAACAAAACAAAGATATCTGCATAGACGCAGCACTGAGGGCTAAAATGTATTACAGCAAAGGTCAGGGGAGAACAGGGAGTGTTGTGTAACTTAACCGCTGCCTTACAAGTATGCAAATAATAATGCCCTGAAGGTTGAGTCACACCACATGCCAGAGTTTAGAGGAAATACAATAAAATATCTTCCATTCAGTCGTTTTCCATACCATTTAATCTAATTTGGCGCAGCTGGAGCCAGCCCCACTCGGCTATAGGTGAAGGCAGAGCACATTGCAGTGCAAACACAGTTCTGCAGGTTTCTTCCTGTTAAAAGAAGTTTTTTCTCTCCACCATCGCCTGTGCTTGTCTTCAGCCACTACTACAGCAGCCTGTTATCGTAACTTTAGCGTCTGGAGCTTCCTTTTAAGCTGAAATAAGTTTCCTGAATTCCTGAAAAAAATGGTTTCTCACTTTTAGTTTTATTTATTATATTCTCATGTGGGTATCAAATAATTTTTCAATCAGTTGATAGAGTTTTAACAGGCCTAGAGTCAGCCTCACCCACAATGCACCCTGTGACAAAACCAACTGATGCAGGAACGCATCGTAAAATCAATACACTGATATTCTTACCTTGCCACTTCAGATCGTCTTTTCATTACCTTTTCTATGTACAGCTTTTTTTTTTATATTATTATTAAGTATCTGAGTGATAAATTGTCTCATCGCTAAGAAAAATTAAACATGGCAGCTCGACCACACTTCATCAATTTAGCTTGTCAATTCAGTCGAAGTGCAGGGAGAGAGCGACGACACATTCCTGGTGTTCAGCGGCTGACGCAGACAAAAGATGTGGAGTAGAGAATGTGTTTAATGTGTGCGTGTGTGTGTGTGTGTGTGTGTGTGTGTGTGTGTGTGTGTGAAAGTGGATTTTGAAGTTAGCTTATTGACAGATTTTATTGAGATCTTTGCCTAATATTAATTTAAGCTTTTTACCCTCTTCACTTTCTTTTTGTTTTGTTAAAATCCCTTCAACAACACCAAACCTTCCAAAAACTACCAAACCGTCAACCATTTTTCAGAATGTAAATCTTACGATAACCGCACTATATAGTTAAAGGTTTGTGCTAGTTTGTTTTTTTTTTGTGCTTTTTTTAATCAATCAAATATTAGAATGATTGATATGTTAAAGAATAGCAGAAAAAATATATTAATTGCATTAGATTTTTTTCTGTCGTGCCAGATGCAAAATATACAAACACACACACACGCACGCACACACGCACACACGGAGACTCAAACTAGAAAACAGTATTTTAAATTATTTAACATACAAAATATCTCAAATCTGCTAAACATTCAATGCTGATTTTTTCATTCCCTCAATGCTAATTCATGCATTTGGTTGTTTGGTTTGTTTTTCCAGATATTCCTCTTTGCCGTCTTTGTGACCGAAGTGCCTTATTTACAACTCTATTAAACCTTCATTTCCCACTCATTGCCATTATAACAGAATACCTTATGCTGAAACCATTTAAATAAAAAAAGAACAACCCCTAACGTGCATGTGCAAAGTTCATTCAACACACCAAATTAAAAATTACTGAGGATGGCATTGTTTCATATCCGTAACCACAACCAATTATCATTCTCCCAAAAAAGTTACTCTGTGTCATTTGAAAGCTACTGATACTGCAAGCAATGCAGTGCCAAAGAAAAAAAGCAGTGCTTATTTTTTTAACTGGATTGGCTCCTATTGAGATTGTGGACACAATTTGTCCTGCTGCTGGTAAAACTGAAAGTGAGCAATAAAATTTATGGACATAATTGTAGTTGGATGACCCAGAGATGAGTCAGACTGGACGGGCAAAGAACCGTCAGAAAGTTTTTAGAACTATTTTGAAAGTATTGACGCCTGTGAAGGTGAGAAACAAAGTCTGTGTTGGTTGAAGTGGACACATTACATGTCACTTTAGAAGAAAAATGTAAATCCTTGACATATTTTTGTTGTTTCTACATTATCCTTATCTTGCAATAAAATCAATGGCTCATCCGAGTGGCTACATTTGAATTCTGCAGCTTGTGATGCTTGTATTTACTGTATGCTATAGAAACGGCTGCAGTCACCAGGAGCTAATCTTGCCCTTCCGGTTATGTACAAGCAAAGATGGAGAAAAAGGACTAGTAATCCACTCTTTGTATTCTTTTTTCTTTCAGTTTGGTATTTCGTTGCAGCAGCACCAAATTTGATTTGAATTGTCTTTGTTGGTTTCATTATGTGGTTATCACAAAAGATGATCATATTAAAGCTACTCGACACCATAAATCACAAAAATTAAACTATATGTTGACTCAAAAAAAATTGAAAGAAAAAACTAATATTTTGCTACGTAAATGTATTTCAGGCACTTTCAAGCAAGACCCTGCCGCCCTCTCATCTACAGCGTGCTAACCTTGACATGTGATTTCATTCAACATTCTTTGAGCACCAAGCACTTTATTTCTCAAGAGTTTTCCCATGAACTAGATTTTAAATCGCTTTTGGTCTCAAACAAGCAGTGGGTGAGAGCGTGGGTCAGAGATAAAAAGTCACTCACTCAATCTTACCTTCAAGGCCTTGATTCTCAAAAGTGAGGCGAGCGTATCACCAGAGGCAATAACAAGAGAAGCTGCATATCCTAAAATACACCTCAGTCCTGGAACCCATGACTTGACAGCCTTGTGCCCCAAGATTACTGTTTTTCAATATCTGCTTTTAGTTAAAGTGAAAAAATCCCAAATGTTAAAAAAAGGGAAGTCATTGCTAATGCTTCAAAAAGAGAGAAGAACAAAATAAGTGAATGTTTTATCTGTTAGGAGGCTGTGTCAGAGATGAAGAAATATTAAGGGGCTAATGGAACTAGCAGTTCTAGAATGAGGGCAAAACAATAGACTGCAAACATCTGTGGTGGCAAGAAAATAAAATACGCTTGAGGAAAGAAACTTTTACAAGTCCTCATATTTCTAAATATGAATTGCACACACTGGCAAATCAGTATGTTACTGTATCAGTCCCATATATCAAATAATAATCTTTAGATTAGGAGTAAATAAATTCCCTTTGCAAGATACCCATTGTTGATCCGGTAAACTGTAAGTTCAGGTCAATCCCAATGTCGGTATTTGGAGAACTCGTCATTTTCTCAGTTAGTCATTGCAAACTGCTTATGAACGACAGTTTCCAGGCTTCCTTTTGACCCCATTCTCATCTCCACACCTGTGTCTGATTGGGTCTCACATCCATATTCAAATGTGTTTGACTTTATTGCAGCCGTTTGAGTTCGGAAAGACAGAAACAAGCTCATCTTCACACATCAACCAGGAGGGGAATTAAATGAAAAATTCAAGAGATTAAATGGAGTTTTCATCCTGATTAAGCCTCAATCAGTCCCACTTGCCTATGCGACTACATTTCTGTTCTGCTAATTTTCAAACAAAATCTTCATATTGATTCTAACCGTCAAGCCAAACGTATCCGTTTCACCATGACTGAGTTATGACATCTGTTGCATATTGTGACACCTCACTCAGTCATTGTTGTGGATGAGTAACTGTGTGTTAGTCAGTCAGCATAAAGCAAATCTTGGCAAGAGTAAGCACTATTTTAACTCAATCCACAACCATAGTTCTGTAAACAAATGAGCAAAAATCACCACTTCCCTTCTCCTCAACATAATATTTCAACCACAGGTTTTCTTTTATCCCCAGTGGAGAATGAACTTCACTTATGAAGTACATTTTTACAGATTCACCAGTCTAAGAGACTCACATTGTGACTGTCCAAGTTGGGGGATCAAACCATAAGTTTTTTAACTGATGGAAGACAGTCACTGTCGACCAATCTAAACTCAGAGATGAAAACCAATACGGAAACAAACCTGATATCTATCATGGAATTGAAAAAATTAAATAAAACGCACATATGTAAAATCATCTTTTTAACTGTTATAAAATATTACATGTTGCATGCTTCTTCATTTGGCTACAGGTTCAATTAAAATATAATTGGGGCAGTGTATGATAAAATGTTTCATTTAGCAGAGCAATTACGTTGTGTTTATCACTGTGGGACGTTTGTGATAACAGGATTAATTTTACAGACGGCCTTTATTGAGGAGATGCTTCAAGACATATTTAGACTTACCTTTAATCGAAATTACAATGTTGACTCAGTCAATTAACCAACGTTGTTCAAAAGCATTTCATAATGGAAAACTCCATGGACCACATGTTTATAATCTAATGGAGCTATGTTGTGCTGTGAAATTACTAGGTTGATTGTAATCAAGAAAGAAAATATTTGCTTGTTTCATCATTTATTGACCACAGTGATGCTTTTAGAGTTTGTTATCATCACTGATGCTGTTGGCAGCGCCGCGGCTTTGATAGCTGTGAGTAACAGAAGTTGTTGCAAAGGCATCACAGTGACCCAGTAAGAGAAGTGAGACAGAAATACAAAGCCTGAAGGCCCTTAAAGCTCAGTAATACTAATCTGCTTAAAACTAAAGCGGCAGTATCTGAATTTCCAATCTTTTCATGACACTTTCAAGCCAGAAACAATTACTGCTGGTTAATCTGAGACTACACTGCCTTCCCTGTCACTGTACTTTTGACCTCACCTTTAAACTCTGTCTCTTTTTATTGCTGTATATTTTATCATGCATGTGTTTTATAATGCATGATGCAGTTTTCTCTTTTTTTCTTGTGTGTGCTGTTTTTTTATGTGCTGTATGTGTTTTATAATGTATGTGCTTTTTAATTTTTATTGCAGGGTTTTGTTTTGTTTTGTTTTTTTCCGCACGATCACTATTTCAACGACACATCACCAGTAGGGTAAAACTACTGATGAAACAGTACAACAGTAAAACAGTCAACTTTGATTGACTGAAAGTGGATAGAAAGTGATGTCTATTAATGATGTGTTCACACCAGACGCGTTGCAAGTGTCACGGGCGTCACTGATGCCTCAAAGTTGAGGCAAGTAATGTGTGGAATTCGACGCGTGTTCATCTACACACGACGCTTGCAACGCTCGCGACGCACGGCAGCTCATTGGCGGGAGTAGGAGGAGCTTCTGTGTCCTGTCTTCATGTTGACAATAGCGGGTCCCATCGAGACACTGGCTTGGCTTTATTTAATAAAGAAAGCCTGAAAACGGCGTCGTCAGGCGCCTGTGCGACGTTTTTTGGTTTATCCCATCCTGCAGTGGCGTTCGCAATTTGACGAATTTCACCATTTACTCCAGGAGCTGCGTGAGGATGAGGTTCGCTTTCAGCAATACTTCCGCCTCTCGCGGGCCTAGTTTGACGACCTTCTGGCCCGCATCAGCGCTCTAGAGACGCGCGGATTGCAGTTGCACCTGCGGAGCCTGCGGATAACCACGGATCGGGCGGATGATGTGTTGAAAAATTAAGATTTTAATTACATTTGGGTGGGTTGCGGTGGAAGCGTTCAAATAAATAAAAAAGCAACTTCAACACACCTAAACACTATTCTGCAGATGCCGGCCGGGTTCAAATTTGAAAATTGATTAAAAAAAATCATTCATATGGGCGGATAGCGGGCGGATGGAGATTTTAAGAAGCGGTTGCGGATGGAAAAATGAGGCATCCGCGTATCTCTACAGCGCTCAGAGTGCACTTCTGTGATTGGATGACGCTCGGCATTGACGCTTACAAAGTTCAATTTTCCCAACTTCAGGCGATGACGCCTGCAATGCGCGACACGTGTGACACGCGTCACCAACGCTCGAAAAGTGACGCTCAAAACTGACCAGACTATGCCTGGGGAGCCTACATACAGCACAGACGCCTGCAGTAGCCTCTCCTACTCAAATTAAATAAAACTTACCATGGAGGGGTAAGGAGTGCCCAAACAGTGGGCATACGTATGTGTAGCTGGCACTGTTTTGATATTTTTGGTTGATCATCCATGTCGACAAGTGTCACAGAGGGAATGATGTGCCTCAGGCTGGAATGCTAATTCCAGATCTGGGGACCTCGGCTTCTCCTGCATCCAGTGCTGACATGATGGGTCCATGTGACTGGTGAGAGGACACCAGAGGATGAACACTGCCGAGTCGCTTGGCCTCCTACTCAACAACTCACCTACAAAAACTTGATGCACAGTATGATAACAAAGCTAATGTGGGGTGTAAAAGTATCTTAAACTGGCCTCATCGACAGATTGTATCATCAGTTGAAGGACATCCATTGACCCATAGTTAACATCTTCGCCCAACTTCGGCTGACAGAGCACTCAGGCTGATTCCCTCTGAATGAGGGTGAAGGCACAGAGCAGACAGGGGACCAGTCCATTACAGAGCAAACACAGAGAGAAAGACAATCACACACATTCATAATCACACTTACAGGCATTTTGGAGTCACAGATCAACCTCAAAATGCTTTATTTAACTGAAATACCCTGACAAAACCCATGCAGGCATCTGGAGCACATGTTCGAAAGGTTCCTAAACCTGGAATCAAATCCAGTGTCTTCTGTCTTCGTGTCATTTGCACCACTTTGCACAACCACACCACAATGACTATGAGATTCTCAGATGTAATCTTGCATTCCTTCCATGTAGCACTCATTGTCAAACTGCGGTGTGTGTACATGCTAAGGCTCTGAACACTGACCTTGATTTATTTGTGCTGGTTGTTGTCCTGATGTTTGCAATTCGTTTTGCTGTTGCTGCTTCTGTTGTGGTTGGTTCTTTGTAAAATCCATTCATGTTTTTTTTTATTTATTTATTTATTTTTTTAGATACAAGGACCAAAATTATCATTTTTGACACTTTTCTTTTGTAGTGTGTAAGTAGGAAGCCCTTTAAAATGTCCATTCTGTTATTTTTTTTTAATAAACAGTAATAGTAAAATTGTGACGGATAGCAATAGATTCCTCATATGATGAACATACCTGGCAACAAAAATCTCTCAGATTCTGAATAAAATCTAAATTTCCATTTTATGTGAGAGACCCAATTGACATTTGTTAATGCGACTCTGAAAACCATTGCCTTTCGGTGAACCTGTGCACTGTAATCTCAGCAAAGGCGATGGATCACTGTCCTTAACAAAGCAAGGTGAAGTAGAGAGAGACAGCATGACAAAGTGTCTGGTTTTCGTCATAGATGGCTGCAGTTCCCCGTTTCTTTCCAGCTGTAAGCCTGGCGGATTGGAAACAGGTTTTCGGCAAAAGTCTGGCCCTCATCCTTGAAGATTAACACTCCGGCCCAAACTCACTCACAGACGCGCACAAGCTCGAAATGCCACACATTTAGGGCAAAGCAGAAACACCCCTTGAGATACAGTGGACGTTGTCGCTCATTCCACAACTCTCAATTTGACATAAACAGCCAAAGGCCAGTGGTAAACAGCCATTTTGCATCGGCCGCTATCCTGATAATCAAGCTCTTATTGGTGGTTTATGGGACCGTTAACAATCGTTGATGTTCGCTGGAGCTCGTTAAGCGCTGATTTATACAGTCTGCATGGACGCTTTTAACCCACTGTGTCATATTCATGGAGACATTAAGAGATGGACATTGACATTTACATCCTCTATCCTCTTCATTTGTCTGAGTGCACTAGTGTATGTGTGTGTGTGTGTGTGTGTATGCATTTCATTCTTTTTCCTCAGCAGCTGTATGTTTAATACACCTATCCCGTAATTTGCTAATTATGTTAATCACGCATGACATGGCGAGGGTAATCACACATCAACATACGAACTTGTCTGCTGAGCCTTAATTCCCTCTACTCTGTTAATGGGAGCCATCACAATTTAATGTCTGAAATAAGACATTTACTGTTCCTTCTTCAGCATGATAGCAGCCGTTTTCAGGTGCCCATGCCGTCTGGGTCCATTTCTGGACATTTGACTTTTTTCTTTTTTATTATTTTTTTCAATGGAACAGAAGAAAGTGAAAGACAGAGTGGAAGCTCACAATAAGCAACAGAACCTATGGTTACAAAACAGTTTTTCTTGTGAATTAAAAACATGTACAGAGTTTAAAATCAAGGTGTATTAGAAACAGTCTGACCTGAAACATTTTCACTGTAAACAAGAAAAAAAAAAACCTGACAGAAGCACAATTTTTTTTTTAAACAAACCTTTTCTAGTTATTTGGATTTATTTACAGTTTGCCACAGTATCTTAATCTGGAAATTAAGCCTTGAAACCACATTTTCCATATGCTCTCAGCCGATTCCATTAAAAGTGAGTCAGACAAAATAAGTGCATGCCACCATGCAAACTGTCTTCATCAAAATGATTTGTCAGTTCACAGGGACAGTGATTGCTTTAAACCACTATGCAGTTTTCCTATTGTGAACCAATGGTGCAGAAGACACGCAGTGAATTCATTATGCTAATTGCAAATGCATATTCAAAATGTCTCCAGCTTGTGTCCAAACATCAACAAGCAACAACACAGAGCTGACGACAGCTCCGGAGCTTGATAAATTCTCTGACTCTTGTAACCTTCTCAAACAACCATGGGCTCCAGTAGCTGAATGAGGATCTAAAATGGAGCTAATTACAAAGCAGGGGAAAGCAATCGGGACAACAAATCAACACAATTTCAGCTTACAGTTTCTAAAACGGAATCACATCAAATGAGAACACGAGAAAAAAGAGAGAGTGAAAAAAAGGCAGATCACTGAACTTCTGCAGAGTTTAAATGCCATAGAAAACCTACTTTGACTCAAACGAAGCTGCTATAAAGCCTAACTCAGCTTTGGTGAAGTCTCTTTTTACTTTAAAGATAACCATATATGTGTTAAGATAAAAGAATCACATGAAAGCGACGTTACGTATGACCTCAATACAAACATAAATATGTGAAGGTTGTGACGCAATATCTGGATGAGCAATACATATTTGAAATGTTTTGAAATCAGCTGTTTAGACACAATATTCAGCACAACATTCAGAGTATATCTGGTGAAAGGAAGAAAGGAAGGGTCAAGGGGACACACCACTAAATGATTAAGAACATTCTATTCTGTGGCATTGTGGCAGCCAATGACATAAATTAACACTGCACCAAAAAGGAAAAATCTTTATAAAACCTTTTGTCAATCTATTAATGAACTGAAAATACCGAATTGCTTCTCTGAAGAAAAAAATGTGCTTGCAAGCCCATACACCTGAATCATGGAGTGACCTTCCCGCTCTCCTGAGCCCAGTGGACATATCCTAAACACGCTGTGTGTTCAAGGACCAGAAAATATTACGCTAAATTTTAGGTGACCTTCAAACGGAGTGAAAGAGAAAATTAAAAAAGCCTCCTGGTGACTTAACTTGAGCTGGGCCTTTGGGTTGTGGATAGGTTGTTTAAGAATCTTCGATCCCTGTAAAAAGTGTTAAAAAGTGTCCTTGGACAAGACACAAAACTTGAAGTAGTTCCCAGCAGTGAAAGAGCCCATTACATTACAGCTTTCAACACTTATGTGTGAGAGAGAGCTTAAATGGGTGAGAGTGGTCAACAGTGTGAAAGAACACACTGATAAAAATGAAGTCATAAATGACTGCGTCGTGAATAAAAGCAGATACAAGCCCACACACAAACTTCTGCAAATGCCAAAATTAGGATTTGAAGGCAAATTTTTGCAACTATGAGAAATTGTGCAAAAGAGAAGTTGCAGGCAGCCGTGGAGAAGCTCCTCGAACATTGCATGGCCGAAGACTGTGTCCAAAAGACAGGCAAAATAACACACACTATTGCTACAAAGCATTTGGCTTCATTACTAATGCTGCTGGACGCTGTCTCCTTAAGTGTGTAAAATATTGGGTGGAGTCTAAGCTAATAGATTAATTCTGTGATTTGCTCGGTCTGAAACCGTTGCTGTTGTTTATGATTGCACCTGTTTTTATTTTGAGGTGTAAATCGGCACAACCTTTAACAGATGCTTCTGTTACTGTGGTGTGAAGTATTCCCTCACCACAAGTTTAGTTAGCAAACTCTAATCCAATATGTTTTTTTCAAACTTTGGCTTTGTGACTGATCATCTTCCCCTATTTTTTTTTCCAAATCTTGATTTATTTGCTGTGCGCTCCAATATGTTTGATAACGTTCTCTACCAACATTGTGTCACATTTTATTTTGTGTGTGTGAGACTCACTGCTCCATCTAATCACTCCATGACAAACTGGAGCAAATGAGCATGAAAGCAATAACATTTCCAACACTTTTTTTTTGTTTGGTTTTTTTTTTTTTTTTTTTGTGCAAGCTGGGTCTAAAACACACAAAACTCTCATTTGATGAAGTTTTTTTTAATTGTCATTTTTTTAAAAAACAGGGACAACTCTTGATTTTCCACAGTCGTGAGCACATTTAAGACAACAAGTATGCACGCTTCTGACAACATAATGCATTCGAACATATACACATGTTTTATTATATTATTATATACTTATTATATATTATATACATCATATTTTTATATTGGACATTTTGTGTTGGATGCGGTGGATTCTTTGCTGGATGAGATACATTTTTGCTGGCATTTTTTTCTGGATTGGTTTCAACCTTCCTCTGCTGAATGAGAACATCATCATTAAGTTGTGCCATATTCAGTATTCGTCTCAGCTTGTCACAAATGCTGGTTGTCTGGCTTTTTCTTAAATAGCATTGTTTACATTACTGTTTGTGTTGTAGACCACCGTG
Source organism: Salarias fasciatus (assembly GCF_902148845.1). Taxonomy (NCBI): domain Eukaryota; kingdom Metazoa; phylum Chordata; class Actinopteri; order Blenniiformes; family Blenniidae; genus Salarias; species Salarias fasciatus. Next base: position 27,638,764 of record NC_043750.1, on the reverse strand, counting down.
TCTGCTTATTTATTGCATTAATGACAGGCAACACATGTTGCTTGTACACGTTTCCACTTGTACCTAACACTTGTCTGTTGTCCTATCGGGGTTGGCTACTGCGTGACTAGATTATGCAGGCTTCTCCGTTTCTTGGTTTAATCTGCTTTACTTTTTAACATTTATCTAACCCAGGTTTGGGGAAATTAATTGCAAAGTCTGTGGCGCTGACCATGGTGCTGAAATGCCGATCAGCAATTGTGGTGCTGGATTATCAGCAGGGCTCTGCTTAATGATAAATGCATGGTGCTGTCCATGGTGCTGAAATAGTGTAAATTGTACTGCACAACTAATCATAATCAACTCTCCCCTGTTTTGCCCTTCTGTGTCAATTTTCCATTATTAATGCTACTAATTGATCAGCTGTGTCATTACAGGCTGTCACTGCTCAGTATCTAATGTTGCATTTACTTTGTTTTATGTAATATATGGCAGCTTACGAAGCAAATTTAGTCTCTTTGTTGATCCATGTTTATTTCAGTGTGAGGCATTTTATTTTTGAAGCTATAGCCATTCATTCAGTCCCTATTTGGCAGTTGCCAAATACAGCTCCAGATTCAGATCAGATCCATAATGTGAATTGTTCACAAGTGACATAGCCAATAAGCTATAAGAGCCCAGTGCAAGTCCAGCACCCTCTTCAGTGTGACACTAGCTCCGTGCCTGCCTGCAGATGGAATGGCTCCCGCAGAGACCTGAACTTAAAATCACTGACTTTGCATGAAATTGCATGAAGAGACAAAACTAAGCCAGACAAGCTGAATTTAGGTGAGACCAGGGCTAAAATTAAACGGATGCTGTGTCAGATATGGATTTTTATGTGCATTTTTCTTCCCATCAATTTGTGATTGTTAAAAGCACAAATATAAAACTCACAAGTAGGTTTTTCATTTATCTCTTTTACCTGTGAAAAATTGGCCTTATTTTGCAAGGAAAAGATAGATAGATAGATAGATAGATAGATAGATAGATAGATAGATAGATAGATAGATCTCTTTTGGCTTATTGTAATAATATTAAGACTCAACAATCCCAAGCTTAATTCTAACCAATGTGAACTGTCTTGAGATCCAGCCAGTGCACTCAAGGGTGCCCAGCTAATGGTCTTTTAAGCATAATGGCCTAAACCAAGCAGAACTGAATGTTGGTAAACTTCTCATTCATCACTTGAGTTTATCCAGCCAATCCTATTTATGTTCTTTTTGTGCGGTGCTAAATGAGGTGGTAATTCTTAAAATCTGCTATTTTTGGTGGTATTCACATATTGTGCTAAATGCAAAGTAAGAGAGAATTTGTTCCATTTATTTGTTTGGTTTTTTTCCCCATTAGTTTATCCGCAGGAGGTTTCTTGGACAATTTAAACTGGAAAAGTAGTGGAAGAAAGTGCAATGCAGGTAAAAGTGGATGCATCACTTAGCGGCATGGTATGCTGACAGTCTTAATTGTACATTAAAAAAGCATTTCAGGGATAAAATAAACCATGTGTGCAGTCCTACAAACAGTTTGAAGTGTGCATCCCAAGGGTGGCAGGGTCATGAATGTTACCCAGCAATCCCTCACTCCCTGAGAAGTACATAGCCTTTTTAATTTATCAAGAAAAATAGAAAAAAGTTAGCTTTTTTCTTATGGTAAAAAGTTGACTTAAAAGATGTCTGAGAAAATGTTACAAAGAAACCCGCGGAGAAGAACAGCCGTTTCCATCCAAGACTTCATGGTGGGAGTCTCAACAGGGTTGCATTAATTTTAAGCCACTCACAGCTAGGTACAGTCACTGCAATAAGATACTGACAAGTTAGTCTATTTTCATTTTCCCTTTTAATGGTGCATAAAAGGCTAAACAGGCAAATCAAAGAAGGAAAAAAAACAGTTTTGAAAAAAAAAACACATTTCACAAGCAAAATAGCAAGTTTAATTGGCATGATGATTCATTGCTGTTGTTAGTACTTTTGAAGTCAGATATTTCACTTTTTGTTTTTGTCTGTCTCCCATAGGTTACACACAAACACAGCAAGAGAAACACTGACAGGGATTTACAGAAGAAACTCCAGGACCCCGGTCTGTAATGAGCTGTAAAAGCTCCCTGACTGTGTCATCTCTGTTTCCATCTCTGCCTGTCTGAGACTTCCAGTCAATCACCCGTTGCATGATTTCTCTCTTTGGTTCATGCTGGAGGTCAGAGCAGAACTGATAAATCGACCGAGAGGGAGAGAAATACAGTTTGCGTTGCACAGCCAATACAAGAACCATTTAAAAATAGTATTATTAATTCATATTCAATCCCAATTTTGTCTTTTGAAGTTATTTCGAGTCTCTGACAGGACTAATATGTCAACAAACGAAACCAATAGCCAAACTCTATTTTTTTCCTGACCACTGTATCTAATTTAGGGGGGGTTTGGACTGAACCCTCACAAAGTCAGCACAGCGCAAAAGTGAATGTACACACTGGGACCATTCCAGGGTAAACACAGAGATAAACTCACACACGCCAAGAATCACAGCCATATAGATTAAAGTGTTGACCAAACAATGATGCACTTGCATTGTGGGAGGAACAACCCAGAAAGACACGCAAACTAAGAAAAGAAATATGAAAGTAGAAACCTTTGAGGCAGTTCTGGCCATCAGTGGTCAACTTTATTATCTCTATATGTTTTAATTTTTTTTACTTTTTCCTGTTCAGCATGTGGTACAGATAACAGATAACAATTTTTCGAAAAATCAGCCGCTACCCCATCCATTCATATTATTGTGTTTTAGGCAAACAGGCAGAGGATGGAAGAGTTTTCCAGAAAAAATTGTCATCATTCATCTGTTTGATGGGATGGAGTCCCATCACTGTAATAGCTATGCATGTGTGAGATGTATCATGCCTGCAAACACATAAACACGCTCCCAACAGCCATAAAAAGTTCATCTTATTTTCAAAAAAAGAGCTTTTCTTGAGGCATAACACACAGTAGCACTGGTGATGATAGCTTCTACTTTCTGTCTCATCATTGCTGGCATTTGCATATGTGGGTTCTCAGACACTCCAGCTTATCACACGGCTGTGCAGCCATCTTCGGTAAGACCAGAAAGCGAACAGTATGAATCTATAAAACATCACTGGAAAGACAAAAGATTTTCACTGTGCTTAGTACGTTTCTGTGCTCTTCTGTGTTCAATTCTCGCATCAGATTTAGACTGAATCCATGGCCATGCTCACCTTCTGCATTATTTTGATACTGAGGTTGTGAGTTAAACATGCATACTGTAATGTGATACTCGGCATTAAAGGGATAGTTAAGGATTTTTGACATGAATCTGTATAGCATCCCTGTCAGCAGTGTTGTACATTCAAACAGACTTACCCCTGACAGCGTCCAGTGAGCAGAGATCCTGTCCGGTTTTGGTCCAGACGAAAGTAGTCCGGCAAGTTTGCTGGGGTCACCAAAATAAAGCGTTTTTCTTCTCAAACCAATATGTGTTCGAAAGAGTGATATATTTGCATCACAAACCGTTGTCGGCGAAAAAGTCAGACCTCGTAAATGCTTGGCACTATTTTCTCTCCCTTCATATCACTCCGCGCTGCCTCCAGCTGGCAGCCTTGCTGGTTTCACTTTGTTTACCGCTAGTAAAGAGCTAGCTAGCTCTAGCTCTAGCTGTTAGCATCTCCGCGCTGCCTCCAGCTGGAGCTATGAGCTGGAGGCGGCGCGGAGTGATATGAAGGGAGAAAAAATAGTGCCAAGCATTTACGAGGTCTGACGTTTGCGCCGACAACGGTTTGTGATGCAAATATATCACTCCTTCGAACACATATTGGTTTGAGAAGAAAAACGCTTTATTTTGGTGACCCCAGCAAACTTGCCGGACTACTTTCGTCTGGACCAAAACCGGACAGGATCTCTGCTCACTGGACGCTGTCAGGGGTAAGTCTGTGTGAATGCACAGCACTGCCGACGGGGATGCCATACAGATTCATGTCAAAAATCCCGAACTATCCCTTTAATGCTGCACATTTTTAGGAATAAAGGTGGTGTTAGATTACTATGCAAAAGGAAAAAAAAAACATTCGTTTTAATTAAATTTTGCTTGACCATGGAGTTATTTTTGAAAAACACCCAAAGATAAAACATTAAAGAAACCAGGTATAATTTGGTGACAATCGTTTAACAATAGATCCAATGTAGCTGGTACATCTGAAAAGGACAGGCAGGCAAATAAAAGCAGATCAGTTTTATGTGTTACATTTGGAAAAAAAAAAAAAAAAAGTTCAATAAGGACTTTATGACTGAGTGCTCTGACTTTGAATTTGTTAGCTCTGCTGTTCATCCATCCATCTTCTATAGTCACTTTATCCAACTTGGAAGGATGAAACTGGATCCCAACTGAGCGTACAAACAAAACAACAAAACAAAAATAACTCCCTAAATATTAGTTCATTTGGAAACAATAGCACAGCACAACAATAAACAACAAACTAATGAAATATGACAACAGTGATTCATCACCTGTGTATTTGGGTGAGACAGACTACATCCCCAGTGAACGTAGTCTAGATTATGCACACATGACTTTATTTCTTCCACATCTTCACAGATCCACCGTTGAAGTACTGATGTACATAAAGTAAACATTCATGAAACTGAAAATGTGATAAAATGTACAACTTTCCATACAGATGTATAGATACGTGCTTCACTGGCTGCATAAAAACTCACAAAGCAGTGAGTGTACTTTGGAGTCTCAGCTTATAAATACTGGAAAAAAAAAGTATCCTTTACCACTAAACTTTTGCTTCCTTACATTGTCATTGTTCATGCACATGAAACTTATAAACAGTTCTGTGCAAAACACAGTCAATTCCTAGGTGAGGTTCCGGATACAGCAGGCTGGAGTGAGCCAGTCCAGGTATGAGGGACAAGCTCCATCTTTAATCTACATGAAGGAGGGTTGGGTTGGAGGATGGTTCAGTGGATGGCAGTGAAAACATGCTCAACATTCACAGAAGAGCGTGAACCGCACCTGAAGACGTTGATATAACATTCAGGAGATCAATGCAAAGTGACACTGGTTTACACTCTAAAAAATGATTCATGGGGTTGGTTAGTAGAGCTTAAAATCATGAGCTTTTTCAGCATAAAAGAATAAGGTTGTTACATGGACTTATTATAACAAGGTGGTAATTTGTTTTAAGAGGTTAGTCCGGCTGAAAATATTGGGTTCGCTAGTTGAGCTTAAAATCAAGAGCTTTGTCAGCATGACATTCTAAATTTGATACATGGACTTATTATAACAAGATGGTGACTTATTTTAAGAAGTTGGTCCAGCTTGAAATTGGAAACTGTGTCACCTTAAATATGTATGTATATTTTCAACAAAACCTGTCAAATTCAAATTGAAAAAACTTCATTTGTCCCCAAGGGAAATTCAAAGGCCAGACCTGAAATCAACTACACCTCATTCATTGTCTGAGCTGAATCAGGGACTGAAATTTTGCTGTATATTGAGTTTTCCCATCAGTTTGCCCAAATCTCAGACAGCAACTGGCAGATGACAAATAACTGAAAAACATAAATGTAAAAAATACACTTTAAATAAGTAAGACAAAACAAACAAAAGTTTTCATAAATATTTTAGGGCTGAGTTTATGTAAGATGGCCGTGCAGTGGTGATGCAGTGGTTAGCGCTCATGCCTCATAGCAAGAAGGTCCTGGGTTCAAATACCAGCCGGGGCTCAGGCCTTTCTGTGTGGAGTTTGCATGTTCTCCCCCGTGTGTGCATGGGTTCTCTCTGGGTACTCTGGCTTCCTCCCATGGTCCAAAAACATGCATGTCAGGTTAATTGGTCCCCCTAAATTTCCCCTAGGTGTGAATGGTTGTACGTCAGCCCTGTGGCAGACTGGTGACCTGTCCAGGGTGTACCCCGCCTTCGCCCACAGCAGCTGGGATTGGCTCCAGCCACCTGCGACCCCGAAAGGGAGAAGTGGAAGATAATGAATGAGTTTATGTAAGATTTTCAAACCATGTTTTAAGGTGAGGTAAACTCACCTCTTTCATACGTTGCTTCACCTTAATTTTACATAAACCATTTCACTGAAATTAAGTTGCTTCACCTTAATTTGACATGGACCAGTTTATTAAAATTGTTACTTCACCCTAATTAACTGTTTACAGGTTGAAGTAAAATATGTTGGTTGTCCTTAAATAACTGAGTTTCGACCATTAAAAGTCCTGTTGGATTTACTGAAAGGTTTTAGTTGGAATTTCTTAGGTTGATGCAAATTGTTACCTTAATTGAATTACGCTTAGCCGTTACATTATTTCTTAGAGTTCCATTGTATTTTGCAAATCATTTTATTGCTGCAATGTTACTTCATTAAAGTACAAATTCATGCAAAATAGATTATGAAACCTGGGTGAAATCCTCCTTCTGATACACAAGGAGTAATGTTCAACTCACAGAGTTACCAGTCGACACTAAAAGTAGGAAAAACAGTAACTCTAAGCGAAGTAGGGACTCAAGTGGAGGAGAGGCTTACAAAAAGATGGCAAAACACTAGAGTCAGAGATAACAACAGAAAACATGAAGGACATTACAAAACAATAATAAAAAAAATAAAAAAAAACCCTAAAGTGAACCCAGGAGAAAGAAGTGCTGTGAATTGAATCCACAGCCAGCCAGGACAATACCTTATCGCAGGTACAGCTACAATAGAAGCAGAATTTCTTTAAGGTGAATGTCATTAGTTGATGTCAGAAAAGCTACACAGACTGCCTGACCCAACGAGATCATCGGTCATACAGGTCATGTGTGCTGGAAATCTTCGTGTATTCCACGGTGACTTCCTTTTCCTTCAGCAAATGATAAATAGACGTCACTGACTTTTGAAACCTGAGACTAATAACAGTCTAGATGTAGGTTAATAATGCAGTGAACTCTATTCACCATTTACAGCATTGCTGGTAGAGTGAAACCTGGAAGTTAAATCCAATGAGAGACATTAATGCTATCTGCAGAGCAAACCTAAAATCTAAAAATGAAGTGTGTGAAGCATAAAAGAAAAGCACTTCTTCATGTACAGGTGTGTCCAGCTGGAGTCAGTACTGCATCCGAATTCAGAGCACGGCCGAAAAAGCACTTGCAGAATGTACCTGCAGTAATCAGACAGAAAAATGGGAATGTGGAATTGTGCTCACTTGTGATGAGAATGAAGGTTTGAAATTACAGTAACGCTGATGGAGAATGGACATGTGGTGGGTGGTGGCAAAAGTATGAACCGAGGAGGAGAGGTGTTTGGTTCATGACACGTGAAGAACATTCATGAGATGATTGGATGTTACCTATCTGTCGAGAGGAAAGGTTTAGAGAGCAGTATGTTGAAGTGCACACCGCTGTGAGCTGAGAAGTAAGCAGCGTATTGAAGTCTTTCATCCTACACTTTTGTCATGAACTTTAAGCTTCACAGACACAGGCAGACAGACACACACACACTATAACACCCATCTCAAGTGGTAAAATGTGACTGCTCAGATTTTTTTTAAAGTTCACTGCAGAGCTGCAATGGCAAGCACATATAGAGCTATACATTCAATTCAACTATTCCCACTATAATATATCATAGCTGCAGAAATGAAATGTTGATCCCATCTCGTCTTTAATTCTGATAAATTGGACTGAGGCACTCACACGTGTGAGCCTGACAAGCTAGATAAATATTTGCATCAAGCACACAGCCACAGTTGTTGTTATGCACGGAAAAATGCGTGAACATGTGGGAATGCACACCCCCACACGTATGCCTTGACAGCTACAGCAGACGTACCCATGCAAAACCCAAGCGCTGCTGTTTAAAGCCATATTTCCAATAAAGATGGATTTGTAGCGACACTATTAAAACGTTTGAATATATTTATGCATTCATGCACAAAAGGACAGGCCACACCCGCATTGTGATCAATCATCTCATTGTAGCACAGCGTACTCCAAAACTTTCACATAGGTTTGAATGGCTTTGATTGCTTTGGAGTGCTTCCGAATAATTTCATGTTGAGATAAGACATTGGGAATTAGTAATATTTGCAATATCAAAACTGGTTCATTTTCTCCATGAATGAAGAAAAACGAGCGCTTATATTGAAGTGTATGAGTATGAGGAAATTATCAGGTGAAGGGTCGTGGAGGCTTGCTGCCCATGAAAACTATAAAATGTGAAGAGGGAAATTAAATGCCCCGTGATGCATTTTGGATGCTACATTTGAGAGAAATGCTTATTGAGAATGGACAATGCAGTCATTGTTAAAATAATGAACTCATTTTAGACCTCATCTTTGGCTGAACAGGTTGGATTGAAGACACAAGTCTTCAAATCTTGGAACGGCATGTTTTAGGAAAGATCCACTTTCAGCTCTGCCAGATCATTACGGCAGATTGGATTGGTGACATAAAGTTATTGTAAACTGAAAAAAGTTCACTGGATTGTCACAAGAGAAAAATAACTCTCCTCCAGAAATCATTTACCCCCGAGTGGACAATTATACGCCAACGGCGGAAAACACAGGAAACAGCCCACTGATGAAGGAGGCAAAAGAAAGCTGGAGCAAACTGCACCAAGCGACAGATGCTGGCTGGCAAATAACCTCACAAATGGTTATTAAATAGCTATGAAGGAATCCAGAGCTTGTTGAGCCCTGACAGACGTGGTGGGTAGACAGGAGTCTTGCGAAAACTTAAACTTTACTCAGGAAAGGATTTTGACTAGATTTAGGATGTAGAAAAAAAAATCTAAAGTTATCAGCAATGTTCATTGTTTAGCTCATAGGTCCCCAGTGATTTGTGTTATAGTGTGAGTGGAGAACTGTGTGTGCTGCACAGCAAACTAGTTAGTTATAGTAATGTTGTGGAAAGTTGGTACAGATTACATTGAGATGGTATTGCAGAAGGGAAGCACAGTTTATGTAAAATGAAGTCAGGTGGTCTGTTAAAGAGTGTAGTCGAAAGACATGAGGAGAATGAGCAGATGAAGATGTAAACAGAAAAAGAAGACATCTATGATGAACAACATTACAACAAAGATTCCTAAAAGAGAAGATAAAGAGGACAAACTTCGACAATGAAACACTGAAGACTGAATGTTGATTTTTCTATTCACAACAGCTGACCAGAGTCGTTAGGTTTTCCATGATTGTGTCCACTCTACCTTGAGTACATGCATAACAACTACAATAAGCCCATCATCAGTGGAGCTTCATTACTACAATTCACCATGGAAACTGAAGAACTAAAGGTCATTTGGGTCAGAAGCTACATGCCGCAAGAATATTATCTGCATAAAGCTCAGCAGCAAATACAATGAGCCACTAACGTGAGGGAGCATGACTTGGTGAGTTTGTGCAGCACTTTCAAGGTCATTTTAAAATTGACACATACTTTCATAAATATTATAAGTTAATGTTATAATGAGATATATTATTTCCTTCACTCAGTTCTGACACATATAAATGAGTTAGCTCATTGAAAAAATTAAGCTGTTGTAGCTTTCACACTAAGTCAATAAATATATTTTTGATTTAAATCCTGTTTGTAAATGACTATTAAAACTAATTTATGTAGTGGATATATCAGAGTCAGTCAGTAAAACGGGTTCCAATATAGCTACCGCAAATAGAAGCTAAATTTTGTTAAAGGTCATGCACAGGTTGTAATAAGCTATCAGAGATGTGTGATGGAAAATGAGAATATTTGGTCTGGGAATAACAGCACATCTAATCGGGATCTGTAAATCAGCCCTTGATGTGAGGTTTCCTGAATGAATTAATCAATGCATGAAATGAGGAAACAACAGTCCATGTTCAAAAGCTGCTTCAGCTACAGTAGGATTATGGAGACATGGAGAAACCTGGGAGATATTTGAGAAAACCTGCCAGCAAGCGGGTTGAGTTCACAAAGTCAGTTACCATGGTAACTTGCCACAAGTTGAAGGTAACTCTTGCACTGAAACAGAAAACTTAGAGTTTCTCTTTTCTTGGTGAAATTAGTCAGAACACCAAAAACCCTGGAAGAAGAGGTTGTCTCTTAAATGGACTCGTGATTGAAGGATCGCAAACAGATCATCAATCATGGCTGATCCATTGATCTAATGAGACAACCTGGACTCAATGAGTGCATACAGTTTCTAACTGGGCATCAATTAAAACACCTGATCCATTGATTGAATGAGACAGCCCGGACCCAGTGGGTGCAAGCAGTTTACTTAACCCTGGACTCCTACCATGTGGAAGGGGCTCCCAGTTCAGCTTCACTTCTTTCTTCTCTCTTCCTTTCATGTAATGTTTCATAACTATGTGGCATTGACCATTGTTTAGCTTGTAGTCTATGCATGCTCTGTTTATACATGAAATGTATGTTGATACAAGAAATGCATCTGTCGGTCCCAATTCTTTCTCTTTCTGTCCCCTCACCCCAACCGGACTAGCAGAAAGCCGACACCTCTGAACCTGGTTCAGCAAAGGTTTCCTTTCCACAGTCACTTCTGCTTGCTCATGTGGATCTGTTGGGTTTTCTCTTTGAAAGTGTCTAGAAAGGACTATGTTCTAATTGGCACTTTATGCATAAAGCTGAATTGAATTGAATTGAATTGAATTGAATTGATATTAAACGCAAAAGTTTCACAATGTCAAATACACCTGTATTCTAATAAAAACAAAAAGAAAGTAAATACACCAACTGATGCAGGTTCATGATGGCAATATGCCAACCAACAGCTTAGGTGACCCTCATCTGGGCAAACTTGCAATAGAAGTTTGACAAAGGTGGATTTTCCTGTCAATTATGTAAATTGAGAACCAATTCAAAAGTTTAACACAACCAAGCAGCTGATTCTATAGAAAGATTCATTTTATTTATTTATTTATTTATTTATTTATTTATTTTTTGCATATTTCAACATGAAGTTTGATCCTATTCATAGAGTTCGGACAACAAAAAGGTGCACAAAAAAGTTGTTTTTATGTGTGTGTGTGTGTGTGTGTGTGTGTGTGTGTGTGTGTGTGTGTGTGTGTGAGAGAGAGAGAGAGAGAGAGAGAGAGAGAGAGCAGCTAGTCATAGAACTAATAGCCCTTGACATTTTCCACATGCCAACACAACATGCCACATAATTGTCAAGCCAAAGGTTAATTCACATCTAGATGAAACATCCATGACATACTTCAGAAGACACCAACACTGTGTTGGTCTATCAGAATCCCAATAAAATATATTTACGTTGTTTGTTTGTATTGTGACACAATGTGAAAAGGTTCCAGGTGCATAAATACTCTTGAAGCCACTATATGTAGCAAACATAGGACAACACATCATCACACACTCACTTCCTCACATCAGGACAACAAAGAGTCAATAACCTGGCATGTGTGTTTTGGACGGTGGAAGGAAGCCAGAATATCCAGAGAAACATAGAGCATATATGGGGAGAACAATACAACAAATGCAAACCTTTACATTTTCTGATCTGCCACAAAAAAAAAAGAAAGAAAAAGAAAAGAACAACAACTAAAACTAGGTGATTTATCATAAATTACTGTGCAGGTCAACACACAAATACCTTCTTAAAGAGATGACATTGGAATCAACATCTGAGTGTAAATGACTAAACATTGGATGGACATAGTAATGTTTTTACTAATGTGAATCAATCTATGTTTTTTGAATGACAAAGCACCTGCTTGTAAGCTCATGTCACTACAAATCTGTTAAGTGCTAATATATCAACATTTTGTTTACTGTCTATCTCTAATTGGCCAAATATTTCTTATTGACGGGTTGGAATAATTTGAAAGTCGGAATGGGAACAATCAGAGAAAGGGAGGACGCTGTGTTTTGTTAACAGCTTAGCTCTGTTTTTGAGAGATGAGACTGGATACATGAGCACATTGGAACAGTCATTGTGGAGTATTTAATGCTGTTTTGTCATTTCCTGACTCATAATATTGTCATATGGTTTAATCTTAGCCCTGATTCAATCATTTGTGAAGCAATGATTGCATTTCAGAATGCAAATTATCATGTGCTTTATGTACTATTGCACACAGCTGTGTTTCTGTACAGCTGGACGATTGTGCTGCAAAGTGTAGCAAAGCATGCTCGTAATTGCAAGAGAATACATTGTTTGCCTTTGGCCATTTCTTCCCTCCTGGCTCGCTCGGAGTGGAAAGGTTTTTATCAAATAATGTCATCAGCACCGGCATCTTGGCTTGGTGTTTACTTGTATGTTTCGTGTGTTCCAGACATATTTACTTTCCCCTGGGCAGACAGAGCAGAACTCCTGCAGACCCATATGGCCCGGCATATGGCTCACCTTCCCCCACACTTTTCTGACTTGTAACACACCCAAGCAAGCTGAACTGCACAGCGGTAATGCAGCCACACAGGACACTGAGGCATGATGCAAACAGGTAGACAGAACACCCAGTTCTGCCCTGAATCCACCCACAGTCTGTAGTCTTAGTGGGTGTTCAGAGCATTACTTCTCTTTTTATTTCTTGCTTCAGGAGGGATGAAACACATTTATTTCATCTCGCTCATTGATTTCAGGTAGATCTATCATTGACTCAGGATTACTCTCCACAATTTGATCTCGCTAGCTGCCTCTTCTTCTTCAACTTGTGCATAACCAGTGAGTTAGCAGGACTTTGATGAATCTTTGGCAGCCTTGCAGGCATAGAAACTGTTGCTATGAAAAGTTTCCCAGCACAGAATTTGGGAGGAGGCTAAATGCTGACGTGCGCTCACAGCTGAGCACTGAGCGCTCGCGCAACCACACTAATGTATTTCCCATTTCTATTCATTACTCTGCAGGGTGTAAATGTGCTCTCGGAGACATATGTGCAGCAAACCCCGGATGTGTGTGTGTGTGTGTGTGTGTGTGTGTGTGTGTGTGTGTGTGTGTGTGTGTGTGTGTGTGTGTGTGTGTGATCTACATTATTGATTTGTGCAAAGTAGAAAACTAACTGATATACCTAAGAAACTATAATATACAATTCTTGCTTAAAATTTCAGACTTTCACTCCCCCCAACTTGAGCCATCACAATTAACCAAAGCTAAAACCCTGACCTTATCCTCAGTGCAGTTCTATCTTCACCCAGGGCCAGCCCTGGGCATAGGCAAACTAGAAGGCCGACCTATGGTGCCTTGTACTTGGAGGGGCGCCGAATTGCCATCCCCAAAATCTTTTTTTGGCAGATGGATAGTTGTTGTTCTTCCATGCATGCGAGGGTGTGCATGGAAAAGCAGTGAATTGTAATGTAGCATGGGACACATGGGTGCTGCTACAAGTGAACAGGTGCACATAACCCCCAGCCCAAGCTCAAGACACTTCGGTTGGGGGCGCAAATCAGGCTGGAACTGGTCCAAACAAACTTGATCAAACAATCCACTCATGACCAACTCCTGACAATAGGTGTTGGAGACAAGTCTTGCCACTTCCATGCATTAGAGAGCAGTGCTGAGCCTCTGTTATGTCCTCATTTAAATGTTATCGGTTTTTTAGCAGTTTTCAATTCCTAGTTAATTTGTCTAACTGATGATTGTAAAGTTGAATTGTTTGGTTTAAAAAAAAAAAAAGCAATTTGCTCACAAATATAGTGTAGCTCAATGGATTTACTGTTGAAATCTCAATAGTTGACTGGAAAAGCTGTTGTGAAGATTTGTTATCCTATAGTTGTTGTAACCATGTAGCAATGAACAGCAGACTGAGGGTACATGTGCTGCTTATCTCTAACAAAGGTCACTGACAGGGTTCAGGAGAGCATTAAGATTAAGTGCAGCGAGTGCAACACTTATTGTGGCAGCCAATTACCCATGCTAGTAACATTATGCAATAAGCTCCATTCACATTAAGTGTTGTTTTGTTTGTACTTCCTGGAGTGAAATGTGTTTCCATGACAGATGTCGGGGTGATAATAACAGTAGGTTGCTGATACCTTCAGCATCATTGTTTGGTTAAAAGTCTCATCTCACTGAGGTCATTGGTGAACCCAGGGGCCAACTCCTGCTGCTTCTTGCTTACGACATCCTGTTGTATTTACAAAGAGGTATCACAAGGTGGGGCATTCAGGTGCAGGTTCAGCTACTTCTTTTGACTTGTTTCCAATTATTTTACTGTGAATGGTTTACACAATTGGTCTTCAAAACTTTTGTAGACTGTTAAAGATAAGTGTAGGTCTGTTTAAATAAAAACTACTTCAAGTACCCTGAATTGGATAAAATAATATTGTAGAGTTGTGTGATTTTTAATGTGGTTTTTTTCAAAGTTTCAAATAACAAGGAATAATAATTATAGACCCACCCGTGTGTGCTCAAGAAGAGTTGAAGATGACTTTAAAATCCAAGTGCACAATGCTAGTCATTATCAAGCAGATGTTCACAAATATTTTCAAATTGAATCCCTATAAGCTGTATCTTTAGATAACTGCTTGAAGTGGTATTTAAAAGTAAAGATCCTCTAAGTGTGCCCACTCTCCACATTTGTTCTAATTTTCACTCACATCTCATCACATAGACACAAATCCTGAGGCTCGTCTGTGGTTATTACCTTTAATTTGAACGGTCAAACTGAGTATTAAGAATAAATAAGTGCATAATTGACTGTGTAGTAAATTGTATGACTAATTGCATTTCTATTTACCATGAATACAAAAAAACCCATCTCATTTAGAAGATGGAGCACTAACACTTCATCAGCTAAGCATTATAATCTCACCTACACCAATTATCCAGAAAACAGGTCAGGTATGTGTTATCAACTCACGTGTTCACTCTTCCACCCCTCTGATGCTTCATGTCTTTAATGATTACAGTGTTGTTTCTGTGTGCACTGATTATACTGAAGCCTCCCTCCACTATCACAGCTTCCCATCACTTTGTTTTCTTCCCTCCTTGTAATTGATGGTATCGTTTGAATAATGTATTTTTTAGATTCTAAATGTTTCCTGTTTTCTCTTACTGACAACCTTGAGTTCTAAATCTTAGTCCTTTGCTCTTATTTGAGTTGTGAAAATCGTGCCAATTGTGTATTTTATCTCATTTCTTATGTGAATTCTTGGCTTACATTTAATTTAGTGGTTCGTTTGAAAGTTACGAATGTAACTACGTTTCTATGAATCGCAGATGATCGCCAGAAGGTGGTGCTGAAAGCAATCACTGTGCATGTGCAGTTAAGTAATCAAATCAATAATGTCACCTATGAAAAATTTTGACTTCCCCACAAGAGCCCGTAAAGGCTCATGGCCCCGTAGAGAAAGCGACCTTCATCAACAGTGGCTAAAGCTAATAGCTAATAGCTAACCACCATGGTTGGCTTCAATAAGCTGGGGAGGAGAGTGCAAACACAGTCTTACCAGCAATAGCTAGCTAACGCAAACTGTGTCACCCAATGCTCAGGCTTGGTACCAATAAGCCAGCAGAAGAGAGCACAAATGGTGCCTCCACTGGCGGCAGCTGAAGATAACACTATTAATGTCTATAAATGGCCAGGCAAGTTACAATCATGCTGGAAAAAAAAACACATAAAAAGGTGCCTCCACTGACAGGGGCTAAGCAAACACTAATCGTGTCATTAATGAGCCAAACTAGGTATGAAAAAACTAGGAGAGGAACACACAAACAGCGACGGCCAAGTTAACACCCTCTGTGTGGTCAACAGCCGTGGCGGGAGCCAAAAAGCAAAAAAAATGGCACAACGTGGCCTCATAAGCAACTCCTAAGCTAACACTAGCCGTGTAGCTAAATGTCCAACATTGTTCTGATAAGCTGAGCAAGGCAAACTTGTGGCACCATCGCCGCAGTGGCTAAGCTAGCACAGGCAATGTTGCTAACAGTCACTGCTGGCATGTCAACAAACCGGGAAAAGGCAGTGGTGTCCCGACGTGGGTAGCTCTGGCTCACTATCTAGGAACTGAGCAGCCCAGCTAACATTTGCTTACTGCGAAAAGATCGGTGTAATAGCCGAGGAAAGTTGGCATACACCATCTGCACAGCAGAAGCAAACTACAGAGCTCGTACTTTCCGACTGGCTGCACTCAGTAGCGCGGATGGCTGTACCGCGGCTTCTTGTCCTGCCCAGTCGAGCGCCGATAGAGGAGACATCACAGCGTTGCCAACCAACCTTAGATTAAATTAAAAAAAAGGTAAACTGCCATTGCAGCCTTTGGAGGGCGGACTTTGCTACTCCGACCAGCACAATCACAATTTTACCAGCAACCCAATATGAAGCTGTATAGGCTCATTCCACAGTCTTCAGCTGTATGCAAATCAAATACGAGAAGAGAGGAGCCGAATCTGGGTTGACACTGGAACTTATTACCTTTCTAGGGTCATCCAGGGGTCACAGATGATCCTAACTGGAGATGGGCAAGTGCAGAATATACCCTGAGAAGTAGATTACAAGATGAAGACAAAGACAGTCACACATAAATCTGAAGTCACCAATCAGTATGAAATACGTGACTGTGTGAGGAAACTGGCGTACCTGACAAACATGGGATTTTCTCATGCAAAACCCTCCACCCAACACAGAATTAAGCCAGGAATATTCTTGCTTTGAGGCAAGAGTGTGAACCACTGTACCACAAGAAAATTAGCCTTTCTGTATGGAGTTGAGCGCATGTGTGGAATTCCTCCAGGTACTCTTACAGGTGACATGTCCAGAGTGGATGCGTTTCAGCCAAGACCAGCTCCCCATGACTCTCATTTCAATAAAGCACAAGTGGAAGACGGAGCTTTTAGTAAATCACATTACCAAGCTAAGATTGCATGATTGCTGAAATCAAATGGATTTTATTTTATTAACAAATGCCAACATATAGTTGCGTTGCTTCTTTTAGTATTGACGTCTTTGACTTGTTGGTATTCATGCTCAAGATTTGATGTATTGATGTGAAAAACATCTTCAGTATCGCTTCAAAGCAAATTAATAACATTATGTAAAACATACATACATTTTTAAATTATATCCATTTCATTTTAATGTTCATTTTATGATGGTTGACAGATCAAAAGAAAATAATAAAAACATACCAGAGAAACTGGAAATTGATCAAAATAAAATGTGGGAGTAGATGATGACAGACCTAAAAACATCCTGCTCTCTATTTTGTGATCTAATGAGGTAATTTTATCACATTCAAAGCAAGTGATGGTACAGGTTGACACATGAGGTCTTAACAAATGAGCTCTCAGTCCTGGTTTAGTTTAGTGTGGGAATATTGAGATACCTTCAAAGGTGAAACACTCCTCTAAAAAAATGTGCAACACCGTTTATTAACATAGAACTTAATTCTGTATGCAGTGTCACATCTGCCTTGATTATATCGATATTAGCCAATTACCGTTATCTGTTATTAATTTCCATTCTGTTCTGACAGCAATAGCTAATATAGAGAATATATCTGACAATTGACCTCCCATATGTTTTACATCCCATCTCAGAAAAGTTCCAACTATTAATTCCATCATTGTTGAGTGAAGGAGTGTATTGAGAAGTATACAAAAGAAGGGAAGACAGGTGAAAAATTGCTAGTTCTGTAAGTCCAGAACTGCCATAACTACATGTCATCAGAGAAGTAGGGGCCTTTTATTTGATCGTAAATGAAAACTATTAAAGAGAGCATAATTTAAAGACATGCAGAACAATTGTCGGTTGGAGTGAGTGCCATCGAGATGGTGAATTACTGGATGAGAGATACATTTGGATGACCTCCCCTGCAGAGTTTTTAATGAAAAGAACACATTTTTAGGGCCAATCCCAATTCTACCCCTTACCCCTACCCCTCAGCCCTATCCCTATGATGTGCGCGTTCACGAGACTTAAGGGCTATCCCAATTCTACTTTTTGAATAGGGGTAGGGGAGAGGGGGAGGGCTATTTCACCCCTTTCAGAGAAGTCTGCCTCGATGCTCCCTATTCTTAATAGGGGTAGGTGAAGTTTCGCATTGGCCAGACAAAAAACAACATGGCGCACGCCAAGGAGTCACACAAATGTAAGCTTGTTTTCTGTATACTGTTCAAAAAGCTATAAAAAGTGCTTTTGCTTCACTGAAATTTATAGATATACTAGCGTGACAGTGTCATGGATTAACGTTTTAGCGCTGCGTAGCACCGTTTCCGATCGTAAATTTGTAACTTCTGAAGAGCACTAATCACTGCATTAACGTCATCTTTTATCATGTTTTTAACGTAATATGTTTGACACATTGCCTCATAAACCGGCCCCGCCCACTCCTCATCTACGTTTGGATTTTGGAGTTCAGCTCAGTCTAGGTAGGAGCCCATAGAAGGGGATTTCAGTCGGTCTGAAACGACCGAGCCTATCAGCGTTGCTGCTTTTTGTTTTCAAATTTTTTTGGCGAATTCCGGTGGCTAAACCGGAAGTGACGCTATCGCTGCGCGTAGCGGAGATGACGGACTTTAACTTTAAGCATCGTCTGAAAGCTGCAATCAGTAAAGTTATAGCCAAAATACCAAGAATTACAACAATCAAGCAAGAGCAAGAGTCTGCGCTTGGTGAGTTTCTAACAGGAAAAGACGTTTTCGTGTGTCTTTGCGTGTAGGGAAGCTAGAGCTAATGAGCTAATGCTAACCCTTAGAGAAACGAACGCATTTTGATGACATATTTGTTTTGAAGCGCTGATTGGCTGAAGTGCGCTGTCAGTCAAAGGAGTAACCGACACCCCCTGCAAGAAGTTCCAATGGGCTCCTATCCAGACTAAGCTTAACTCCAAAACCAAATGTGGATGAGGAGTGGGCGGGTCTGGTTTACGAGGCTATTTGACACAGGGACCCCCGATGAAACCCGACTTCTGATGAGGGCCAAGGGGTATCCCAATTCATAGTGCTGCAAAGATAGCCCTAGTCCTCAGCCCTATTCTAAAAGGGGTAGGAGAATGATAGGGTTAGGGCCAAGGGCAGAGGGGTAGGGGTAAGTGGTAGAACTGGGATTGGCCCTTAGTAGGCTGTCACACTCAAAAAATATATATTCTTATAATTCTTAAGTAATTACTGATTCAGTAACAGTAAATTACTTCTGTTTTTCCAATAAATTTACATTTGAAATTTATAGGGTTTATTTTTCAGTGTCATTGTGATTCAAGGCAGTGCTTCTGCATTGCTAAAACTGATTTCAACTGGAATGCATGGGAACATAACTCACACAGAATATACTCGATACAGGGCAGGTTTGGAAAGATCTCACAGCAGATCAGCTTCTTCCAATACTTTCTGTTTCTTCACACCAACCTCCTGCATGTCCTCCCTCACTGTAAACATGAATCTCCTTCACTGGTCATCCTCCTCGTCTCTTGTCAACTAAATCATCTCAACCTCATCTTCCTCTTGTTTCTTTCTAAAATGTCTAACACAAGCTTTCTCTGTGAAATCCTCACTTTTAATCCTGTCTATTCTGCTCATTCCCAGCATTTTTACCTCTGGGCAGCTGCAGCTTGGTTGGTCGTCTCTCAATCGGTCCTTGAGCAAGACGTTGAACCCCCAACTGCTCCCAATGGATGGACTAAACGACTTGCTAGGCAGCCTGCCCCCACTGGGTTGTGAATGTGTGTGTTAATGGGTGAATGTGATTAACAATGTAAAGTGCTTTAGAGACTGCTCAAGTAGTGGAGAAGCGTACGGTTGTCTGATTATACTGTAAGTCAAATGCAGTCATGGCAAAATAATTATCACCTTCCAACACACACCTGTGCACACATAATAATTAGAAGAGCAGTTGTCCTTGGTTTCATTTTATTATGAAGCTTCATTTGGAATAATGAATGAAT
The DNA here is from genome assembly GCF_902148845.1 of Salarias fasciatus. Lineage (NCBI taxonomy): Eukaryota > Metazoa > Chordata > Actinopteri > Blenniiformes > Blenniidae > Salarias > Salarias fasciatus. The sequence goes on along the minus strand of NC_043750.1, from coordinate 27,618,916 downwards.
AAAGCAAAAAGGCAATAATTGTAGGTATTCAGGGACGAAGAAAAACACCACTCCAGTGGTGAATATTTATTGTCTGATTATGATCACAAACACCAGTGCAACAATGCTGCATTATCATTAATACACCTCATTTGCAGTGATTGTTTGAAATTGTAATTACACCCTACTGAACAGTGACAATTTTTTACAAGGTTTAAAATTATCTGTTTTGTCAATGTTCATCTACATTATCTACGTTTCAATTAGAATTTCATGCAACTATTATAATCAACAGTGACTGGATTATAATGACCTGTTGAGATGACAATTACTTAATCATTAATTTATTGGTAACTATTTACAGATGTACAATAGGTGAATGTTCATTGTGCCTCACATTCAAAAACCACAATCTGGAGTAATAAACCTTTGAATCACCTGGTAATTGATTGACCTGACATTTCCAGAGTTAAAACACTGTAGTGGCGAGCCCCAACACTAGCTGCACTGACCTTTCTCATAAAAGGATCACAAAGTACACGGTGAAGGTACTGAGTGTCTTCAGACTGGTTCTCGGCTTTGTATTGAGATTATGATCATGTTCCAACAAATATGTTTGATTTGTGTATTTTCTAACTTGAAAACCCTCCCCTGGCCTTGGGTTTTATTGCAACACTGTTTCCACCGAGATGGCACGGTGAGGCTTTATGCCTCCCAGCAAACCTGCTCACAGCTATTTTCTGTCTGGAGTAAGTGCATATGTCAGAGTCTCTCTGAGTACTCCAGCATCTCCCCACAATCTCATTTTTATTATGGTCATTTGTGACTTGGAATTGACTGTAAGTGTGAAAAAAAGTGTGTGTGCTGGTGCACTTGTGCTGCTACCTTTATGAGGACTTTGATCAATATGTGTAATATCACAAAGACTGCAAACATTGTGGAGACTAAAACTGAGGTCCTAATGAGAAAAACCCTTTAAATTTAAACTAAGGCCCTATTTACACAATGTTTTCAACTGAAACAGAAAACTGAAATCTTTTGTTTCATTCCCGATGTCCATATACATGACAAAGGTGCTCAGGATCACTTAAAACACAACATTTAGAGAATGGCTTCCAGGATGGAACTATTCCAAAATGCTCTGACTCCATATCAGTGCAAATGGGGGGAAATCACAATTTTTGCAAAACGCTCCAGCTGTCTACATGCTCACCGTTGTCAATGTTATGGTCATTAATACAGCACATTGCTCACTATACACACCTTGTGATTTCAACACAAAAACAATCAACGTCCACTAGTCGTCAAGGGACATCGTTTTACAGATGTTTCCATCAAAGCATGAAACTGGACTGAAATGAGTCTGCAAACATTTTCACTGAAATGTTGTGTAAATGGAGTTTAAAAGTCTTTCTGAAGGAGCTGTTAACATTTTTAAGATTGGTTAAAACATGTGCTTCTATTTGTAAAGAGACACAGCTGTGGAGGCATTCACGCTTCACACACACTCTCCCCACACACTGGTACCTATTGGTACTTCCTCCCTTTTGTGTCCCCATGATGATTTATCCCACTTAATGTCTCAGTTTCTCTTTCTATGGGGCTACATTTCTTGAATACAATGCAATAGGTGACACCAAAGTACAGAAACTATATAATTTGATCAAATCTGTTGGAGTTCAGATATGAACACCTTAACTGTCTTTGTCAAATTTACTTCTGATTTCTAATTTCCTCTTTGCCGAGTCCTTTTTACCATAATAGCTGAGTACTACTGAAGTCAATCTGTCTCCTGAATAACCCTCTGAGCAGCAAGGTCAGGAAGTCAGAAGCTTTTGGTGACAGAAGCTTAAAGAGACATTTAGACTTTCTTTCTTAAATTGTGTTGATAATGTTTTGGTCCTGGCCTTAAATATTAGTCGTAAAAACCTTTCAACTGTTCCTCCACCATAGATCTTAAACTTTTGACAAATGAATATCATTTTACCGCCTTGACTGCTCGAAAGATTAAAATTGTCATCAATTTGATGAATATTTGACAGAGAAAATGTAATGCATATGAAATGAATAGATCAAAGAATAAGGGACATTTAAACTGAAATCATATCTTTATCCTTCATAGGGTAAAACATTCTGGTTACATTTTATGCAGATTATTCTGTAATTTATATGAAAATTTCAGTGAAATATTGGTTTCAGATATAATAGCTCTTAAACGGCGTGGAACTCATTTCTTAATTTAGTCTTGCATAAATGTAAAAGCTCACTCGTCAATCAGTGATTGAAGCCTGTTTTTAAAAGGCTCTTTCATTGCTATACGTCAGGTATAAAACTCGTCAGTTCAGCCCCTCTCAGATTTTTTTCAGTTTTTTTGTCCTCTTCTTGCAGTTTCTGAAACGGCAAATGAATGCAGTTCATATAAACAAGGTGATAAAAATGTATTGGGAAGTGTTTGGACTTTTGAACCTCACAGTGAGAAAATGCATTAAACTTAGCAGGAACACACCAATATGGACCAAATATAAGAGAGGGAGCGGGCAAAAGAAAAGAAACATCTTAATAGTGCATCGTAAGCAGAAGGACCACTACAGTATTTCTCATGAGGGTGTGAGTGTATGTGTGCACACGCTCATGCACTGATGTGTACATTCATTTCTTTGAGGACCAATTTAAGTGTTGGACCTTGGATATGAGAATCATTTCTTCACAGAGTGCATATTTGCGCTGGTCTGTTAGGACAAAACTTTAAAGATATCTTTGAGGTTTGATATCAGAGTTTTGGTGAGAGTAGAGTTGAAGTGAGGCTTGGGATTACTGTATGTAAGTGAGCCCTCTTTTGCATTACTTTTTAACACAGTAAAAAAAAAAAAAAAAAAAAAAAAGGAAGATCATCACTTATTGAGAGCTTTCGAACTTCTACAACCTGGTCAACAACCATGAAGTCACAATCGCCATGCCAATAAAAATGGAACACGAGCTGATGGTGATTTTGTTGAGGGACAATGCAATGAGTGTGTCCAGCAAATTCATCCCACCATATTTTTGTAGTGCTCTCTCACTACCAGAGGTCGTACGATGGCTGAGGTTAGCCTAGAGTGATTATAGAATGCATTATGGAGGTCGATATGTATGCAGAAAACACCGGTGTTTGGCATAAACAAGACTGATTTGTAGGGGAGAGCGGAAGATGATGAGATGAAGCAAGTGTTGGGTTATAACATTTATCAAGACAGATGAACCACATGGTGCCGAGTGCATGCACACGCACGCACGCACAGGCACGCACACTCACATATGGATGAATATTTTATTATCAAACTCCTGGTACTGCATACTTATCTGAAATGAACAACCGCAATGAACACATTCATATAGAGTGACACACACACACACACACACACACACACACACACACACACACACACACACACACACACACACACACACACACACACACACACAGCATGACCATTAAAAAGATATGTAGTTGATGCTGGTCATCACTTCACTGCTCTCTCCACTGCACTTAGCCCACGAACAGCTAGTTCATCTCCTGCTTTTTATCCTTCTCCCTGTCCTCAATATGCACTTCAATATTAAAAAAAAAATGTCATTGATTCAAGAAATATCTCATTTAGTTACGCCTGCTAAGACATTTGGTCATTTGTCTCACCTTTTGCAATAGCAGTAAAAATTACATGCAACATCAAACATACTTACTCAATATAATGATTTTTTTTTAAAGTTTCTATTTTCATTAAAAAACTAATCCGCCCATTTTAATTACCCTTTTCTAGGTGAGTGGAACTGACTTTGGTGAATAAAGTGTTGTTTTCTTGTCACTGAAATAGTACTTATGACATCATTTTACTGAAACGCTTCTTTTATTGCCAATATATGTCGACTTCAAATGATAATTTTGAAAAATGAGAGAAAATCGTCAAAGGTTTCAACCCATTCCATTACTCCTTATTTTGTTCCAAATGTGTTTTGCAATACAGATCTGAATAGCCCATATTTCATACTGAAGGAAATAGCTGTCCTCCTCCTTCCCTTTCCTCTGCACTGTCCTCCCCCTGATCTCCCATTTATAACCCTCAGAAGTGAGTGAGACAAATTGCTATCACACACAGTGAGTGACATTTCAATTAGAAATTAGAGACCTAATATGAGTTCATTTTCCCCAGACATTCTTTAAATTATGAAATAAAAATGTACCATCTTTTGGCATATACCAGTGATTTCAGCTGAAACAGCATGACATTATGCTGTATTTATGACTCAGGTGATTCATTCACTCACATGATTTATATAAAAAAAATGAGCTCTGTAATGCAAGTATGTGTGCTTAAAAGAAGCCAATGTAGAAGATAATTAAAAATAATAATAATAATAATAATAATAATAATAATAATAATAATAATAATAATAATAATAACATCACCACTCACATAAAGGCCATATGGGGTTAGTAGTGCTCATGGAGTGACCATATTTCACATCTGGAAAGGCACTTCTAATGCTAAAAAGGAGCAAGTCGTCAAAATAACATCTGCTCCCATCGAGACATCTCTACTCTGATTCAAACAGCTTTCCTCTTCAAAAACTCCCTTCCGTGGGTTCCTCGCTTCCCAGATCTTTTTGGGTAATGTATCTTAGAAAAAAAAAAAGATGGCAATTGATTCACAGAATACCGTTTAATATTAATGACAACAATGAACACAATCCTTTGTAGAAATCAACCAAAATTCATCACTCATATTTATCCTTCTAGACTTTTTAAAAGACTGTATGCATTAGTCTGAACAATTTAAATATGAATTTGATCAGACTTTTTCCTAGATATAACTGGGATATATTAGTGTATGATAATGCATACGTTATAGTGTTGAAATCTTACAGCACACTGGGGTTCAAGTCATCAGTTTCCAAGTATTTTGATGAGTTGCCTTATTAAAGAATGTGGTTATGGAATGCTAAAATGTTCTACATTGCCAAACTTGACTGTAACACATGACTCAGAGATCACGGTGAACTCCAAAGCCGACTTGCACAGTAGGACAGTTACAGAGTTCATGAAGAAGTCCAAGGCGAATGTATTCATTGCACAGAAGTACATTGAATGAATTGAATCCATAGAAGTGGAGTCAGGGTCGCAGTGTGCAATAAGCCAGGTACACAGGTGCACAAACAGAGACATCCAAAAAACACAATCTGGAGCCGAAAGCAGAATTGACAAAACCAGGCCGCAGAGAACACGAAGAAAAAACGAAGAAGATGACGATCTGGAGGTTGATATTTCTGTAGAGGAATGGAATAAATCCTGTTTAATGGCACAAAAAATATCTATTAACACCAGATTCAGACTGCTGCAATACAAATGGTTGTTTAGAACGTATATTACACCTGTGAAACTTCATTATTTTAATCCGAATATTCCAGATGTATGTGTGAAATGTGACAGGGAAAAGGGGACTCTTTTTCATTGTATGTGGCAATGTGTGGAGCTTCAGTTGTTTTGGAAAGAAATCACAGATGTAGTTTCTGACCTGATCAACTGTAGGGTACCACTGGATGGCAAACTTTGTATTCTACACATCTTCCCAAACACTTTCAGAGGCACATTAAATGACAGGAAACTTGTGCATTTTTGTTTATTACAGGCCAAACACATTATCGCTTTACACTGGAAAGACATTGAGAGACCGAAAGTAAATAAATGGATCAAACTGATGTCCAGCAATCTGGCTTTGGAGAAACTGACCTATGTTTCTAAAGGAAAACTTGAAGACTTTAAAGAAATTTGGTTACCCTTTCTTCGCTTTGTGGAAAATGTCGACAAGTAAACAACTTTGCTGCATTTGAGTGAAATGTGTGTTTTAGGGTGGGGGAGGGTTTTTATGTTTGTACGTATTTGTTTTTGTTTTTCTTTGTATTGTGACTTTATGTTTCAAAGTGAAATTTCAATAAAAATATTTGTGAAAAAAAACGAAGAAGATGCGGGATGTCAGAGGCACAATGTACAATGAGGATGGAGCATTGAGACAGGAGGGAAGAGAGTTTAAACAGACAGGAGAGAGGAGACACACAACGCAAACAAACTGCGACAGTTTGGAACACAAACAGGAAGTCAACAGGAAGAGCAAGAGCACGGATATGCAGACAGGGCAAGTGAGTCAAAATAAAAGGAAGTGTAAAAGCAGTGCATACTGAGACGCCTGCAGTTTGACTACGTTCCCACTGCAGGCAAATGCGACCCAATGCCGATTTTTGATCCCAGTCTGTTTTATGACAGTGTGAACATTGCAATGCTGATTTTTTTTTTTGCACACCAGACCTCAACCTTGATCATAAGTATCTAATGTCGTTCAGTGATGTCGCTGTCTGAACCATCGTGTCAAATGTATTTGACTTCCGCGTCATTAACGTGAGACTGACGGCAGAATTCTGCGCTGACAAAGCAACACGTTTTCTGTGTCCTTCTCCTTTTCGTCATTTTCTTTATTACATCGCCGCTTTTTGAGCAATAACTCGAAAATGAAAATCTGTGTAGCATCAAACAGCGTACTCGCCGTGACGTCATGCTTTTTCTGCGCATGTCGTTCACTTTCTGGTCGTATGTATGTTCACCCTGAATTCTACCAGTCCCTAAACCTTTGTTACAGGTTAAATTGTAACTCTATTCCCTGTCATATTGACCATGAGTCTTCATCAGTCTTTCTATGGGATAAAAACATGATAGAGGATGGAGGGGTGAATGGTAAAATGTTATATTTTTAAAATAATACACTGTATTTATTATTATTATTATTATTATTATTATTATTATTATCATTATCATTATCATTATTATTATTATTATTATTATTATTATTATTATTATTATGGATGAAATTTGATTGTTAGTATTATGAAACATCCCAGTCCTTTTCTGAGATGAAATAATTGGACAAGAAATATATATTTTTTAACACTCAAACTGAGTATTTTTTTTTTGGTATTTTTATTAAGCTTGTGATTGTATTCAGGTTTTAATAATTAAGACTAATCCATATCTTTGATTAGCTATTTTTGTGTAATTTTTATATAATTTTCTGAATACTTGATTGAAAATGGGTTATTTGTTATATCGAAAGTAGTTTAAAGCTTGATAATATACATGGGTATTTAAAATGCTAATCACTTTTCTCTGTGTCTGCACATCTAGTGCTTGTCTGATGAGCCTGGAGTGCTTCATGAAAACAGGCTGAACTTGTCGGTGTTTCGCTGCAGTATTTGCCACTGGTGAATGTGTATGAATAAATGCACTTGTGTGAGTGTCCCTTTTCAAAAGTGATGATCTGTAGGCCCATAATCATTATTCAGCCGACCTGAGATTCGAGCAGAGACTCGTCGCAAGAACAATTAGAGTGAAAGTAAGCCGGCGCTCGAGTCGGTGCATTAATGTTCCTTACTTATTGTCTCTTTCTGTGATTGTATATGGTCTGGTGTGTGCTTAAGTGTGTGTGTGTGTGTGTGTGTGTGTGTGTGTGTGTGTGTGTGTGTGTGTGTGTGTGTGTGTGTGTGTGTGAGTGAGTGAGACTGTTGAGCCATAACAGCGACATGAGCCAGTGGATTTTTAGTGGCTTTGTAGTTTCTTATCATCTGTCTTCAGCTTTAAAGAAAATTATCTCTCTAAGATCTTTCTCCAGAGTGAGAGTCATGCTAACATGCACATACTCTTCAATGAAAATCAATGCAGCACCATTTTCTGAACTTTGTAATTCCAAGTGCTATTTCACACAAGCTACACCATTTAATAGGCTTTTGCTAACTGTTCTCTGTGGATCAACATACCAACACTTATTCTGTCAATCAGGACTTACACACCACTCTTAAACTTGATGATGGTTTCTGTTATCGTGTGGGTGTAAATGTGCACATATTGTTGAATGCAGTAACAGAGTGAGACATGTCCTTTCAGTTAATATTTTCGCCTTTTGTATTTAAACCGACAAACATTCACTTTTAATCATTGCAGCATTACTGCTGGCAGAATATGCAGACACATATAAAAATATGCAGATAAAGATAGAATCCAAATTGCAGGATGAAAATGGTATTTTATTCTAAATAAATCAGATTTTGCAGATGTTATGGTAACATTTGAAAGGGATGAATTCTTCCATATTTTGCTATTGTCCAGATGTTTTAAAATACCCTTACAGTAGGCATAGCTGGAGACTTTTTAGCAGCAAGAACTCTACTAATGCCAAAACTAATTGAATGAGTGAATGCCAGCTATCTATGTAACTATGGCTTGAATCAGAACTGTAGACTGCCTGCTAGGTGCAATATACTGCACACTGCACCGTTCATAGAAATATACTGTACATATATATATATATATATATATATATATATATATATATATATATATATATATATATATATATATATATATATATATATATGCATAAGGCTTTTGTCCAGCCTTTAAAGTCCCTGTGCATTGAGATATTGACATGTCCAAGCATGCTTCACCTGCATTCAGTTGACTATCTCATTTCCGGCATGTTTAAAGTGAAAGATATTGTGTTGACTGATTGATCCGTCGGCAGTAAATGAAATATGTTGATAAGTACTGGCTGCAGTATGTCTCTGCTAATGATTTCAAAACATTTATCATGTATCTGAATCACATTATTGCATTTAGGATATAATTTCTACCAAAATAAAGTCGTAATGCTTTATGTTTAATACAATTTATATTATCTTTACACTACCTCCACCATCTCTCTTTTCGACACAAATCACACCACCGTTATGAACACGGAGTCCTCTGCAACCCCGGTGTGTGATTCACTCTGTCGTGTGACAGCCAGCAGGATGGCAAATACCGCTGAGCTACTGACCTTGCCATCAATTTCCAGAGAATGTGTGCATGCATGCAGGCGTCGAATGTGTGTGCAAAGGCAACGCTACATCTTGACAACTGTTGCCTCATGCTGATTGACAGAAGCTGCCCCTCGGTAATGCTGAATTAGATACTCAGAGCAGAAAGAAAAAAGCGTGTATCAACACTTCAACTGGCTTTTTCTTATCTGACCATTAAAAAAAAAAGTAAATCATTGTAGTCCGAAAAACCTGCAAAAGCTTCTTATGGGTTTCTGGAGGCTGTTTGCTTCATTAAAGATCTGTATGAATTACTTTTCCCAAAGGCCAGATGCAAAGCCCAAAGGCAACATTGGACATTCACTCTCATGTCGGATTTATCAAGCTGTCAACAACAGATGGACGTAAGCGTATACTTAATCACCAGTTTGCATATTATTACATCTGAAGAAGAAGGGCGTACGCAGATTGCCTGAGACCGCCTGTGTCACACTGGCAAGAGTTTTCCAATAATGCGGGGAATGTTCTTCTTCCACGTACCCATTAGAGAGGAGCAGCTATGTATAGCATATAGATTATTGTAATTCATCTTGTATACTGTATAGGCCATCATCAGCAGTGACGTCTTGTCAGCTTACATTTTAAAACTGTGAGTACACATGTTGGGAAGTATATGTTGGTGTGGTATGATGTATCTAAGGCATCCAACTCTAGTTTAAGTAAAGCAAATCTAATATGCATGTTTTTCTTTCAGACATCACTTATGACTGACAAAGCCGAGTGCAATGACAGCAGAGGAAGGGAGAAAAGCAACGTCTCTTCAAAGTGGAAGGATTTGCCCTTCATTTGCCACTCACGCAGCATACACCAAAAGATCGAGAAATACCGAGAAATGCAGGGCTCAGGCCTGTTCTGCATCAGTTATGTACGACAAACAGGTTAAAGAACCTCAAGAAGGAAAATTTTAAAAGTGATCAACCACAGCTACTGTACCAGCAGGGTGTTAAACAAAACATCTTTACTTAGAAACTCACAGGTTTGTTGTATTTCTGTACACAAAGGGAATATTTATGTGAAGTTATTGAAGTTATTTGGGCAGATTTGTACATCTGGTTCGTACTCAACATCTGTTTTTCACTTTCAACACGTGTGATATGGGTTAATATATCGAAGAAAAAGGCTATTTTCAGCCTTGCTGTGACATGATCTAGGAAAGTGCTCTGACATTTCTGTGTTTGTTGCTACATACATAATACAAACACATTAATATTAGGCCAACTTTGTGATAAAGCAGAAGGAGGGATACTTTTAAGAAAAGCATGGGGTGTCACAATTAGAAGATTAGAAATGTCAACTAACTGACAAAGCTTTAGAAATTCAATTAATGTTGTCATAACAATGCAATGTGATTTATGTAGAACTTGCAGATACAATTAAGGGAAAGATTATTTAGAAAATGTTTTTGATGTCACTTGCAAACAGATTTATTAACAATAGTATCTTTTTTCATTGTTTTCTCAAAGACTTTGAATTAAGCGCTTGACTCTCAATCTGCAGAATTTCAAAAGATTCGAAATTTATTCAACGAGTCTTGTTCAGCCTTCTACTGACGTAACTTCAATTACTAAGCAGGATACAGCAGTTTTATCCTATCTTTCAGTAAAAATAAACAAGCACAACAATGAAGAAAAGGTGTGGAGAATACCGTTAACCCCTGAAAGAAAATTGCACTCAGTTTTGTGAGTGTTGCGTCGGTAATTGTGCCTCCAGGTTCTGTCCTCTCTGCCCTGTGATGGATTGTCCTCTGCCTTTCAACTTGTGTAAGCCAGAACTAGTTACAGCTCTCCTCCACTCTGATAAAGTAGGTAGAGAAGATGGCTAGATGGATGAACGCTCTGTTTAACATTCCTATCAGAGGTTTGCACTTTATATGTAAGAGTGCCCTGTCAATACTCCTGTCTTCGTGAAGTTCTTCTCTGCATGTCTAAGGGAGGAAAAGACATGTCACAAAACCAATCACTGGGATAGATTTTCCTTTGTCTGCGCTGAAGTGTTTGATGATTGCTTAAACCTTCAAAGTGGAGCCCATGTGTTGATTTTCTCATCTTTTCAGTTGCCTGCATGCTATTGATCATGGCACAATTTAGATGTTCCACTGTGTGGATTAAGCAACAAGCTTCTCGATTGAAAAAAGTAACGTGACGGGACATCAAATGTGAGCTGACAGTAAGTGTGAAGGTTTCTGTTTGAAATCAAGCCAATTATGCTGTCACTATTTATATATAATTTTTTAGATGTATGCATTGGGACATGACATTTTACCTGATATGAAAACAATAACCAATTACAGAGAAATCTGGACAAAATGACAATGATAATTAGAGTAATCGATAATGAAACCACCTGGCAGTCATTATTGATGTGCTTTGAAGTAAAGCAAAAGGCATTGTATGAGCAAACAAACACTATATCCTGATGACTTATTGCTTCGGTTTTTGCTGGTCACAACAGCTGCGTTATTGTGTAATTACACCTTGGTCCCTCAATTAAAAACAAATTTTCCAAGGACTTAAGTATCACTCTAATTATGCAGTAATTAACTCTGAGTTACTTACTAGATTTGTAACAGGTATAAATCACATTCAAATGATATTAAGGCACAAGTATGTAAATGTAAAATTAAATCTAAAATGACTTACTCACTAAACAATCCATCCTTGGGAGAGAAGCTAATTAAAATTTGTGGTCTCTGGAAATAAATTTAAAAAAAAGGTTTTGAATGATGAATTCTGCTCAACTGGATTGCACTTGGAGAGCTACATTTATTGATAATTTATTATGGATCTCTCCCACTCTACCACGGCTAATAAATGCACAAAGTAATTAAATTAACAAGGAGTGAAATGATGTGAAGGCAGAGCAGCAAAGCTACCTTACCAATGAACTCGTTCGAGTGCCTGCATATCTTATGTGTACTCGAGACTTAAACATGATTTCATATTCTAATTTGGTTTTAATGGACAGGTGCATCATTATGTGCCTGAGAAACAGAGAAGTTTGCACTTTTCCCTCGGCAACAAGGTTCCCTCCAGTCCCTTACTCCCACGCAAACAAATATAGGGCAGAGGAACCAGCCAGCTCTAATGTTGTTATAATATGATATGCATTGGCTTGCAAAAAACCCATAGAGTGAAAAATGCGCCTCGCCGTTTGGATATAATACAAGCCAAAACTTTCAGAAGAACTCTACCTGTTAGAAATTTCCACAACAAAAGGCCCGAACTGTTTTCCACAAGTGTACGGCAAATGTACTGTGAAGCTCTGATGTGGCGCACACTATTGCTCATCAACTTGCAAAACCCGAGCCCATTTCCTTTTCATCTGGTCCACTTGTCATAAAGTCAACCTCAATCTCTTTTTCATGGCTTCTCCTGATAGGTTCAAGGAATATTGTTTTTAAATTATTCTCAAGCTGCTCTAAAGTCCCATTTTATTAATGCATTCTCACCTTCAACTCAACATCAGCATCCAGCTATTCCCAGAGTCTATATATTAGCTTAACTTTGATATTTCCAATGAATACACAACTCTAATACTACAGATCGCATTTAAATATCAGCTTATTTAAGGTGCAGAAAATATAGAAAACAGCATATTCCCTCAGGTCTTTGTTGTATTCTAAGATGGCAAAAGAAAAACAGATCAATGTCTGAAGTGTTGCCTCACTTGTTAGTTAAATCTAAGCCTTTTGCTAAACTTTCAGTCCCAGTAGTTCAGGTGATGTAATCTGTTCTAAGTCTGGAGGTCAGTACAAAACAACATGAAAAACTAATTATTCAGGTGGAATGAGTAATAAGTAGACCTTCATATCCCCTCAAGTAGTTTTCAAAAAGGTTGATGATCACAGATGTAAAAACGTTTGCAATGTCATGATAGTACTAGATGAAGATCTATTTTGAAAACTCTCCACTGGCCATATTTGCTTGTTCCACCAGTTGTTCTGTGAGGTGCATTACCACCAGTTTCAGGTTGTTTAAAGCCCTGTTTATTTATCATTTCAAGTGAAAGGCAACACTTTCATTTCAGAAAAATTTCATGTTTACTCAGCAACATTTTGAAGATGTTGTTTTACACAGAAATGGCAGAAACACTGAAAAGGTAGCTTTTCTGGTTGGGCCATTAGTGTGTACTGTTGGTTGTTTTTGTTTAGCTTGGAAACGTTGCATACATTGACCTAAATTAATCAAAAACGCACACCTACTGTCAAACTAGCCAACCACAATCCAGCCCACTGAGGTATGCACACCCGATTTTGGTGACGTCGAATAGTGCACCAGTTAAGAGCCAGAGGTTCTTGGCTGTCCAGAGCGTACAGTGACATTCAGCAATCCATCTTCTACAACACTAATCCAGTTCTGGTCTCCCGCTGGCTAAAGTCACATGCAGAGGACTCTGCACTCCGAACAGGTCACATTACAACCACACACACACACACACACACACACACACACACACACACACACACACACACACACACACACACACACTTGCTTTCACATGCAAATTGCCTTTAAGCTCATCTTAAAGATGTGATGACACAGGAATCTTTCATGTTCAGACAGTTGACCAATCCACTGCGAGGGTATGATGGCAACACACTGTAGCTAACTAGACTAAAACCATTTGAGAATGCTTCCAGCCCAATTTTAGAAGGGGAAAAATAAATTTTCAAGCCAACTGGGTCTAACAATATGTATCTAACTGTATAGTTGGTCACGGTGCTCCCTAATAACTTAAAATTAGCCTGTGTGACTTTGCTGCAGGCTGTGAGCTGCTCAGTGTCGACATTATTATTCCTCATGTCTTTATTATATCTGTGGCAGTGTTCTGCTTTTCAAGAAGAAGCCTGCTCTTCCTCCATTACTGTGTGGGCCCGTAACAGAATTTGCATTTTCTGGAAGCCAAGCATCTGGGCTTTGTGCACACCCAGTGCTTCTATTTTTACACTCTGCTTATTATGAGCCTGAGGTCTACACTGGTGTTGCTTTGTCAGAAATTAGAAGCAGGGCAATTACTGTTGTGTGCCCATACACGCATGTGCATGTGAAAGAAAATATGTGTATCTGCTGTGTTATTACTCATCCCTGGCTGAATTTACATTGTCCTCTAAGTCAGCAGGGTGGCACAACATAGGTGTAAATCTGTGTGTGGGTGGTGGTGTGTATTATGTGGGAAGGAAGGAAAGATGCTGCATTCACACAAACTGTATAAAGTATTTATCACTTTTTTTTTTATGTGTGTGTATGTGTGTGTGTTCACTGCAGTCTACTTGACCCCCTCTCCACCTCTTCCCTGGTCCTACAGCCTTCATTACCATCACCATACTTCACACTGCTGCTGTCTGCCCACACACTGATACATATACAGGACATGAGACACACACACATCTATGGCTTTGGTGTAGAAGGACAGCTTCTCTGCACTGATCGGATCACCCCCGATCCAAGGGTAGTTAAGACCAACAGCCGGCAACACTGCTGTCTTACTAATCACCACAGACTGAGAAGAGGGGAGGAAGGAGTGAGGAGCGCGGCACAGCAAGAGAGGGATCCAATGAAGGGTGTGAAAAACACAGGGGAATGGCGTGATGGATGGAGATGATGATATAGGAGAGAGGAATGGAGGAAAGAAAACACCCCATTGCATGATGAAGAAAATCAAAACAGGTAAAGTGTGTCATCACAATTATTTACAGTCACAGACGAATGCATCTCTTTATTTACAGAGCTCATTTGAGGTGTTGTTTATGTGTGGGAAGAAATTCTTGTCTTGTACACGTTTAAAACATACAGGAGTCTACAAATATGCACATTAAGTTTTTTTTTTTTTGGGTTTTTTTTGCTAATGAAGGAAACTTGAATCAATTTCCTCTCGCTGAAGAAGGTTTTGCATCACTTCACACTAGCCTGAAAAATTTTAGAATTTCAGAATGAATGAATTGTAGTAATAATAGTAAAAGTAGTAACAGCAGCAGGCTTTTCTTCCTCTTCATTAAAACTCTGGATCCTTATTGTTTGTCTCTGCCCAACTGGAGAGAGTGTACTTTTTAATGTTAAGGCGAAGCCGTGGACACAGTGGCTCCCATTAACCTGCCATTTCACAGTCCACAAAGTGCAATAATCCGGGGGCAGAAGACATACACACACTTCTTTAACACATTGAAAAAAAGTGTAGGAGGTGATTGCTTTGACTGCACCTGTAATCACACCACTTAAAGAGTTTCTAAGGTGGTCTCGCATGCACACAGGCACGCACGCACACACACACACACACACACACACACACACACACACACACACACACACACACACGATCGGTCTCTCCGGATATTGTCATTATATCACATTACATCTGCTTCGGGTTATTAAAGATTAGCATCTAAAATCTAATGAGTGTGTGTTATTGTATATTAGATTTTTTTTTTTGAGAGAGAGAGAATGTGTGTGCATATATGTTCACAATATATCAGGGTAAGTGTGGGTAACAGGTTCGGCACTCTTATCTGGAAAGTATGAAAAACAATCATTTTTTTCTAACAAGCATGAGACAATAAATTCATATTATTTTCCTTTTTTTTTGTTTTGTTTTTGGCTATTTAATTAGTGCCTTGCCAGAAAAAAATATTAAAAAATGCTTTTGTCCTCCAGTGGCCAGTTTTTTTCTCCAGAGGAGAGGAGTTAAGTTTCAGGAAACAAACAACACTTGGTGATAATGATTGAGTGCAAAGTTTAACAAAAACATGAAATTCAAATAGACTGAAACTGCCTGTCCTCCCATAGTCCATCATTCTTGTTTATAAATGAGCAGGAAACTTAAAAAAAAATGAACTTGGCAGCCTGGGAGCAATCTGTAGGAAATATGACAATTTATTTTCCAATTTAAAATTTTATTGTCATTATTCCAAAGCTTGAATCATAGTTTTAAAACTGTTACAGTCCATTCTGGACTCATAGTTGACTAATGACTGTAGAGTTCACTTGAAGTGGGCAGTTATTTTCCCATTGGTTCAGTTGTTTGTTTGTTTTTAGTTTTAATTGGTATGGATGCAAACAACCTGAGCACCTGAGCAGGTGTGATAGAGAAAGATGGAATGAGAGGAGGAGCCGCTCAGTCAGCATTAATGACACAAGATGCTCTCTGCAGTCACCATGATTTCATTATCCCCACCAATCTCAACACATATAGGAACCACTTATCTGTCTTTATTAACACCTAGACCATGTCCGCTGGAGACCTGGATGGTCAAATAAACAAAAGAAAAAAGATAAGAGGTGAAGCTTAGCAGCAGAAAAGTTTGAGATCATTTACACAACAAGCAGCTGTTAAATTCATAGTAAATGAAAGATATGTGAAAATGGTCACTTTCATGAAAAAAAGAAAAATAGCTCTTATGTTTTTCTCATCAGTTAAAATAATCAGACAGACATGCAACTTGTCAAAAAAAATATTTAAAAAAACAGTAAACTATACTTGTCACATGGGACTTGCCTCCAAGGCCTCAGTTCATGTATCATAGAGTGGTAATGTAGTCAGATACAGCCAGTGTTGAGATAAACATAATGGGCCATTTTCACAGCTCCACTACTTCCTGAAATTAACTGTGCACATTCATTTCCTGTCTTGCATTATTGGCCAAAATGATTAATCCAGGTGTGTCTTGTTGCAGCAGTCTAAACCAGACACACCTGGATTAATCAGTTTGGCCAATAATGTAAGACAGGAAATGAATGTGCACAGCTATTTTCAGGAAGTAGTGGAGCTGTGAAAATACCCTATTTCATACAATGTGTAATTGCAAAAACTATTTATTTTTGACAGGAATATGTGCAAATGTAACAATTTTTAGAATTATTAACACATTCAAAGCAACTTAAGTTTAAAATTCACTGCTTTTGTGAATTGCGACCCTTTAATCCAGGGGTGTCCATTCCAACGTCGGCCCTGGAAGGCCGCAGCCCTGCATGTTTTCCATGTCTCCCTGCTTCAACACACCTGAATCTCATGAAGACTCATGGCCAAGTCCAGCAGAAAGCCAGATAACGAGCCTCATCGCAATCAGCTGTGTTGAAGCAGGGAACCATGGAGAACACGCAGGGCTGCGGCCCTCCAGGGCCGACTTTGGACACCCCTGATTTAATCTGTCTGTTGTGCTCACCTGGTTATGTATAGAGCTGCTGTCTTTAATGGTCATGCTGTTACTCTATGCGGAGCATGTAGAGCAGGAAATATCTGGTGGTCAGATGCCGTTTGCCAGATGTAATATTCCTCTTAATTTCAGAGAAGAATTCAACATTGAAAACTATTACTTTGCATAATATACAGTTCTTCCGAAGCACACATTTTTTTTCTTCGTCAAAACTGTTTTAATCTGTATAATAAAAATGTGTCTGTTTTCAAATTATTATAACAACTTTGCGAAAAGTTGTGGTAGTTGTTGCCTGTCAATCACAACCATTAAATCTCAAATATTGAAATCCTGCGGTCAACCGGGGGTGAGACAAAACATGAACAAGACTCTGGGTGGCATGAAGCTGGTTCAGGCCCCGTGGGTGGGTGGGGAAGTATCGATTAAATAATGGGCCAGAATTTCACAGCATGCCTTCTCTCCTCCTCAATTTGGAAGAATAAATCGTTCTAAATAAGTAGAAGAACCTCTTTTAAATAAAACATACTGTTGTGGAACTGAATGTCCTGAGAAAAAGCATTAAAACAAATCAATCAGGGGTAGATTAAAAAGTTACAGTTTAGACTCAAATGTCAGTCTCACATGAGAGATCTCAGCAGTGACATACTGCCTCTGGCTTAATCCTGATGGCAACTGGAAAGATCTGGTATTTAAAATTTGCATTATGCTGTATCCAAAATTAAAGTATAGCTCAGTTAGAGGAAAAAGCAGTCAGAATGGAGGCTTTCTCTGTCATGATTTGCTCTTATGATTACGTTTGGTTTCATTTTCCACCAATGAGACAGAGGTAGAGTAGCTCACTTGAGAGAGGATCACCCTCTCATAGAGAGAAAGATTGTAAAAAAAAAAAAAGAAAAAAAAACAGAGAAAAAGTGGACAAAAGATGTATGAGTAGGAAAAAAAACCAGACAAGCAGAAAAAAAGGCAGTTTGGAAAGCAGAGAGCTGGCTGAGGAAGACGAGAGGTGACGTCCAGGGTTTTGCTGGAAGCCTCAGCACTACGCAGGATGTCAGTCAGCAAATTTTTACACACCGGGACACGTTCCAAACCGAGCCCACAGTCTCTGAAGGGAGGACACCGCGGACGATGCAAATCATTTCATAAAATGGTATGGGCTATCATATTTTTTTCTTTTGTCATTAAATCAAAACACTTTTCTTTCTTTTTTTAAAAAGCTTTGTTCAGGCATGGATTTGACAGCTTTGTGAGATTTCACCACTGGGACTGGAGAAACTTGTTCCTGTAATGCTACTACTTTAGTCATGAATAAATAACTTTTTTAAAGAGTAAGTCAGTTACAATGACTGAAATTGCATTGGTTACTGCAACATTTAATTTTGCTATTTGTTAAATCAGTTGAAGAATATGCAGAACGGTTGTGTTTCAAATATGCTTCAAACACCCAATCTTTCCTTTTTTAACTGAGAGACACGATCTCTTAACTGATCTGTTTTGGACTTTTGATTCTATTTGCTAAAGCATTTTTACCACCAGTTTTACATTATTTGTTGGTTTTTATTGAAGTGTTTAACACTCCGTTTATTCTTGTGGTGTCACACAGTATGTCCGTTGTTCAGCACATATTTAAGATATTGAAAAGATTTGTTTAATTGTTCCTGTTCCTATTGTTATTATTATTACTATTATTATTAGTGTCATCTAACTCCCAATGTGAAGTTTTTTTCATTCTTTTTCTGAGCATATTGTTTGGTCAGGAAGGTTCGTAATCACTGAAATTCACTTATGCAGACCTATTTCTTGGAAGCAGACAGAATCCTACATTTCAGCAAAACGTAGGATTCAGTGCTCTTACATTTTTCAAAAGAAGTTTGTCACTACACCAACAATTCTTGTTCGCACTTGAAGATAATCTTTTAAGAATAGTTATCTGTATTCCCGACATCAGGACAGAGCCAAACTCTGAGAGAATGCTACAAGGACACATAATCCATCCTTGGGGAGTGTGCGTGTTTTCTGGAGGTAAAAAAACCCTTAAAAGGATGAGAACAATGACAAGTCACAACTACACTCATATCTGTTGCATCAGTACTTGGAGAAGTATTGTTTTGATCTAACTTTATTCCTCCATGAGGTCAATTTACCCTTCTTCTTCCTCTTTCATGATGAATATCAAATGTGTTGTGTAGTCACGACCATGTCCTCAGACTCACCAATCTCATTTCGAACAACAGGTCAAATTTCAGATCTTTTGGAACCCAACATGGTCTCAACACGGTCCGATCATGCTCAAACTTTACTCGTTGCATGAGAGTCCAGGCCTGCTGACAGGCACATGGCAGCCATCTCTTCACGTGCTGGAAACAGGAAATGGGATCTAAATAGCCTGTCCATGTTCCAATCGGCACCAAATTAGACATGTTTGATCGGACTCTGGCCTTGATGACACACGTATGTTCGAGGCTGCTCACAGCTTTAATGTTATGATTGAGCACCACTGTCACTATTTCACTAAACTGTTGATGTACACTACAGTTTGCTTAAGCTGCCTCAAATTAATTTTAGCTTGCTCTGCTGCCATGTTTGTACCAGTTGTTCATTTTGTCTCTCTTATTGCTGTATCTTCTTGTTTCTTCGTTTGTTCTCAAAAGCCATAATATTCAAATTATAGTGCCTATTTTCTCAAAATTACTGAAATAACGTCAGCAGAACTCAGCAAGTGAATCAGTCATTTCACAGCTCAGTTAATGCGTCACAGCTGCAATGCAACTAGGCGCACATCAAAAACCCACAGAAGTGCACAACCAAAACAATAAAAAGAATTACTTTCCAAAGGATTTCACAAATTACTACAAATATGATGCAAATAACCAACCATATAACTA
Source organism: Salarias fasciatus (assembly GCF_902148845.1). Lineage (NCBI taxonomy): Eukaryota > Metazoa > Chordata > Actinopteri > Blenniiformes > Blenniidae > Salarias > Salarias fasciatus. The sequence goes on along the minus strand of NC_043750.1, from coordinate 27,598,975 downwards.
TAATTAACACCTTTATTGAATAAATGAGTAAATTGCCCTGCCATAATATTCTTGTTTGACATGCTTATGATGTACATTTATTTATTTTGCAAAGTGAACAGATTTATCTACTGATAGCTAAAACAATAAGGTGCCATATCCCACAATTACATCATCCCCAAAACAACTCGGCAGTCAATTTGAACATTACATTTCCAAAATTAAGAAAATAAAAATAACATAAACGCTTCACTGATATAACTCCCTAAACTTATGGAGCTCAGGGAAATATTTTAGATATATATTTATTATTGGACCTTTAGAAATCATCTTTCTCTGGCTCCAAAATGTTGAAGGCTGATATTACAGTGACATGTACACACTGTATTCTTGTAGCACTGTTTTCTTTTCACTTGGAAAGACATACAGTACATGTGCTTTTACTCAACTTGTAACTGGCGGCAAGGCACAGACAGGCTGAATGGAGCTGGTTTTCTTGACAACTCTTTCGGATTTGTTCTTGTGGAAGGACCGCATTAATCACATCCTCTTTCTCCCATCAGATTTACTCAGTGGGGTGTGGCAGATCAATGCTGAATAACAACAATGATAACAAATCAAACGTAGGGGTTCCTGTGGCATTGGCACAGTCCAGTGGAGAATACGTGCTGTGGAGCAAACTCCTAACTGAACACAAATCCCCCTTTCGATTCTTTAAATGCAATGCAACAATCAGACCAGTCACAGGAGTCAGCACAGTCGGATGAAAAACACTTTGCCTCGTGAAAGTAGACTTCTTTCTCTTTATGCTCCAGACACAACACTTCTCAGCTGTAAACAGCTTTAAAAATCCAAATGAAATGCATGATCAAGCCAAACAACATTACAGATGTGTTTTATTAAATCACAACCAGAAATATATTTTCAAGTAGGCTAGATGTCAGTGGCAGAACAGCGACACTTAAGCCAGGGCCGGATGCATAAATCTCTCTTCAGATTCATTACTAAAATTAGCATGAAGCAGTCATCTGATTTACAGGTAGACAGTGTGTCAAAGGCCAATGAGGTGAATATAGATGGAACACACAGATGCCAAGATGTGTTGTTCTCACTTCGGCGTTCAACTTATGGTGCCAGAGATAATAAATTTACCCACTGCGGTCAGCCACCAAGCTTCCTTGTTCTTTTCATACTGCCATGCAATGTGTTGATGTGACATTTATCAGCAAGCAACCAGATAATCTGCATTTCCTTCCATTACTATTTCTTTTCCATCGACATACTCAATAGTTATCAAAAAGGACCGACTGATCTGCAGTAAATTATGTTTCAATACAGTATGTTTAAATATGTATTTAAAGAAAATTCTGATCGGATAATTCACTAAACCGGTGTGACTTGAAAACAGTGTTGTTATTTTGAAGTATAAATCTCAAGCACAAAGACATTAACATCATGTAGAACTGTTTAATTTATTCAACACTGGGATATTTCACTTCTCGGGCTGTTTAAACCATTTGCCATGTACCTGATGATAAAGAACTTACCACTGAACCTCGGCATTGTCCTAATGACACACAGAAGTGCCTGGCTGTATAACAGTTACTCCCAGTAACGCTCTGTGGCACAAGATAACCAAATTAAAATTCAATCAGCCCTGCTGGAAAGTTACAATGAAACAGGGATCAGCACCAAGATGAACCACAATCCATGGGCTTGAAGCCCAAAGGAAGAATCTGTCGTTCTTTAATTTAAAATTATTTTTAATGACATCTTACAGTGAATTTACAGTGAGTTTTTAATTAAATCTACTTATTACAAAATTCCAATTGTATAAAGCTAACCCAATTTTGTAGATTCAAACAGCTACTGAAAGGGAGAAAAGAACTACTCTGGTCCGGCTGTTGCTGAGCATGATCACGATGTCGGAAAATCCCGTTCAGCCTCTCGTTTATGGGAGAGATACTGCTTCAGCTTCCAGCAATACAGTAAGACCAAACTCTGTCACAATTGTGCAGTATTTGGAAGTATCACTATATTTTCCACTGCAATCTCAACATATGCAATAAAGACAGCATTCTCACAAACTATGTTTCCAACTTTCCGTGCACAGGATGGAGTCCATGTTTTTCACCTCATTATAGAAATATTACATGGTGGTAAAGGGCCAGAAACTCAGCATATCAACATGTCAACAAACTGAGAAAGAGTACTGCTATTTGGAAGTACAAATTCCAAAACACAGAGGCGTCAACATCATATAGAGAATGTGTGTTTATTTATTGAGGGTCATAATCATGCTCGCAATTCTCGACAACAATATTGCTTGTATAAAATCCTGTGCAGGCCTATTACATAAACATTCACATGATGTACTGTACGAATTAAAGTGTAGCAGATAGAAAGGAAAATAAAGACATCAGAGAGCAGTTTTGAAGAAAAGAAGACACAAAGAAGCATTTTGCATTAAACAAGCTGATATCCACCACAAATTATTTCCATACCAATGCATACGAGAAATAGATGTAAAGCCACAGTTGATTACATTTTTGGATAGTGATCTATGTTGGGCCTGACTGGTGTAAACGATTAAAAAATCTATATTTTCATTTATTTATTTAGCTTTTATTTTATCAGGTACGTTAGTTTAACAGGGGTAGTGGGGAAGTAATAAGTAATAGGAAAAAAGTCATTTGTGAACTTGCTGATTTCTTAATTTATTTGCACGTTGTCACGCTTAAATGTTTCAGATCATCAAACAAATTTAAATATAACACAGTGACAATGCAAGTAAACACAAAATGCAGTTTTTAATGAAGGTTTTTATTATTAACAGAGAAAGAAAATTCAAACTTATATGGCCCTGTGTGAAAAACTGTTTGCTCCCACTGTGGTTTATCGCACTTGAGTTCAGTTTCTCAGTCACACCCAAGCCTGATTACTGCCACACCTGTTCTCAATCAATAAATAACTTAAACTGGACCTGCTAACAAAGTGAAGTTGACCCAAAGGTTATTAACAGCCAAACATCATGCCGAGATTCAGAGAAATTCAGGAACAAATGAAAAAGAAAGTACTTGAGATCCATCAGTCTGGAAAAGGTTATAAAGCCATTTTTAAAGCTTTGGGACTCCAGTTACCCACAGCAAGAGCCACAAATGGCTAAACAATGGATCAGCAGTGAACCTCCCCAGGAGTGGCCCACTCACCAAAATTAACCCAAAAGCACAGCAGCGACTCATCCAAGAGGTCACAAAAGACCCACAACAGCATCCAAAGAACTGCAGGCCTCATTGGGTTAATGTCAGTGTTCATGACTCCACCTTAAGAAAGAGACTGGGGCAGAAATGACCCGGCAGAGTTCCAAGATGAAAACAGACATTAAAAAAAAAGACATTTGTCAGAATACAACTTAATGATGCCCAAGACTTTTGTGAAAATACTCTGTGGACTGATGATACAAAAACTCAAACTGGAAGGAGTGTAAAAGTAACACCGCACTTAAGAAAAAGAACATAATAGTAAAATCTGGAGGTGGTTCTGGGGCTGTTTTGCTGATTCAGGATCTGGAATACTTGCTGTGATAAATGGATCCATGAATTCTGCTGTCTACCAAAAAATCTTGAAGGAGAAAGTCCGGCCATCTGTTCGTGACCTCAAGCTGAAGCAAACTTGGGTTCTGCAGCAGGACAATGATCCAAAACAAACTAGTAAGAAAAACAAGACTTTGGAGTGTCCTAGTCAAAGTCCCGACCTGAATCCAATTCATTTATCATCTTCATCATCCAAAACCCTCCAATGGTGCTGAATTACAACAATTCTGCAAAGATAAGTGGGCCAAAATTCGTCAACAGTGCAGTAAAAGACTCCCACCAGTTATTGCAAATGCTTGATTGCAGTTATTGTTGCTAAGGGCGGCCCCCACCAGTTATTAGGGTTTAGGGGGCAATTACTTTTTCACACAAGGCCAGCCAAGTGGGTTTGGACCTTTTTTCTCCTTTAATAAGAAAAACCTTTGTTTGAAAACTGTATTTTCAGTATATTTGTGTTATCTTTGTCTCATATTTGGATTTGCTTGATGATCTGAAACATTTAGGTGTGACAAATGTGCAAAATAAACAAGTAAATAAATATATAAATAAATCAGGAAGGGTTCAAACATGTTTTTACACTGTTGTATCTTTTTGGCATACTTTTGGCATCCCACTACCAAAGGAGTGCTATGTACATCTACAGTCTACTTAAATATTGTTCAAATGTTATTACATCGATATCGAAATATCCTTTCCATTGCCTAGAGTTATTTACTGCAGTATGATGTACCAAAGCTCAAGTAATCCTAATCTGGTCTCCTCTGATCACAGCAGTCACCAGATTACCATTCAGAGGAGCACTTTGGAGGTTGAGGAAGTAAATTTGCATGTGGAATATATCCAAACCAAATCTACCTGTGTGATCCTTTTCTTTCAAAAACATGCTCGGATTGTTTCGGTGCCATTTTCTTCTTCTGCATAAAGTGAAGAATGATGGTAGCTTTGTAGTCAAAGCAGGGAGCAAAATGTTGCCAACAAGGTGAACCTGATGACCGTGAAAGTCCTTCCAGCTGATTCTTGATTGATCGCTGTCATTTGTCCCAAATGTATCAATAAAGCAATTACAACATGAGCAACGACCAAAGATTAAACTGTGATAAATCATGCTTCAAATTCAAAGCAATGCAACAAATACAAAAGAAAAGAGTGATTAATCACTAAAAATGTACAAACATTGCACGATTATCTAATTAAAAATTCAGAATTGATTGACAACTCTACTCTGACTATTTAATATCTGGTGGCAGTACCTCACAAGGGAGATCCCCAACCATACATTGATCAATTTGAAAAATGAAGGAAAAACCAACAAGCTACACTATGGGAACTATATAAATATATATATATATATATATATATATATATATATATATATATATATATATATATATATATATATATATACATACACAGCATTGTCAAAAGAGAAAGAGCACTGCTGTTTCAAAGAGAGAAAAATCTACTGAAATTTTGCATTTTTTGAAAGTCATATTATCATATTGCATTTTTAACTCATTTCAAGCAGTTCCACCAAAAATGAGATTATCTCAATTTGCCTATAAATATTTAATTTCATTTTCTCTTTGGTGGCTCTTTTTAAACATCCATCTACCCAATTATCTTCTTAACCACTTTATTTAATTCAGCGTCGGGGGGGCTGCTGGAGTCGATCCCAGTTGATGAGAGACCAATTCATCACAGCACGAGTACAGGAAAACACACAAAATACAGCCAAATTTCAGTCATCAGCGAACCTCAACTGTATGTGTTTGGACTGTATGTGGAAATCAGAGAAAAGCCTCAAGCCTGGAATCAAACCATGACATTCTTGTTGTGGGGTGATAGTGGTAACCACTGACCCATGTAGGCTTTAAAAAAAGAAAAGAAAAATTCTTTTTGCTCTTGTCCTTGATATCATTAAAATCTTGGTCTTTCATTTCAAATGTATCCTTAGAAATCTAGTCAAGGACAATTTAACGGGAATTTCAAAAATGGAAAAAGGCCATTTGCAAATTTTGGGCCCTTGAATTTCTGTGGAGTGGTCTCAAGGCACTTCTAATGACACTCAACCGTACCAGCTTCAGTGACCACTCACTGATGATTTAGTTATTACCAGAAAATACCCAGTGGAACAGTGAGCCTTGATATACAGTACGTATATCAAAGCTGTGATTTCTTTGGGAAGAGTACTCTCACCCATTTGCAGGTGGTAGCAGTGCTAAGTTTTGATTTGTCTGACTGGAGAACATTTTCCTGCAGGTTAAACCCAGCAGAGGAATGCAGGTAAAATCCTGAAAGTACTGAGTGCAGACATTAAGCCATTTATCTTTGAAACATCACTTTTGAAATCATTTATTTCATTTTACTTGGTTGCAAAATAATACTGGATGCAGCTAGATCCCACACCAAAAGTATGAGAATTGGTATTTTTAGAGGCTATATTCACAATCAAAATGAGGTTACGTTAGCCATGAAACATTGGAAGATAAAAGACAAAGTGAAAAAAAATGCAAGATAAAAAAAAAAAAAAATCAATTTGAAAATGTAACCGAGACTATCTTCTTCAAGTTTTCACAGTTTTTTTTTTTTTTTTCATTCAAGGTTGCATGTTGTGTGCTGTGTGAATGCCATCTGGTTGTAAAATGATTGCTCCCCAGCATTCATTCTGATCGTCACTCAGCGCCCGTGTTTTCTCTCTGGCTGGGCCGTTGCATGTCCTGCAGTCCATTTTAATCAGCAGCTTCCGCCCGTACACCTCTGTTTCCCCTTGCTGTTTTATCAATCTCCCTTAGTCTGTTTGGAAAAATAAGAACACTCAGCGGCGCACACATATCAGCCCACATACACAGCGGGCATGGCTTCATTATTAGTTGTGGAAACTTCTGACTGCCGACCACTGTTACCTTCAGAGCGGTTCATTTGAAGTGCAGCAGGAAGAGAGACTGATAGCATGGCACTGGGGACGACCGCGGCTGCCACTGGCACTGCGTGCTACCCGATAGTCAAGTAGAGAGAGAAACAAAAGGGCAGAGACGGATGAAAAGAAGTTTAAATGGGGGGGGTGTAAAATGGGAGAAAGAGGGAGAGAACATTCGTGTGGCGCAAACTTCCCAGTCACCTGGGACAAACATTACCTCAGGGTGTTCAGTGATTTGGAACAAGTCTGCAGGTAGCTTGAATGACCATGTATGTATTTCACTGCAGTCAGCTTTAAAAGTCCACTCCTGAAACAAAAAAGTCAATCTAGCCATAAAATGGCTGCAGACAGAAAACTTTTTTTCTTAGAAAAAAAATGACGATATTAATAAATAAAGCTGAACCTCAGTCAACTAATGCTTGTCTTCAATGCAACAAGATCTGAATGGATGATTAGATTAAAGCTTTAACGTGTACAAAAAAAAAAAAAAATGCTACTGTTTCCTTTCAAAGTTCTAGGTTTAACACAACATAAACTCAGTGGATTTTCATGTCTCAGTGAAACTTTACGACACGTGTAACCATCACCATAACAAGAGATGTACCAATGCAGGACTCCCTTTATGGAGAGCAGCCGCTGTTGGCGAGGCCTCATGTCGCACCTCATGCTCGTACATGTGATGTGCCATTATGTGTGCGACCAAGCTCTGTGCATGAGTATACCACGTGGCTCCAAGGTTTTTGCTCACAAAGCACACGTACGCTAAGACAAGTTTGCAGGGTGACAACAATGCATCGCCGTCTCCTGAGAACACTGCTGCAGTGTTGAGTGACAATCAATGAACATTCTGTGGTTGAGAATATTGTGATTACCTCAAATGTCCAGTTAACTTCAGATCAAATGACAACTAGTTAGAAAAACTTCAAAATGAAAATTCAATAACTAGAGGACCAACTCAACTTCAAAATCCAAATTTGAATTATTTGCGCAACATTATAGCAAGTTGATTGTGGGGATTCTCTGTTAGTCAAAGGGGTCACATAATTTTCTTCCACCTCAGATCTTGTTTTGCGCATGGGTGGCCCTGCACAGACTTAACATATTAAGAGGGAAACACAGAAACTGCAATTTGTTCTAATGCATCTTGTTTGCAGAGTACAAATGGAAAATGCAAAATCTGAACGGTAAACTGGGTAGCAAATAATTTCGACCTGCATGTGCATCTGTCCACTCCTACACACTGATAACTATCTGAGAAGCTTACATGAAGCTGTTATTGCTGAGGAAGCTTGTGATGCATGTCTATTCTCCAGGACTTCTTGCTGCAAAAGTTTGCATTTCTGATTAAAAGTGAGCTCTGCAGGTCTGTCATTGACAGTGAATACAGTTCACATTGGCATGACATTAATCAAATACTTTACAAGGTTATGTTGAAAAATCAGATCATATTTAAACAGAATTTAGTTGATTGATGAGTTCAAGTTGACATAGAAATGTAAAATGCTAAAATATGACTTGATAAAATTGTAAAAGAAAAGCAGAGGAACAGAAATTGGCCTAAATTTTAAAAGGAAAAACTAAAAGAAAGAGAAGTTTCTCCTCACCAACTACAACATCTATGCTCAGTCAACGCTTCTTCACCTATCAGTACACACTGTACATGCACACATGCGGTTTTCAGATCCGTATGTGAAATGCTTGAAAACAATGGAGAAAGATTTACACTCACGTACACATACACAATGGTGTGCTGCCACGTGATGAATGCAGATGAATGAAGAGGAGACCTTCTCTTGTGTCGACGAACACCAACTCACCTAAACAATGCAACCCATCCACGCCTTCTACCTCTTCTATTGTTGCATTTTTCCTTCACTTCTTTCCCCCTTTTCACCAATCCCGTGTCATTGTTTATCTGCCAGACGTGCCTCACATGAAAAACGTTCCCTAACAATCATCCTCCTGTTTTATGTCTCCCTCTTTTCATTTCTTTTTTTTGCCTTCATCTGTACTCTACCGCTGCCTTTCATGTGCGTTAGTCTGATTAAAGTAGGAGGAATTTTCCATTTGTTCATCTTCAGTATCCACATTATAGAGGCGAGGGTCCTGTGTGCTGTTGCCAGTCTCAGCAATAATAAAAATAACACTACGACTGATAATACTAATAATACTCATGTTATTTATTATTATTATTATTATTATTATTATTATTATTATTATTATTATTATTATTATTATTATCATTATTGTTTTGTTTTGATTTGTTTTGTTTTTTGTTTCATTGTTTTTTGTTGCTCGGAGTCTAGTTATGTATTCAGATTGTTCAGCCAGGCCGGTCATCCATTTCTACACTTCATCTTACCTGGGGTTGTGGGCGGATTGAGACAATCCCTTCGGGCTATGGACAGAGAGCAAGAAGATCCTACACATCTAGACAAAGAGAAAGACAACCACTCACAGACACTTTGACAACTAGGGGAAATTTAGCAATTAAAAAATGCATGCTTTTTTTTTTTTTTGACTGTGGGAGGTACACATGAATCACATCATTGAAAAAACATCACATTACATTCCACCACTGTAAAGTCTCTGTTGGTCCGTTACATTTTACTTTCTACTATAAACTTGCTACTTCCATTATAGCTGTAGACCAGGAGTCTGCAACCTTTATGACAAAGAGCCATTTTTTTCCACTTTCTGTCAAGTCAAGTTGGTCTGGAGGCACAAAGCACATTTTACCTTCAAAATGAGGCTAATGGCATTCATGAAGTTTCTTATGTGGTTTTGTGGCACAAACTACATCTTATGATGCATTTATGAAGTTTTAACTACAGTTCAGAATAGTGAACATTTTATTATATTTAAAGTGATTTGAACAGTTCTTTATTGACAATTTTGAAATTTTAGCTGGTTTAACATTTCACCTCTTTTTAAGCAGTTTGGTGGGTTTTAAGCAGTTTGTGAGTTTTCCTCTTTAAGAAATTCTAGACATTTCAGGATTTTTTAAGGCGTTCCATCATGTTTTCACTCCATTTCTTGTGGTTTTAGCTATTTTTCCCAATTTTAACTGTACCTTTTTTTTCAATCCCTTTTGAACCAAGAGCAATGAACCATTTTGAACAGTATTGTGGTGCATCACTATAATAAAAATAAATGTTTTATTCACAGTTCATATTGTGAAAGCGTCATGGAGTTACTACAGAGGGACTGATGAGCCACACGTGGCTCCAGAGCCACAGGTTGCACATCCCTGCTCTCGACACTACAACACAGTCATGACAAGGTTTGTTTACAGAACACCTTTCATTCATAAAATGCTCCCCCGAGGACGTCACAGTGAAGGACACTGAAAGATGGCAGAGGTGCTGTTCTGATCACACTGTGTTTGCTGCTACTGCTCTTCACTACTCTCTCTATTTGTTGGTTATTCCTCTCGAGCACAACACTTAAGACTCCAGACTAATTACAGATTAACTTTACATGTTTGCTGCAATGGTTTTTGTGCATTCATATTACAGTCGCACTTTGTAGCTTTGCTGCAATATTTTGCCCCTGGGCTGTGTTCTAGTCTCCAAGCGCACGCTTTAAAATGTATTTGTGCTGTATTATGGGTGCATTTTGCTTTTGTGCCTATTAAAGAGTTGCTGATGACCTATTTTTTTATTGTTATGCACGAAATGCATAACAATTTGATTATTTCAGTCACACCTGCCCAGAACGAATTTCCTACAGGGATATCAAAGAGTATCATATCCCAGGGTCACAATAAAATCAGAAACTCTGTCTTGTGATGAAAGCGTGAATATGTGAATAAATAAGTAAACAAAACAACAGGATGAAAATGATTTTGTTTTAATCATACAGCACTGGATAACTATTAAAATGCTAATCCAAATAAGCAGCCGTCAATCACTAACAGTCAGTGCCTGGAAAATGTAGACTCGATAGACTTGTGAAGATGTTTTCTTTTTCTTTTTTTTTATTCTTTTTTTTGCTGGTTGAAAGAGGTGAAGTCCTTGTTTCGAATGTGGGGGTATCTAAGTTCAAATCTTGATTGCGGCAAGAAAAGCATCCTGCAAAAAAAGCTAGCAATGTTCAGGCTGCAAAATGACTTGCTGTGGTGAATAATGTAAAATTGGAGCAGCTGAATAGACCATCACCTTAATCACCACGACTGGAACATTTACTAAAGCTTCACCTGCTAATCACAGACTTTCCATATTCAGTTGTGTAGTCGGATCTGTTAATGGGATTCAGGAAGAACCCTGAAGATAGACACATTTACAGTAAGACTGAAATGAGCACAAGAGTGAAGCGCAGGATAGAGACTGACATGCTACTTGTCAACCAGTAAATTCTGAGTCAATACTTAAACCAACATGAATCCTTACATTTTTGCAAGAAACTAAAATATCCAATGGGGGAAACCTTTACAGGCACATAGAGAACATGCAAGCTCCTCAAAAAATGCCCTTCTATTAAACTACTTTTCTCCCCTGTGAGATACAGTGCTGCCAAACACTGGGCCTCCATCCTCCCCAACGGAAATTAATTTTATTCATACTTTGTCTGAGTGTGTGTGTGTAAAAGTAAGCTCCATACAGAATTGTGCCACCTCCATACAGCAAAATGAATTTTCCGTGTTGAAAAGCCAATTCAGTATATCTCTGAAATGAATCCTTTTGCCTCCACATGGCAGTCTCTTCCTCTCTATGTTTCCCTCTCCCTGTCCCCCCCTTCCTTTCATCCCTGCTGCTATCAGGTGGGGCAAATCCACCGAAAATACATAAAAAAATATCCATCTCCTTGCCTCTCAGAGAGTGGTAAATTTGTGATGTCTCTTTTCTGTGCCACCTCCGCTCTGTAACGTGTTGCCTTTTTATCCACCCAGCACTGCATCTGTCCACATTATCTCCATCCCTCCTCCTCAACCTTCCCTCACTGAAACTGAGAGCCTCCTCTAAGATCTGCCACTGCCATGCACATCTTGATCTATTTACCTTGGGATTTAAGATTATTATATATTTTTTCTCCCTCCCATGTATTTCTGTTGTGATGAATTCTATTCAGATCATAATAGGAAACAGCACTGTAGTAACTCACCTTCTCAAGTCAGGTGAACTTTGCACACATTTATTGTAATTCAACTGTTCGTCAAGGTCAGGAGTCGATTTTACTTGCGTTAGCGTGCGTGTTATTCACAAGAGCCTATTCTCTTCCAGTCAATACCATAAACAAGTGATATCCTTGACAATAAGGTTGAAAGTTTGAAAACAAAGAAATATATAAGGAACAGTTTCCACCCATACAGTTATAGTGGATGTTTCTTTACAACTGGATGAAAGAGATAATGACTCCAACATCACAAGACAAACAATATGCTACCACATTGTCACCTTCTCGGAATCATCATCGACAGTTCTTTCCATGTATGCGTTGCATGCAGCACCCAGCCTCTCCTTTCATGCTTGCTGTAGCAGGCAGCGGTACAGTAAGTTGTCCACATGCAGCCGTATCTCTCAGTTTGAATTCCTCTCCTCTCCCCCTACAGAATCCCCTGATCTCTTTTTTTTTTCCCATTTCAGCATTCATACCTTCTGAACCTTGCCTCCGCTTTAAATTCTTTCTCTTCTCCCTTCTCTTTACAGCTGCTCTAATACTTTTCAAGAATGATGACTTTTCTCTTTTCGCTGCTGGAGCTCAAACCTCTCTAGCCTCATGGTTTTTCCCCGTGTGTTTTCCTCTACACCTTCTTTGTTGTGTTTTTCTCCATGCCTGTTTCTAACTCCTGAATTTTTCTCTCTTAATCTTGATGTTCTTCTCATCCCCAATCTTTTTAACATGCTGTAGTACTTTCGCCCCTTTCTTCTCTCCAAAATCCTGTCTTTTGGTTCTATTTTCCTTCTTTTCTTACAGCTTACACACCTCCAGGATTTCTTGATCCAAACCACCCTCCATCATCCCTTTTTTCCTATCCAGCGTCCCTCCCTAACCTCTTTATATTTTCCTCAAACCCAATTTATTCACACATTCCGCTTTCCGCTGTTAGCCTTTTTCCATCATCCCCACACTTCCACTGCAGTCGCTCGATTCTTTACTCGATTCCTCCTTCCTTACTTTGCTCGTCTTATTTGCTCATCCACTCACATTCTCACATTTGAATTCCTCCTCCTACGCCTTTGAGTTTTTGACTCCCTCCCATCACTTTCCCACTGCCGTCTCTGTCTCTCTAAACACATCTCTCTCAATTGCTCACTCACTGCCGGAGCGAATTTGGTGTGTACTGTACTATGTTTTCACCTTCCACTCCCTCCTTCACATCCATACATAACCTTCCCTCTGTTTTCTTACTGCTGCTTTTCTCTCAGCTGGGAATTCCAGAGTAATTCACTCAAAAACTGCACCCCCTGTATCCACAAGCGTACCCTTACACTCCTGCCTTGCTGTGTGGATGCTTCTGTGCAGTGCTCACTCTCCACTGGGTCTTTTTCGATATTCTTTTGCCTCTTCCTCTTTGTTGCGTTATTGTGTTCCTCTTGAGCTCTCGGAGGTATGCAGCAGCTAAACCAAATATCTACTCCTCGCTGCGCTCACAAGCTTTGCATTCCCTGTTTGCTTGCACTCTTACTTTCCTCTATGCCAACACAGTCTGCAAACTGAGCTCAACCCATCGTTGTCTCGCTTCTGCTGGGCCTTGAGAGGAACAGAAGACCGACACGAATCCTCATATCTGTTCTCTGTCTCTACCTATCTAAGCTAACTTTTTTTTTTAAGTCCTGAAAATTCATGTCCAACTACACTTTCTCCTGGTTTTGTCTTTCATCAACACTCCAGAGGATCTTATTTTTTTCTTGCCCCCCATGTTTTTGCCATTCATACCACTCCAGTATGCCCAGCCTTTGCCACACTTCCATGTTTCACAATTGTGTGTGTGCCGAGAATTCAATTGAAGAATGCTGAAAGCACACTTGGGATGAAGTATGCCCACACATACATTAAAGGACTCACAGAGAACCATGATATGAGAACATCAGCAGCTCAGCGATCAGGGGGGAAAATCACTAGACAATGCTTCCATCTAGTGGAAATGTAATGAAGCCCATTGGACATGCACATGTTTGTCTTTAGACACCAGTTTTTTGCTGAATTGGGCCAGACCTGTAAAAATGATACCATAGAACCGATAAATAACAAAAATTCACAATGTTTTGTTGAGACTTTAGCCCAAAGAGTGCAATCTGAAAAATGTCTTAAGCAGTGTGACATCCTGAGGAGTAATTCTAAATAGCAAATACAATACAATACAATAGCAAATGCACTTTTCTCTGGGAGATTTGTAGCAGTAGTTCCTATGGCCACACAGAAAAACACTTTTATTATTGTAAATATGATTATTAAAGAAGCTTTTTGGAACAGGCAACGTGGCATATTAAACAAGGTAAACATATCGTTCACCCACAGTGCTCCGTTTCACTTGACCAGAAACATTTTGGCTTCACAAGCATTGAACACCACATTTAGATAAATCAAAGCTGCATCACATCACAGCGCATTAACTCACGCTTTCCTCTCCCACTGTGGTCCATCTCGCTGCCGTTAATATTTCAGCAGCTGTCACATCCGTCATGTCCAAATCGAATATTCCCACTAAGTGCACTTGATAAAACCCCTGAATGAGATTATCTTTCGCTGTGTGCTCCTAGACACTCATGGTCATGGTGCTCTGATGATGTGAAAACAAACAAACCACTTTTAGAAATCACACTAACTGCAGTTAAATGCAAACAACCTTCTCAGAATTCACTGATCTAATTGATCACCCAAGCAGAATAAAGAGCACAATCAGAAATAAGCACAATTTTTGCATCTCACCAACATTTCAAGGCCAAGAAGACAAATGTTCACTTTTCTTTTTTTTACCCCTCGCAGCGATAGATACCACCTCTGAGAGGAATGAGTGAACAAAATCTCTTTGTGTCCAAGTGACGAATTTAAGTCTAATCATCAACCTCACTTTCATCCAGTCGTCTCTCCATTAACTCCTGGGGGAATTATGTGACATTTCAGTCACTAAATGCTGCTCTGTGTTCTTCAGCTCATTAGTAACTTTGACACTTGCTCTGTCTGGAAAATGAGGCGGATCGTAGTGGAACGACTGAACTACAGAAACAGCAGACAAACTCAACTGCAGAGGAACTGGAGAGTTGCATGGAAATTGAAAAAAACTTACAAAAAAACAAAAATATGTGACGATTTTTAAGAAATAAAGCACAAATGATTTAAAACTAAGAAAGAAAAGCCAATGAGGTTGAAGAGCAACAGCAAATTGTGCACAGGTTGGTCTTTAGAGAATAGTTATAAGTATGAGGTTATCCAACAGCTTTATATCTTTGCATTGGCTGAGAAGCCCGTTTTCATCTTTAAGATTTATTTTCTTACTGATCACACTTGTAAGAAACGTAGAACAATGTTGTGCTTCTTTATCTTTCAAGACTTTCCCATTTCTTGGGTTTACAAAGTTTGGTATACAATTCAAGTTCAGCCTTCAAATGTGCAATGATGTCACAAATGTAAAATGATTCTCGGGATGTAATACTTTACACAATAACACCACAAGTACTTAGCTGAAGCCACAACTCAGGAAGAGGAGACATTTTTTAACACAGGAATACAAAGGGTAAATTCATAACACTTTGAAATGTCTAGACATATCCACTTGTTGTCAACCTACTTAGGAGTAAATAAACCCTGAATGGTACAGTATATTTCGCTAAAAGGCTGAGTCTGTTGCATGAGGGGCAGCAGAAGGCTGAAGGCCATACCCTGTAGTGGAGCCAGAGTAGGGGCAAGGGGGCGGTCTCGCCCACAAGGTCACAGGGCCCCGTTTCATGTGATGTGTTCACATTTACTCGTAAATAAACTATTATAATAAAATGTGCAGTGTGTACCAGAAGGTATACGCATATGACTGTGGGCTACAATTTGCCAATTCTTACATTACGACTGTCCATGAATGCATCAGAGCTGTAAGCCAGCGCTGATTGGCTGTGCGGCATGAACAAGTTTTTTTTTTCTTTTGCACTTGATCTGAACTCTTTGGAGGGAAGTTAAACAGTATGCTGAACACTATGCTAGCCGCTAGCGGTACTACCCAAAACCTAACATCGGAGCCACTGGTGAGTCAGTGAAACCTTCAAAAATATTATCTTTATCAGAATGCTGTGGCCTTAAATACCTGCCTACTTGAATGTGCCTTGTGTTGCCCTCAACTACAAGAGACCGCCGAGTCAATTTTTTTTTCTAATATACGTGAATTCCAAAAGATATAGATAGCTGTGTCTATATCTATCTGAATAGATTGTGTAATTTTAGACCAGCTGTATCAAAGATGGTAAAGATTTAGCCAGTGAGTTTTTATCTGAGCTTTCAGCACCATGGACAGCGAACGCTCTGAGATTTACAGCTCACAGCTTTGCCTGGGCCCGGGACATCCTTCGGACCTGGGGGGCGGTGGGGGGGGGGGTTGTTAGTGGCGCTCTGCCTCTGGCCATACCTTAGATCACATCAGCACGTATAGTGCTGAAAAATATAACTAACATTGCAAAAGAGCAAAAGAGCTGATAATATTGAAACCTTATTTGTTTGTAATGTTTGCACCCATTTTTAAAGATATGATGAAGCTCTTGATGATGATGAAAAATTTGTGTTTTTAACTCTATGTATTTTACTGACATTTTATGACAGTTTAATCAAACGCAGATTAACTCCAACAGTTTAAGCAGTTTAATTTGTCGCCAGAAAAATATGACCCCGTTGTTGCTTTTTTGTTGTGTTATTTTCCTTGTGGTTTGATATAAGACCCAACATCTAGAATTTCTTTGTGCAAATTTCTGGTTTGAGTCCATATTGGACATTTGGACTCATTTTGGTCTTTCCAATCCAAAAACATACATTTGATTCCAATTGTTGACTCTAAAATTGCCTGTAGGTGTGAATATGATGTTTGTGACAATCTGTCTCTCTGTTCATGTCTTGTGATGGACTGGTTATCTATGCAGGGCGTATTTTACCTTCACCTGTCGTCAAAGCTGTATATTAAGACAGGTGGATTCAGTTTACTGATAATGATGAAGGATAAGCTGTAATTCGACAACATGTTCTGCTTTTAGGAATGCTGAATGGATCATCATCTACAGTGCAACGTACACACTCTGTGCATTCCAAATTTGTCATGTATCACTTTGCAACAAACATCAGAAACCAACACGAAGTTCAATCACTTCACATGTGCATGTGGTCTCTGTCTGCTGTCATCTGTCTTTGTTCCTGGAGTTATCATACTTTACTCCTTGATCTCTCTCTGTTGGTTAGTGTGGCTGATGAAATTGCCTCCTGCTCTGTCGCCTTTGATAATCTCAAGCAAGTTTTAATGATCTCCGGCTTTCATCTCAGCACAAGAAGAAGTACACACAATATCCACAGTCATGGTTCAGGTGCAGGCTGTTGTCTCACAGCGATACACACCTTGCGGGTATAAAGCTACGGGGTATAATGTTTTGTGGCTACAAACCACCATGTTTACAACTGTTTTGATGTTGTTTTGCATTAAAGCATCAATATCAAAAGGCATATACACATTTTCTTTCTTCTTTTGTGTGTGTGTATCTCAACACATTTATGTCCATCTCAGAACACTTTTGTGTTGCTGAACTGAGAGCAACAAGGAAAACAATACATCTCTTGCAAGTTAACAACACTGAATTATGATAGACTGCAGTTGGAACAGTAGTTGGCCTTTAAACATCGTCATTCAGAAAGTTAACTCTGGCACAGTGTAGGCAGCTCCGATGCTATGCACAAAAGCTTATTTCCTTTGTCTTTTTTTTCCATTGAATGTATTTTTGAGAGTTTTTAGTGAAAACTCAAACATGCACAATAAGAACATGTAAAATCCACAACAGGCACCCAACACTACAAACCACTGCATCACTACATCCCATTGTGCCATTTAGTGGATCTTTGTGGTGTGACACTGTCTGAAGAAACGTGGGAATTTACCCCAACTAACATGTTTATTGCAGATGTTAGGAGGGAAAATTAAGAAAAGACGCAGAGGAAATTGATGAACTGTTTTAGGAGCGACATGAAACCCATTAAACTATAAAAAAGATATGAAAAAACAAACATAAACATAAAGCTTTCTAGAAGATATAGTGAGTGATTGAGACCTCTGGTTCAGGATGCTCTGTGCATTAATAATGCCACAAGACAAGTAAAACCATTTGTTTTCATTGTTTTCTGAGAAAATCACTATCAGAGTCAATAATTCGACTTCATGAACTTCAAGAGATAAACACGTCATCCATATGCTATCTATTTTGACACAAACCCCGTCATACTTTTTGAAGACAAATGCAAGACAACAAATCCATTTCATTTTTTTTTATTGTTATCACGTTTGAGGCATTAGGAACATGCAGGTATTTATGTGTTGTGTTTTCTTTTCTTATCTCAGCTTAGCAAAACTTGATCAAATCTTCTTGATCATTCAGGACATATTTGTGGAGCCAATGTTATTCTGAAGTGGGATAAATCAAGACGCCAGAAAAGGTGTTCAGACCCTTGATCGTCCCACACAGCTGCCGACTGTTCAGCAGCTCCACATACACCTGGCCTCCCCGCTGCAGCGACAGCAGCACCGTCTGCGAGGCGCTGTCCTCTGAATCATCCCTGTTGTCTTCCCAGGTTGAGGCGATCACCTCCCCGTTCTTCATGAGCTGCACCTTGTGGTACATCCTGTCGCCGGCCCTACTCAGTTTTGAGTAGATGGAGACGGAGAAGGAGTAGAGCCCGGAGCACGGGGCTGTGAATACGCCTGGAAAGACACATGTTTTCACTTTAATCTAATGCTAATCTTTCAGTCATCACCTTTACTTGTCATTGTAATGTATCCTCCATCCGCTCCATGGCAGGTTGCTGAAGCTGATCACAGTTTGCTATGGGAAAATGGCAAAAAGTGGTCTGGACATTTTTACAATCAAATATAAAGCAAACACAGAGACAGAGATCACACACACAGACACACTGTCAATGACAATTTTGGAGTCGAAACCACTTTATCCATTTCAGAGTTGAGGGATAATCATACAAATCTCAGCTGACTGTGGTTATAGGCAGCGTACATTTTGGACAAGTGGGCAGTCCATTATTGAGTACACAGTTATACATACGCAGACATACAGCCAGTAGAACCAGAAAGCCAATGTATGCACAAGGAGAGCATGCAAGTTGTGCAGAGAAACACCTCCAAACCTGGACTAAAACCAAGTATAGCTTATCTCTGTGATGTGGGAGTGCCAACCACACCACCACACAACCGACTGCTAATGAGACTGAAGTAGTTTTTACTCATTTCTCACAGGAACTCACCTAAAGCAGGATTATATCCACGTCCATGGTTGAGGCTGATGCTGTCATAAGGAATGGGTTTGTTCCTGGTGAAAGGTCCAAAGCAGTGCACACTGGGGCTCATGGAAGCTGTAAATGCAACCTTCTCTCCTAAGATGAAGGCAGAAAAGACACCCACACTGTCTTTAGCTCCATGATGGTGAAATGCAGTAATATACCAGTCAAAAAGTCTTTCAGGAGATACAGTCAGCTCTTAGAATTCACAGCAGTTGTCAGCTTGTTTTGTCACCAAGATATTAACACAGCAGAAAGCAGAAGTGAGGAAACTGATGAGATAATATCAGTTATTATACTCACCATGTAATGTTCATTGTTAAGACATATTCACACTTGTAGTGCTGTTACTAGCTTCAGAGCATAGTTTAATAAACACATTCGAGCATGGTTTGTTTTGTGTTCACACTGGCTTTGTTTTTTTGTTTTTTTGACCACATGCTTAATGTATAGTTTTGTAGTTTCCAAAATAGAACAAAGCATTGTCTTTTAAATTAGGTAAACAGACAATGTACGTAAACACTTGGCCATTGTTGAAGACATTGAAAAAATGTGACCCCACACATTCCACTGTGGCGTTGATGCCTATCCTGGAATGAGTTCTTCTCAATTAAAAATTACTGCTTTACTGCTACACTGGATATGATTTCTAGAAAATTCAATAAATTCAACAACTGCCTGATGGAGGAAATATATATTTGTTTCACTCAGTAAAGTGGCCTCCATAAATTCTGCAATTAGACAAGATTTCCAAATAATAGCTAAACAGTGCAGTCAAAAACCGAGTGCTGAAAAACTGTTAAATGTTAAAAGTTAAAGTTATCTTGCAACAAAGGAGCAGAGTCAGTCAAAATCTAAATGAATCCAGGCAATGTATTCACAGCTTTAGTCATTTTCCTTTGAAAGTGAGAAAGTAAGGTTTTGAAGTGCTCAGAAAGATGCAAATCGTAACTCTCTGTGGTGAGATGCTCTCAACATCTAGTTTGGTTTCATTGTTGGAATTCTTTTCAGAGAATTAAACACTCAAAACAGGACCAATTGTTTCATCATCCGCTAAACCAAAAGATTTTACCCGTGGCTTTTTTCAAGCAGTACCTGTGACTCGGAGGGCGCTGTCACCCAGCTGGGTCAGGCGCTTCGAAAGGTCCATCATTCTGATGAAGATTTGGTCCTCCACTGCTACCAGATCGGGGGCCCCGCAGCAGCAGCCTCGCTGATGCTTGAATGCACATTCACAGTCCCAGTTTGTGCACGGTAGCTCCCCATCCCATCTTACTGCACGGGCAGAAGAAAGGAAAAGTTTGGAATCAGTTCTGAATCCTGCTGCTTTGTTTTAGTTTTTTTTTTTATGGGAATAAAATGATTGTCCAAGTCATGTGTTATAAATGAAACTGTCAAAATTTTCATCACTGTTACTTCAAAAAGCCACCCGGTTTGAGATTTACAGCTAAAGTTAGATAACAGTGTTTTATTTACCTGCTGCTTCTCGTAAGCTGTTGATAGTAGAGTCGGCCTTCGCGCTGTGTCTCAGCAGGCCCAAAACAAAGAACGCGCATGCAAAGGCTCTCATCTCACAACACAGGGAAAAGTCTGTAGTGCGAAAAGTATGACAATGTCAAAATGATTCGAGAGAGACAAAAATCCCTTTTTTTTCACACAGATACACAGGGAAAATAAGTATTTTCTTAATTTTGTTATGGATGGAAAACTTTTAGGTATTTTAATTTTCTTTCACATGATAATGAGAATTAATTTTGTGATCACAGCAGGAAAGTAAATGCTTATAGCAAAGTACATAAACGTTAAAGCCACATCAACTACATGATAAGAAAAATTGCAATAGTAATTCTTGACTTACTCCAGTTCTGTGAGAATCTCCTCTTGACTGTGTAATCACATGAAAGAGCACAGTGTTTAAACCACCAGTGAGCCTAATAAATATTGCAAAGAGAGATGTGCTTTCAAAAGTTAGCACCTGATGGTCTCTCTGCAGTGTTCAAAGCAATAGTTTCTAAGATATACTCCTTTTTAAGGTCAGTTTTTTTTTCCTCCTTGATGGGTGGAGAGATGTCTTTGGCCACTCAGATGACTGCAAAGCCTGAAATATCCATTTCCTCAGCCATCCCCTCCGTAACACAATGTCAAGCCCTCGGCTTTTCAGTGAAGGTGTGACCTATGGGGGCATGTTTCTACAAACGCCGTCCAGATGAGCTCCCCAGTGTGGCTCAGAAACCTATTGAGAGATTGTATCTAACATACTCTGTATATTTTTTATGGTTTCTGGGTCAGAGGTGTCAGATTCGCTGATAAGATCATTCACTTTGTTTTTCTCTGAGAAATCTGATGGATTTTCTCTCAGTATCTGCCGATCAACTGGAAAATATGACACTGGGTCACAGATTGTCCTGGTTTAGTTTGTTGTTAGTGTGGCATATACTGTAAAACATATGTAATACTCTTGTTGCCACATTAAAAAAAAAAACCGTATGAAATATTGGGAGTGTATCCAGTTTTCACTGATAGTCAACTGGGATTGGCTCCAGTGACCCTGAACAGGGTAAAGTCACAGAAAATGGATGAATGATGATTTGACAGGACAGAGTCTGAGCACTGCTGTTGGTATTTTTTTTTTTTTTTACAAAAGACACATTTAATTTTACCTCTAAATCTTCAGCCAATTAGTGTTGTGGCGTTAAAAGCAGGGAATAAAATCAGAATGTGCAAGTTAACGAGATAAATAATGACTCCACTTCTCATCACCACTTCTTTTAAAAGGGTTTTTTCTTTGTTACTTCAAATGAAAATGGCTTTGCTTGGATAATAGCCCCTTTAACATGTTTGCTTTAATTAGGACTGTCATATTATTGTGCTCACCACTTTGCTGCAGTGCTGACGTGAGATAACTGGTTCATTCATCAAGTTCACCTGAAATTTGAAGTTTTGTGAAGGAGCTCGTAGAATCTGAACGTTCTCAGCTGGCATTCAACCGACCTTAAACGTTGAAATTTAGTTGAAATCATGTCAGTTGATGAAAAACATGAATTCAACGTCAAAACAACGTTGACACTAAATGGTTGAAGTTGTGTCGTAAACTCACTGTGGATTCAACATTGAAATATCAACATTTTTTAAACGTATATCTAATCGTCAGTATTTTTAAAATAACGACTTATAAAAATTTAGCTGAAATATGTCAGTATGTCAGTTGAAAAACAACGTTGTTTCAACATCCAGACAACGTTGATAAATTTACCATTGGAAAAGTGTTTATGTGAATGTTAACCCCGCCTTGTATTTCTTTTTCTTTGAGTGTGTTTGTTTTCATTGTCTCGTAAAGATAGAATTATGTCTAATAAAAGAGCCGCCCAAGCGGTTAAATTTAGTGCGTAATTCCATCGAATTGTGAACTTGGGTGAAACACAAAAGAAACATCTTTAAAACCACCACTTTGTTTCGTGTGTATTGCACTGTATTTCAGGATAAGTAGTTTTCTGCAAACTAGTGGTCATCCTCCCATTTGTACACTAAATACCCACTAAACTAATAGCTCAACAGGTAAGGCTGATGTTCACTGCACAATAAGTCCTGAGTTCAAATCCCAGGTTTCACATGTCTGCAATGAAAAGTGTAATTGACCGAAAGAATAAGCCTGAACCTCAGACTGCAAGCCTGGTGGTCAAATCAATTTTTAATTTTCTGCACTTTTGCTGCTATACTGCTCAGTTGAACTAAAACCAACATTGATTCATGGTTGAAGACATGACGTTGAAATAACGTTGTGATTTCAACGTTGATCAGATTTGCAAAATCGAAACAAAATTCAACAGTTATTTAACATTGATACCTGACGTTGATTCAACAGTGATTCTACGCTAAAATGCCAGCTGGGTTGTTTCTGTTTTGAAAAAAATACTGGCAAACGAAAGCCATCACAGTTATTCATGGAGACTGGACATCTTTCTGTGTGGAGTTTGTATGTTCTCCAAGTGCATTTCTACAGCTGTCCTCCACAGTCCCAAAAACATCCATTTGAGGTTTATTCGTGACTCTAGGAAAGGCAGTTTTAAGGCCAGAGAATTGGAATGAAGAATTAAACAGCTGCAAACACTACACATGTGAATTGAGCCTGACAAAACAAACAATATGAGTTGTGAATAACACAGAATAGCACAAAAACATGGGTCATGTTCATCAGTTTATACTGTCATACATAGTCTTTCAACATGAACCACATGCACTAAGCCACTGCACGCCATGTATTGTCTGTAAATGACACTAGTATTACATTACAGGGAGGTCCTGAACAAGATGAAAGTATTTATTGTTCTTCACTGACTCTTTATTGTGTGTAACTGTATTGTATCATGTCTGGGAATGGACCAGGCTCATGGAAAAGTGCCTTTTTATGTCAGGAAAGCTGTAGTCTTTGTAGTCTTTAAGTGTTATTTACTGACAACATAGATTGAAGAGTTGATCATTTTTCATTTTGAAGATCAATGAGTAGCAGGGAAAAGTGTGTGGGCTCATGATCATAAAATTGAATAAATTCACAGCAAAACTATAGCTTTTTATTAATACTTTCAGAAAGAATTATCTGGATTCGGATAGTTTGTGCAGATATACTGTTTCTCTGCAAGTTGTGTTTCTAGCTTCAGTCAAGCTTTCACAATGTCCAGAGACTTGATTTTAAGGGATACATGTAACTTTTAATAGGTGTAAATATTTGTCCCTGTGTGTGGCATTACATTGGACAGGGTTTAGGTGTTCTGTATTGTCAGCTGGAACAGGCTCCTGTATTGCGACCTGCTTTACCAAAAACTTCATATGCATAGGTACGATGTTTGCAATGTTTGAGAAGGCTTCAGTCACTCTATGAAACTGATGCCAAACATGTGGCCCAGGAACCAAAATGAGTAAAACAAAAGGTGGAAAACAAAAAAGCGCTGTAAATTTCCAAAGAAGGTAGATGTTCCTAATTTGTCCACTGGGGGTTGGTGGAATTGTTTCAGTAACTAACAGGTGCATCTTAACTCAAAGCTGATGGAAACATTTTTGAAGCAGAGAGGTCAGTGTCAGTAATTTCCAAAAGTGAGAAGACTTAGCAAGTTACTTAAATGATGCTTGATGATAGATGAACAATTCACAAAAAAACATGTTCACATATTTGTTTGTTATACCCTGGCTCCTGTGATATGTGGTTGGGGCACCGGTGTGGGGGGGTTTCCTCTGCCCGCCCCGGGCGTCCGGTGCCCAAAGAGGTCAGCATGTGGCAATCTTGGTCCCCCGGCCGCTGGGAGTTCTGGCCGGGGCCTTCCTCTGCCTCCTTGTGGACCGGTGAGTGGACGTCTTCCTGGTGAGGTGGCTGGAATGAGTGCTCTGGGATTGCAGCTGATATCCTGGGTGTTGGGGGGCTCTCTTCTGATCTTCTCAGAGGTCAGAGGTCATATTTGCATGATCACAGTCACATTTCCATGATCATACTCATCTTTAATCACTCTTCATATTCTGCATGTGGACCATATGCAAAATACAGTGAAATCCTGAGAAATCATGTCTTATATCTGTGGTGTGTATGTTCTCTTTAGATATTGGTGCAACTAAAAATGCAACCTTTGACCTTTCTTTGTCCATTTTTGGCTCCAAATCTGAAGAAAGATCCAAGATGTAATAATTTTGGCAAATTTGGCATTTTCATTCTACAGAAATTTCAACTTCCCCAAAATGAATTCAACAATACACCCTCTAAATGTGAACTACAACAGTGGGAAACTTTGGAGCTGTCTGTATTGATATGAACATTATATTGCTATCATTTTACGTGTCTGTGTGTGGTCCCGTAACTCGATTATACGGGGAAAAAAAACAACGTAGTCCATTTAATCCCTTTTTAATATATGTATTTGGATTTTTACATTCAGTCTTCTTCATTCCGTTTTCATTCAGAAAGATAATGGACACAGTTTGTTCTTTCAGCATGAAAAGAAACCTACACAAAATGTTTACTACATTAAGATGACCTAGAACAGACTATGTGAGACTATAGTCGCTACAAAATAGCTTCATGAGTAGACTCTTTCCGGAAATGTATAGATGGTATATAATCTACGAAATATAACCATCCACAATAATAACAAAATGTATGAAAACTGATAAAGGGCACTGATTGGTGACGTGACGACCTCAGAAAATCAAGTTACTGATATAGAGCTATTTGCTGAATCCTGCTTGATTATCATCGAGGTAACTGAGTGAAGCAGCACATCATGTTAAAGTATTTGCATTAGTGGGGGACTATTCAATAAGGCAATAAGGTGTTAGTGGTGCACAGTGCAAAGCAGAGTCATACATCAAGGCAAACAGTGTTATCACTTGGTCCCTGCAAAACAACTGAAAATATGCAGTTCACATGCTACATGTAATTTAAAATGCTGTATTAACTAATTTCATTTATCTGAAAAATACTTTTTGGGTCTTTCTTTCGTACCCTTGGTTCAGGCTTTGGTGTGACAAAGTTTTCATCATTTCCTGGATAGATTAGGCTTCTTTCACTTTGTCTTCATAAGTGCCGCTGCCCTTGTAAGCCGACACGTAGCCGCTGGTGTCTGGGATGTCCTCACGTCCGGCTTTTCCTTTTCCCTTGCCCGAGTCGTCGAATCTCTCCTTGTGTGACCCAGTGTATTTGCTTGTATCGGTCAGTCTGTCCACTGCTGAAGCCTTTGCCACTTTCTGAAATGCAAAGGAAGGACTTAAAGACCATAATTCCACTCTTCATTTCACTTCATTATGAGCTAAAAGCTCCACTTCTGTTGAAACAAAGCATTAGTACGCCAAGGAGGAATTATATTTAAAAGATCTGATGTGTTGAAAGAATTGACTGCTTTGGCACCATCTAGTGTGTACAATCGGCCATTACATTTTGAACTCATTCCACACAAGCAAGATTTAATTCTTGATCTATTGATGTTTTTTAACCTTGATCAATACGATTATTCCTGCTGTTTTGTGTGAATATATCTCTCAAAGGATTATCTGCTGAAAAGTGTGAAGAGGTTATGATTTAATACCCACAGTGACTCCGACATTAGCGGGCTCCTTCCCGACAATGAGACCGTAGAGCTGCTGAAGCGCCTCCTCTTTGCTTTTGCCTTTGAAACGCTTCGGAGCCAACTCAGCCAGGGCCTGGTTGAACTGCTCGAAGGTGATCACACGAGCAGACTTTGCCCTGAAGAAACAAAGAAAAGTAACAAAATTACCCTGTGTGTTTTTTCATAATCAAAAATATTGACAAGGAGAAGAGAAGCAGAAGAGGATATATGATGTTAATCTCGGATTATAAATTCTTTATTGGCTTTTCTGTGCTTTGCAGATTTTCTGAATTATCACTGCTTTAGTTGAGGAAGATGAAGCCTGCTTGAAATCTCACTTGACTTTGCTGAAAACAATGTCGACATCTGTAGTGGTGACGTTCTTGCCGTCGGTGATGTGGCAGTCTTTGCACATTTTGGCGAAGTTCTTGCCATTCATCTCCTTTCCCGTGGCTTTGGAGTCTCCATGGACGGCAAACTTCTGGAAGGCGCCCTCCACCTCTGCTGGAGACGCTGAGCCCTCAGCCATGCTGACAGAGGCGCACAAGGTTTCCGGTCAGTTCAGGTTTTAATATAGAGAAGTGAAGAAAATGGATTTTGAGATGCAGCCAAGTCATCTGCAGCTAAGACACTTATTATAATGACTACACATGGTCTCATTATCTAAAACAGAAAAGACCATTCGCAGAGGTGCTGATGCACATGACATCCTTGATGGTGAATATTCAGTCACTTTCATTCTTATGAGGTCTGAAAAGAGCTGTATCCTTCATTTCTCTGTTAGCCTGCCAACAGGTAAAGCTACACACACACACACACACACAGTATTTTTGGCCACTTGTAGACTCCTCACATTCACCAACATTCATTTTTTGCTCACGGAATTCAAAATAAAATGACTGCCGCATACCGAACGCTGATATTTGAACTTTCTTTGCATTGTATTGCAATATCATCAAAGAGGAACCTATAGATCAGTCAAACAACAACGAGGATGTGCATGTGCATGCACACGTACGTGCACACACACACACACACACACACACACACACACACACACACACACACACACACACACACACACACACACAGTCTCGTATTTCTATCCTTGTGGGGACCTTCCATTGACTCCCATTCATGTCTAGCCCCTAACCCTGACCCTTACCCTAACCCTAACCCACACCACAACAAAGCCTAACCCTAAAGAAATGTTTTTGCACTTTTACTTTTTTCAGTAACAACAACATGGTCAAGAAAACACTGTTTCTCCTACTTAGGACCGGAAAAAGGTCCCCACAAGGCACGTCGTTCCACATTTTGCTATCCATGTGGGGACATTTGGCCCCAACAAGGATAGAAATACGAGAACACACACACACACACACACACACACACACACACACACACACACACACACACACTCCCATTCATAATTACGTGAGTGTCACTCGAGCTGTTCTCTTGCCAATTCAATTCAGTCAGCCTAATTTGTAAATGGCTGCTTAGCTATTTGAACCTCCCTCCTCCTTCTCTTCTTCCTTTGCTTTCCGCCATACACAACAACACAAGCTGTCTCAGACTTATCCATGACTGAAGTCTTCCTTGGATTGACTGGAAAAGCCGGGCTGAATTAAAATATGTACAATCACTAAGGCTGAAAAATGAAAAATGTTACGAAACAGACCCTCGTAAAGACATGAAAACTATTTACAAAATATAACCACAGTACATCTAAAATGTTTGCAGAGGTGTACTAAAATAAACCACCAACACAAGCAATATATTGAATTTTTTAACCAATAGGCCTACTTATAAACAAATGCATTTCTGCATGGCTGTATGCTGTAAGAAAAGTAACGCTCTGCTTTTATTTTAAATTAAACATGAATCCATCCCCTTTGCTGCATTAGCTCGTACAACAGCAATGTAAAAATACTGGACAGTAAGATGTACCTGTAGCCGTAAACTCAAGGATGCTGTGATGATAATCAGGAAAATCCTGCTTGACCTCGTCCTCCTCTGCCTCCGGCTTTGTTCTCTGCTTTTCTCCCTTCCTGCCACTCCCAGACTCTCAACAAAGATGGAGAGATGCAGAGAAGCAGGAGGGGAGCGAGCAGAGGATGGGATGGGAGGAGGGAGAGAGTACAGACCAGCACAGTCAATGACATCATTGGTACTCTGCCTCTCTTGTGTCTTTCTGGTCTCATTCGAGGCAGACATCTGTGAAAAAATACACCATTGAGCTCAATATATCATTTTTCTCCCTAACATCTTCTCTTTGTGGGGTATGCAATGCACAAGTAGAGATAATGACTAATTTTTTCCTTTGGTTTCACAGAAACTTTCCTTAAAATCAACTCGTCTTCTTGCTCCCTCTCGCCTCTCTCTCTTTTTCTGTCTCCTTCAGTCACTGACACAAGAGCTCTCTTGTTTGAGGAAAGATGAGAGCGGCCCTTCACAGAACAAAGAGCACTGACAACATGAAGCTGACACATTACAGGAAAGACTTGTCTCTGGTCTCTCAGCTTCATGTCAGTCAAACTGGCTGTCAGTCCCACATTCATTTTGAAGCATGGCAAGGAGCTGAAATAGACACATTCTAGCAACAGAGGATCTGCATTTCATAACCCCACAAAGGGGAAACAGCAATGAAGAGACACCCTGAGGCAGAATATGTGGATCTATAGTGAAGTTTATTTGCATGCACTGGAAGCACAATAGTATTTATTTTAAACCCATGTGTGACCAACAGACACAAAATGTGAAATATTCAAGCTACCATTCACAGTACTTTTTGAAATCCACTTAGAATAAAAACATCGCCATCATAAAATTAAACCAGTGATCCAGAGGCTCTGATTTGCCAGAGAACAAAAACTTTTTTTTGTACTGAAAAGCATCGTTATACTCTCAAGGAGTATCTACTAATGTGAACAATGTCTCTTAAAAAAGAGGTTTTTGAAAACCTTCAACCAGGAGTCATTGAAAGGTTTACAAAGTGAAATCAAAGAATTCTGTGGTTCAGCTTGATGACTCAAATGAATCACTGTCACTGTTGTCTAAGATGTAAGCCGTTGAAGAGGAATTTTGTCCATGAGTCCCTGCAGTTTTCCCATGATACTCTACAAGTCTAACCAGTAAACTGTATGAACGTTTGTTTGTCCTGTTTTGATTTCTGGGACCATTCTAAAAAGAGTTGTCATCTTACATTTGGGATGTGAATATATTTAGCCACAGGTGTTTTGTTGAATATTACATAACAGCAGCTCAGGGCCCTCAGAAACATGAGCAACATGCTGGTATTGGACGCGTGTTTCAGAGACTTGACTGAACCGCCCTAATGTCATGCATGAGCAACGAAAGCTGGCTGAGTAATCATAGCAGGAGGGATGAGAAGCCAGCGACACGTCTTCAACATTGTTGTTGGCAAGCCACCGACAGGATTGAAATGCAGCTTTTTAAATGGGTGGACGTCAGCTAGGTCAGCATGCTTTGGGGAAGCATGTGGAAATAGAACATAGTGGCAAAGACAGCTGGAGTAAAATCCATAGGAGGGGTGACAGGATGCAAGGCGGTTTGGAGACTGTAAAAAAAACCCAGAAAACTGAAGAGAAATTCAGCAGAGTTGCACAGTTATCTTTCATTTATATGCAAACTTGAGCATCTTATAATCAGGATCATGTTATATTTGAACCTCCTGTCTTCGTTCACATTTCGTCCACCTGAAGTTAGCAATTTAGACTGAAGGTCATTTTTAAAATGGCAAGATTCGGTTACCTCTGGATGCATGAAAATGGTCCAAAATTGCACCTGAAGATTATATACTGTATGTCTGATTAGCATCTGCTGAAAGTCCTGGGTTGAGATTATTTCTGTCAGAGGAAGATTAGACCATGCTCAGTCACTATAAATGTTTAATGACTATGTCCAATAATAGCATTAAACATTACTCTTGCTTGTGTGGTCCATTTTTAAGCACAATGCACTTGTCTATTTTTTCGCATAGCTACAGATCAGATTACTTTTTAACTTGAATGTAGTGCAGACAACCAAGAAACTTTAAATAATTTACATATGTTGGCTGCCACTGTTTCTGCTGCAAAGACATTTCACATCAAATATGGATTTGAGTTAGGTTTCCTTCTGTTTGTCAGTTTCCTCATTAGGTCAAATGAAAAAGTTTTTCTTTTTCATTTCATTTCATTTTTTAGGTTAACAAAAAACACCTTCACCAATCTCGAAAAACACAAACATTACCATTTTCTGGGGTCAAGACCTTTAAATGACTTTAAATGATATTGTGTAATTGTGTTTTTTTTGCCACGTGACAGGTGATTAGGTAACAGGCTATTTATTTCCAGGATTACTTGTGCATTGCATCTTTCGCCTTGTGTTGTTTTGAAGTTTCAGACGTGTCCTTGAGAGAACCCTCATCTTCTTTGTTTTGTTCACAGGACAAGATGTTTTGATATGAAGCACCATCATGAAACTCAACGCTCAGTCGCAGGAAGTTAAAGAATATGAAGGTCTGTGTGTTTCACAGTGGACTACAACATGTTAGATTTTCACATGTGATATTACTGGTTGAAGGGGAAAATCAATCCATCGCAGCATGAGATTTTAAATCTTACCTGAAAGAGCAGTTCTCGTCATGAAAAATAGAAAAGTCACTCGTCTGATTTACTGGGCCGAATTATAACTAACACACTTTGAAATCAGAATATTCATTTTTTATGTCTTTTATCATTTCATACCCTGAGTCATGGGAGTTTGATATCATAAAAATCCATACCACATATTTTCTAAAATGTATTATCTGACAGTTTTATTCACTCATTTACACTATGTAATATTAAGTTGACCTTAGTGTGGGAGTCTGGCTGAGACTCCTGCTTGCTGGGCAGATTCCATCAAGGTTGCACATGTCAGGACTTTAACTCAGGCGCTGGAAAAAGGGTGCATGTGGGAAGACAGCACCTGTCTGTTTGCAGTACAAACAAAGTTTTACCTTTAAATGTCAGCAGAAAACAACACTGACCGGTTAGAAAGAGAGCAGCGCCATTACAAGTGGGTGGCTTTTTTCTAGACCTCCTTCAGGCTGATCCTACTTTACCTGGTGGATTTACTTGTGTTAGCTGAGTATCCAGCTTGAAACGGCTTTGATTAGATTCCAGTCCAGCACAACATGATGGCTGAGTCTGGTTTCCCTTTACCACCAGAGGTTTTCTGTCCTCTGTGTGTGGATGGCCTGAGAGATCCAGTCACCATCCCCTGTGGCGACACTTACTGTCTGGAGTGCATCAAGATTTACTGGGATCAGTTCGACCACATGGGGGTCTACAGCTGCCCGCAGTGCCGGGCCACCTTCACGCCGCGTCCTGTCCTGAGACGTAACCTCCCCGATGTCAACCACGAGCCTCGGCAGCATCTTCCAGAGCTCACTCCTTTCCCCGACATGAACCGCGAATCCTTCTGCGACTTCTGTGTCGGCCGACGCAACAAGGCTGTCAAGTCGTGTCTCATGTGCCTGGCTTACTACTGTGAAATACACGTCAAGCCTCATTATGAGTCATCTACGTTCAAGAGGCACAAACTGGTGGATGAGACGGGACACCTGGACAGGAAGATCTGCCCCCAGCATGAAAAAGGTCTGGAGCTGTTCTGCCGCTCTGATCAGATGTGTATCTGCGTGCTCTGCACTGTCAGAGAGCACCGCAGCCACAACATCGCTTCTGCGGAAGAAGAACGGGTTGAGAAACAAGTAAGAACTCACTTTTCAATCAACATGTGCAGCTCATCTGAGCAGTAGACATTTTGAATTTGTCAATCCAGCATATTATTAAATCCCCCACCTTTAATTCGCCTCAGATTTTGATTTATCAATGGGAAATAAATCAATTTTGAGTTTTGTCAAACTGAAAATGCATGAAAACCAAATCTCCTGAATAAGCTATGTCTGTTTTCTGGCAGTAACTGTGATTATTAAAACAGTTTCTCCATGTCTTTTTGTTTTTACAAAAGAAAGTCCTGGTGGTCACCCAGTCAGAAGTGCAGCATATCATTCAGGAGAGGATGAAGGAGCTGCAGGAGCTCAAGCATAATGTGGATGTTCTGAAGGTAAAACCATAAAAAGTCACTCAACAATAGCTTGATTCAACTGTGAGCAGCACTGAAGTTCTCCAATTCAGTGGAAATCAATTGTGATCACAAGAAGAGAAAGGAGTGCTACTGCAGCTAAAAGCTGCTGACAAACTGACTTTACTTTCCAGAGTTGTGCTCAGCGAGCGCAGGCCGAGAGCGATAAGACCTTTCATGAAATGCTGCAAGCGGTGGAGCGCTGGAAGGCTGAAATCCATCAGATGATAATGGCCAACATGCAGGCAGCCATGTCTCAGGCTGAGGGTTACGTGGACCGCCTGGAGCAGGAGATTCAGGAGCTACAGCGGAGGGACGCAGAACTACGGCAGATCCTCGAAACGGAGGATAATATTCACTTTCTGCAGGTACTGACTGATCGTTCAAAAATTAATACATTTCTTTATTTATCATCTTCCATAACACTGATAGACTGCTAAATTTACTGATGTTTAAGTAGTTTGGAATTTATCTTCTTTATTCATTTAACACAAATAAGAATTTGCCATGCCTCTGTATTTTTATATCCTAATATTTTCTCTGGACTGATTTCCATGAGTGTTTAATGTTGCCATTTCTGAATTGTATAACTTTTCAAAACTAACCAACAGAAGGGCTTCAAATGTTTATATTATGAGGACTGTGACCATCACCAAATAATTTTGCTGCCTGTCATTAGGGCACGTACTAATTATAATTCAGTGCGACTCACTCACTGAATAAGTCATTTATTTTTTCCTAAACCAGAATTTTCCAACCCTGTGCATTCCTCCTGAGGCCATGGTGCCCAAAGTGCTCATCAACCCTCAGTTCTCTTTTGGAGAGATGAGTAAAACAGCTCTAGAAATGAAAGAACATCTGGATGACGTCTGCAAAAAGGAACTGAGCAAAATCTCCAAAACAGGTTTGTTCCAGTTGAATCTTATTGTGACATATAGTGAAAACAAATATTGAGCTGATAACAAATTAACCGAACACTGCTCAACTGTGTTTCCACAGTCAGTGAAACTCCAGTCTACATACTTTTGCCAAGAAATGGAGACAAACGAGTCAAAGGTGGGTCTGAACAGAACAAATCCTTTTATTGCATATGATGATGTAATTGAGATGTGTTCAAATGTGTGATATAAATGTTTTTATTTTGAAACAGTTCCTTCCAGGGTAGATTTTCAGGAGCCAAAAACCAGACCAGATTTCCTGAGATGTGAGTACACACATGTCCATACACTGCCTTGTAATTTTTTCCAGTTAAACTGAGCACATTTACATTTAGTGAAACATAAAAACTAATATAGCTGAAGAAAATTCTTGCTACTCAACATTTCATGGTAAACAATTCGAAACTGTGCTTTGTTGTTTCAGATTCCTGCAAGATGAGCTTTGATCCCAACACCGTGTACAAGGAGCTGGTCCTGTCAGACGGGAATCAGAAGGTCACCCGGAAGAAAGCGGCCCAATTTTATCCGGATCATCCGGAGCGTTTCGACGGCTTCTCCCAGGTCCTGTGCAAAGAGCCTCTGGCAGGTTTCAGGTTCTACTGGGAGGCAGAGTGGGGCGGAGAGTTCTCCATAGGGGTGGCCTATAAAAGCATCAGCCGCAAGGGGAAGAACTCGCACAGCCTGCTGGGATACAACGACAAGTCCTGGAGCCTCCTCTGCTCCGACTCAGGTTATTCTGCCTGGCACAACAAGGTAGACAGAGACCTTCCCCGCACTCCCAGAGCCACTCGAATCGGTGTTTACCTGGACTATGCAGGCAACACTGTTTCGTTTTACTCAGTATCTGAGAATATGGAGCTCATCCACAAATTCAAAGCGCAGTTCAGCGAGCCTCTGTATGCCGGTTTTGGTGTGGGGGCTTCAGTCACGCTCTGCCAGCTAAAGCAGAATCCAATGGCTTATTAAAACAGTGCAAGTTTTGCTTTGAGTTGCAAATTCTCAATGCAAATTACATGCATCATGAATAAACAGTTTTTTTTTATTCACATCAGGTGAACTAAAATAACTCCATTTTAAAATGTGGTTCTGGCAAACACAAAAACGGAACTTTCCCTTTTCTGTACTTATCATCCGTCTCTCTCACTTCACCCTGAGGTGTACGAATACTTTTTCCCGTCGGTGTGTGATAAAACCATAAATTACATTATGAGAGAGGTTAGTATGAATCACTGTGAAAAAGAACTTTTGAGCTAAACAGATAAACAGCCTTCCTGAAAGGTATATAACTGGAGATTCACACTTGTCACTTCATG
Organism: Salarias fasciatus; assembly: GCF_902148845.1. Classification (NCBI taxonomy): domain Eukaryota; kingdom Metazoa; phylum Chordata; class Actinopteri; order Blenniiformes; family Blenniidae; genus Salarias; species Salarias fasciatus. Next base: position 27,564,553 of record NC_043750.1, on the reverse strand, counting down.
TAAATTTACTATAAACAAATACCAATATAACTAAAATGATTTAATGATTCATATACTTATAGTCTCAATTTTACATTATTTACTGGCTGTAGTATTTTATATTGTAGCTTATCCAGGAGGGTTAAGCAAGATATTTTAAAGACGTCTTTACATACAACCACATAAAGCAGGACTTTACTGGAGGAGGGGTTTGGCAGCAGTGTGAAGCTGCTCTCCAGTTTGAAGAATTTGCTTTTGCATAATCAAATGTACATTTGTTCATTCCAACAAAAACAACTGACAGTGTGTAAAGTAACATAATCAACATACAGCATTTTTATCTTCATAAAATATTTCTATATTTCTACTTCGAATATAGCCAGTGTCTATTTAATGATTCTCTTCAAATGTGCTTAAAAACTATGCTTTTTAGACAACATCCTCACTCTGTTGAGATAAAGAAGGGCTGGAACGAAGCCTGTTAAGACAAAGGTCCAGACATTCACTGAGACAAACAAAGACAACAGGGGAGAAGGGATGGCTGCTCTTAGGATTGTCGCTGCTGTCAGTGGGACCTGAGATAAAGCGGAATGTACGAGATTAATCAAAATGATCTTGAAAGCCCTTCTCTTAATGGCATTTCCTTTTTGTCGGTCTTTCTGTCCATCTCCTGGTCCGGGATGTTTCAGAGCTCTGAGAACTGATGCGCAGCAAAAACTCATCAGCAACATGAAGCACAGATACAAAGCTGTTATCATGTAGAAGACTTCTCTTTTGAAATCGAACGCAGTGGTGATGATGGACAAAATGAACACAATCAGCCAGGACGCGCAGCCACAGCTCAGCCTGTATCTCAGCGGTTTATACGTGAGGAAAGTCACTGGATGGATCGTTGCCAGATACTGCTCCGTGCAGAGGTAGCTCTGTGCCAGCGGTCGCGCGATTAGGAACATTGAAGTGGTGAACAGAAACATCATCCCGAAGAAACAATTCGAGAAGAAGGTTTTGAGGAGATACCAGATGAAAATGAGAGAGAAAATGATCTCGCCCACCATTTGGTTGAGAGGAATAAAATCAGAGGCGATCTTTTCCCGCCGTCTTCTCAGTATGATCCACAGCACATAGCCGTTGATGGGCAGAGCAAAGAGAAGGGACGCTGCATATGCAGCCATCCTTAAAGCTTCCCCCGCAGAGTCCACGTGTTGATCGAGCAAGAAAGGAGACGAAGTATCGTTGATGCTGCAATCATCCATTTTCCCTCTGATAATAAACATTACAGTCACAAACTGGGCTGTTAAACAAGGCATTCTGTATATTTGTATTTAATGTAACATTTAAAACTTGTTGATCACTGTCAGTTATCTCTGTAAAGAACATACACAAAAGTAAAATATTTAATGTAATTTACTTTTATTTGCTTGTTTATTTGTAGGAGTGAGTGTGTTGATTGTTAAGATTGTGAGCAAGAGATGAATCATTCTGTCACTGAGGAATCTATCTCATTCATCATCATGTATTTTCATACCGAACCTTCTGAAATATAATGTAAAGCTCTTTGTTTGACAAAGCTTCATGAAGTTATTTTTACTCACTTTTCATTACCTAATAAATCATCACTGCTACCAATATGCAGTACTTGTCATTGTTTAGCTGCTTCGATTTACATTTTATGAATGAGTTCTGTTTAGATTGGAAGATAGCTTTTGTCTTACCTGGAAGGCTTTGTATGCACAGCTGTCAGGCGATGGTTTCACCACCAGGATGGGTGCATGTTCTTTACATATTCATACAACGTAAACATTTCACAAAACAAGACACATTGTTTTTCATGATATGAGTTTGCTATGTGTCTGTGTTCCTGTCAGCAAAACATTTTTTTCCATTTTTCCTCCAAAGCCCATTATGGCCTCACCTCTAATAGCTCGCTATTTGTAAGACAAATTATCCAAAGGTGGGGCAGTGGTTTGCATGTTCTCACCTAACAGACGCAAAGCACAGCCGTGTCCCTGTATGCAAACGCACAGGTGTTCAGCCAGTGAGCTAAGAGCTGACCTGTAGATTTTATAGGGTCAACATTTGTCAGTGTAGTCAGATCTGTGGGAACATTTCTGTCATTTCTATGTCAAGCTATTTCTGTGACAGAAGTCTGAAAATTAGAAACAGAAAAATAATTATTGCATCCTACCCTCTCCGTGTGGGTATGCACATTTCAAATCATTAATCTGCTTTAGTATTGTAATTATTTATGTATTGAAAATCACAAAGTGGACATACACACGTTTTTAGAAAAGAAAAAATGCCTGTTGGTGCATATAGACATGACTAATGTGGAGAAAAGATGATCAAATGTGACTGGAATACTTTGCATGTTTCTAAATGTCTCCGTGGTTTAAAACAACAGATTCAAAAGAGAGGGTGAGATGAATGGCTTGTAGAGGTGAGACAGAGGAGTAGCCTACCTGACAGAAAGACGTTTGTGCATCAGAGCGTCTCTAAACTTCACAGCCGATGGACGTGCACTCGGCACACTGCTCACCTCTGTGTCAGGTTAGGCTACAGTTCTCAGTAGCTTCAGATGACTACAGGTTAAAAGAAACCGCAGATCATCACAATGCTGCCTTCACCTTGATCTCTGCTTCCTTCTTCGCAGTCACAAGATGAATACTACTTCTGCAGTGGGTGTTACTTCGGGCCACAACGACAGTGTGTTTGGCACCCATGATTCTGTTTTATCGATGGCTGGAGGCGCCGTCAACATCATCCTGGGTCTTCCTTTGAATTTTTATGTGATGGCACTGATAATGAGCAAAAGGGCTTTTGCCTCAGACTTCTTTTCTCTCAACCTTGCTTTCTCTGAGATCCTTTTCTCCGTATCCATCATCTGCTATATTGTGTTTGTAACAACGGGGTCATTTGACTGTTTTGAAGCCTTCATTTTTTTGACTGGCCTCTTGTATGCAGCTCGTCCGTTCTTCCAGTGCCTCATCTGTGTGGACTGCTACGTCAGGGTCGTCCAGCCTGTGCTGTTTCTCAGGTACAAGCGTCTCCGGTACAAGGCGGCTTGCAGCGCTGTTGCCTGGCTGATTACCCTCGGTTGCTGCATCTACTCAATGTACACATATCATAACACTGTGTATCTGTATACATATTTCACCCTGAATCTGCTCTTCTTCTCTGTGATACTTTTCTGCTGCCTTGCCACGCTCAGGGCACTGAAACTCCCGGGACCAGGGGAAATCACCACAGAGAGGAAAAAGAGCAATGGGATAAAAAGAAGGGCTTTCAAAACAATTTTAATCATTACGATTGCCATGGCTGTGAACTTTTTTCTTTATCTTGCTGCTATTCCATTGCAGTGTTGCATTGACTCCATGAATTATAGTCGTATCTTAAGCATTTGCGTGAGCTTGGCTTTATCAACTGGGTTTATACAGCCTCTCCTCTACCTCCACAGGAATGGGAAACTTACCTGCTTCTCTCTTTTAAATGAATAGAAATCTCAGAACGGACATGGCTGAAAAACATATCAACTTGTAGTCGTTTTATTCATTCCTGATTTTCATAGGCTTTTTTTTTTCATTTCTCCTGTGATATATTTCTAATGTAAATGTTTGAATATAACAAACGTGTCTTCAGAGATTTCGTTGACTGATATGTCTTAGTGTTTGAGGATGATGATGATTGACATTAAAGACTTTATTGAAAATAATAATAGTTGTGGCATTTTTTTTTATGAAGTATTTGTATAATTTGTTGAAGCACTCGCATCAGACTGTGTGGATTTGAGATACATTCATCAAATACAGTTTACATCAGTACATTTTCACTTTGTTCAAACTGAACATGATGCAAGGCTTTAAAAAAATTTGAATGATAGATTATTAAAATGCATTGGATTAATGAAACATGATTGCATTGTCTGTGTGTGCATGTACGATTTCAACAAAGCTAGAAGTCTGTGTACCATTATAGGTCATCAATAACAATAACTTAAAAAAAATGAATATTCATCTGTCATAATTTTTTTTTTTTCCTGAAGGGAATGTTGGAAAAAAACTGTAAAATAGCACAATCTCTAGATGCACCAGAATATTGATAATGGGTCATCACAAAAGTATAATCAACAGAAGCCCAAATGGTCACCTACTTTTGATGCAATTTGAGCTCTCACACTGATATTTTGCAATATTATTTTCTTAAATGTTTTTAAGAAAGGTGTAGTCATGAATAAGACTTTGTGGGCAGATTAACTAAAATTTGCAGGAAACAAAAGACTAGAATGAACGTAGAATACAAATGTTTCCTTGCAGCCATCCCACATGGTTATATTTAGTAGGTTTCTGGTTTGTTTGGGTCACCTTTCCTCAGTATGTGCACACGTCAATTTGTTTTAAATGTGCTTGTCTCTACAGTATTAGTTGACGAGAAACAACCCGACATTTCCTTATGTTGATTTTTCCCCCCCTTTTTTAGTTTTCAGTACACATTACAATTCAGCAAATTCACATGCTGTCTGCATGCAGTTTTCATGGGTAAATAAACCTTTTCCTCACACTAGCTGCTCGCATTACAAGTAGGAGGATCTACATGTGGTTAAACTTGTAATTCCTGTTTGTTCGTCAGCTCAAGCAAACAGAAATGGAAGCCTGTATGAGCACGGAGTGAAACAGGAGGATTTTTTCACTAAAGGTCTGAAAATAAAACATCTTCCTCTCAAGCTACAGACCAAGCTTCACTGTAGTGCTGCTCAAGATGTGGTAAGTTATTTTGTTAGTAGTCTTTATGCAAGTTGCCTTTCAAATTATTTACCATGAGTCATATGCTTGTGACACGTTAAACAAAAACAAAACAAAAACTGATAGATAATAAAAATATGGTATAGCTGACCGACTACATTGTGAGATGCAAACATGATGCCCTCAAGACACATTTTCTCTTTTCCAGATGCAAGCTGTCAGAAAGAAAACGTCTACATATACTGTTGCTTCTTTGGTTATTTTCATGGGACTGCTGACATTTATTATGATACATCTATTGTTAAGCTGGCCGGACTCGGAAGTACAGGTATGGAATTTTAAATGCTGGTTAATAATCACAATATTATAAACTTAATTTATAAATGATTAAGGATGTCGATGATCTACCACATCAAATCCACATGCAAGAAAATTACTTTGTAAATGCCTGGAGTGTTCAGCTGGGACTTTTATATGTGGATTTTCCATTAATATTTGTGTTTTTCTCCAAGTTTTTCTCCATCAATCCCAAAAAAAATATGTTCAAGTGAAGTGCCTGTAATTCTGGATGTGATCTCTGTTTGTCTGTGTCTCTGGGATTGTCCCCACATAAAAGATAACTGATATTTGGCACTGTATAACCAAACAGATCAATATCTGTTTTTATCCTGACCTGGAAGTGTTTAGTTTATAGCGCCATCTCCTGTTTTGAACATGCTTTTACTTCTCCTGTCAGGGTTTCTCTCAGGATGTGAGCAGTGACTACAGTGACACGTTTGACGACTGCACGTCTGCAGCTACGGTTGTAACGGATACGGCGACAATGCAGAAGTGGGACGCCTGTCAAGCAAACTTCAGTCGATCCTGGAGAAACACAAAACAAAACATCGGAGTGCCCGTTCACCAACACATGCAGAAGCATCATTCACTTGCTTTGTATATGTACATAGAATCGGCGCTGCACTCTGTCAAACACAACATTGAGGAACCAGAAAAAAGTGAGAAGGAAATATTTCAACCTCACTCTCTTTACTCCTCTTTAAGCGAAGCCATTCAGATTGTGAGACACAGCCAGGCTACTTGTTTCCACACAAATTACAGATCAGAAGCACTTTTAAACCTTAACATGTCAAATCTGCAGATTCGTTTCAGTACCTTCACGCTCGGTTTGAAGGAGTGGAACTCTACCCATAATGCATCATGCTTTGAGATTTACTCATGCTTTGGTGCTGATGTAACATATTACTCCTCTCTGAAACACAATAAGCAGGTGCTGATTCCACCATATGAGGTTTTTAAAGTCACAGACATCCAGAAAGAAATAAAGGAGTGTCGAGTCATCTATAGGATCAAGAGCAACATGAACTGTGTTTATGACAGAGACAGCAATAACTTGCAGCCTATATCTGTGTTACCGGTGCAGGGACTTTGGCTCATTTTCATTATTATGTGCGTCATTATCATATTCCTTGTGCTACTCTCTGTCATTGTGAAACTGCACCACAAGAAAACTGCTGATTACACAGCTAGATTTTTGGTGAATCACAGATATCCTGCTGTATCAGGTGAGCAAGTTCATGCTGCATGCTGAGTTTAATGTTTTGTTATGAGCAAATATTCAAGGAAATATATTTTAAAATACTGGTGGTCACTTTCTTGATTATTAAGTCCAAATTAAATGAAATGCTGACATTTTCAACATGCTGCAACTCATTTTTTGACATTGCTGAGGTTGCCGTGCATAAAGTCAAACTGAATAAAGGATTAAATAATTTTCACTTCCTTAGAACTGATGTCAGAAGAGTACCAAACAAGTCAAATATTTACATTTTCCAAAAAACCAAAAAGGCCATTTTTCTTATTTATCCATCCATCATTTTCCTCTATCCACCTCTCCATCCATCATTTGTGGACCTTTGCGTGTGAATTTGGTGTATCTTAACTTTGCATATGTAAGTTTTATTGGATACTCAAAGTTCCTCCCACAGTCTGAAAACATGTTTTTGCATATTTTGCATTGTTTGTAAGATTGTGTCTCTCCGTGTTTTCCTTGTGTTGAACTGGCATCTTGTCCAGGGTGTAACCACTGTAAGCCGTGATGACAGATGGATGGACAACAGAGCAGAAGTTCCTAGAAAAACTCACGGAATCACAAGGCCAACATGTAAACTCGACCTCCAGCTTATAATACACTGGTGGCAAAGTCCATCCGCCATGCTCTATACAACCACAAAACTCAATGTAAAACTGAAAATTAGAACTATGTTCATGATCTTGCAGACAAATATGTAAAGAAAACCAGTTTTTATAAAAACAGATAAAGTTGAACCATCAATCTTTTCTCCAACAGGGTCACGTTGGAGTCAATCAGAGCTGAATAGGCAAATGAAGAGTACACCCCAGACAGATCAGCAGGCGAACAGAGAAAGACAAACATAGGTAGAAACCTATGAGCAAGAATTAACAATTAACTCAGAATACCCAGAGAAATACCCATATACAAACACTCTGCATAAAATGCCACCAAGCCTGACCAAGATCAGACCTTGGACAAGCATTCTGACTGTGAGTAGGAATCATCACTGCCACATTACAGTGCAGCCCTGCTGTCCTTTCCATAGAGATCAGCATTATTTCTAAACAGGGGCCTTTGTTCAGTGATATGTCATTTCAAGCTGCAGATCTGTTCTTTGTGAGATGTGTTGACTGGTCAGCTCTCAAATGAACAGGTATGTTCTTACCTGTAACATCATTACCATCTGATCAAACCAACAAAGACTTCAACTCGTGAAAACACAACCGAGATGTGACTGCATGGTGCTTTAAAAAGTTAGTTTGATGACTTAACAATCATATTGTATTGCATTGCGACAATTCACTGTAATATATCCATTGTAGTAACCCAATTCACAGCCCACATCACTGTGTAATAAAAACTAGGAAATGTTACTTTTAAGTTTATCTTCAAACTCACATTCTTTCAGAGGATTTTGCAATCACTGATGCAGTCTTACAGCAGTGGCAAAAAAGTGTCAACACCTTTTTGAGAGAGTGAACAGGTGAAAATATGTCAGCTACTTCAGTACTTCCAACAAGCAAGCAGAGAAAAACTTTATCTTCTTGACTCTGTTGTTTTAGTTCGTGGTCAATGACTCACTTTCTGTCAATATGTCAAACAAAGGTTCATGACAAAACATGTCGTTGAGCAAGGGGCCCAGCATTATGACAATGTGCACCTTGTGCACGTCTGCAGTCCAGATGAGGTGTGTTGAAATTAGTGTAAAGGTTAAACCTATGCTTAAGGGTCTTAGTTTGGATTTTATATTAACATTTCTACTATTATGGCTTCATCAAAATAGCATTTAAAACAATACAACCACATTTTCTGATAAAGTATTATTTTTTTTTATCTTTGCTTCAAACTGAAGTAAAAGGCCATTGACAGATTACTCAGATGCATCATGACATTTGTTCCCTTAAGCATCAGTTACTTTGCACACGGTGGTGTTCAGTCCATGCACCCAGATGGAGTTGAAACATGGTTTTCATAGCATGTGTCTGGAAAGACTTTCCATGACTGCTATCCTTGCATCAGCAAAGGAGAACTTAACAAGTCAGATCACGACCACAGATGCATCGCTAACAAAATATTACAGAACCGATCATGTCAAAATAATGCTTATTGCACAACTTCACTCGGCTCACAGCGGTGTGGGTGAAGGGCTGTTTCCTCTTTAACTCTGATGGAAACTGGCAGAAAAACAAGACGCTGTTACAAAATTGAGACGTGGGGTCAATGTGAGTGTTATTTTTGTTGAGTAATCACAAATACAAAAAAAATCCAAGTCACATTGGGTGAATATTTCATGAATTTTTTTGTCTGATGAAGAGTTTCTTGTGCACTTTCTTACCATCTTAAAAACATCTTGCCTATTACAGCCCGCGGAGTATCCATAAAGATGTATTTTTTCACCGTGTCTGTTTGTCTATCTGTCTCTAAACCCTAAGAAGGTGGGATGGGGGCCACAGGCTGGCAACACCAACAATCTTCCTTGATTAGACTGTCAGTGCAAATAATTGTCATTATGATTGATTTTATATGACTAACAGTGAGGGCTTTGTTGTAGAGTTCACAAACTTACGTCACATGGATTCTGCCCGCCTTCTGACAGCTGTCGTCACCGAGTCCCCATGACGGGTGCTGGAGGAGGGGGAAATCCATTCAGTGTGGGAACATGCGTGTGTCTCCTCTATTTTGACACATACTACCAAATCTGAGAAAAGTGTGGGTAGAAATCAAATCAAACCATCCATAAGGTGGTTTGATTTCTTAGCTGAAAACACACTTGAAGGTGACTAAGTTCAGAAATATGAAAATGTTTCAGATGACTTCAGGTGTGTATTCCTGAAATGAATGAAAGACAAAACGATATTCACAGATAGCCTGAAAACAAAACTGTGTGTGCGTGTGTCTGGCTGCAGGTCACATAAACAGTAGTACGAGTCAGCAATCACCCATCCATCTTGTATAACTCTGTCCTATGTGGGGTCTCTAGGCGTCAAGAAACAAGAGCGCTAACCACTACTTTCTTACGAACTGTAAAGTTGATCAGCTAAATCGAAATGTACCGTACAAAGGCAATTTGATGTATGTCTAGATAACAAAAATCCACCATCCATACTGTCTACTAAGACCCCTCCCCCTCTCTGCTTAAATTTATTTGAGTATCAGACATTTTTAGATTTTAGTATTTGTTGACAGTGAGGACAAACTCCTAGTTATAATTAAAATCCTGCATGGATTTTATGTCCTTGCTCCAACACACCTGATCATGACGAGTGGCTCATATGCAAAGCTGCTTGATAAATGATAAATGAGAATCAGGTGTGTTTTAGCAGGAAGACACTGAAAACACGCACTACTGTGGGCCTCCAGGAGAAGACTGCTGGGGTCATAAAAGGTATTAAGTCATCATACTTTCTTGGCATGCCTCATTTAGTAGTGAAATGATGGAAGCCTCAGGCTGAGCTCTGACTGCAGTCCTCCAGCATGTGCTGTATGTAGGGTCTGGTGTCAAGCTGAGTCACGTGGAAGGGGCGTGCAGTCCCAACAGTTGGTGTTGATGAACATAACCCACACACACACCTGTTAATAATCTTGAAGGAGTTTCTTCCAGCAGAAGATGTTCCCTGTTCTCCAATGTTTGCCTGGCTGCTGAAAATATCATCCTCGTGGAGGTTAGGAGTTGACAATGTCTAATTAAGTGATGGATGTTCACCTGAAACATACCAAACTTGTGCATCACAGTTTGACTTCCAAATCACCGATGACTTTCAGTTGAACTTATCATATGAAATGTTCATTAGACTGACTGTACGCCAAGACACCTTATAATCTCCCCTTCACTTCACAAGACTTTGAGCTTTACGTTTTAAACTCCTGTCTATAAAATCTCATCGGTTTATCTCTGAAGGACAGTGAACAAAGGCATTCCTGTGGATGGGTGGAGGAAGGTACATGCAAAACAAGACAAGTTGAAGTTATTTTAAAAGTTTTTAAAATGCTCAGTGTTTCTTCTTTTATTTTGGCGATCATCTGATTCCCTTTGTTTCAGACAAATGAAAGCTCACTTCAGTGCATCGAAGTAAACTCTGTCATAGAAGAATTTATTCACCTGGACCCACAATAGTTGTATTTAGTTTAACATTGATTGGTATCATATTTAACTTCTGTTATATCAATGTTCATCTAAGCAATGTGAAGCACACCTGTGGCTTAAAAAATTATTTTATTGATGTCATCTATAATACAAAACATTCACACACGCCCACATTCTCAAAGGAAACTCCAACATGGTATGTACGTAAGAAAAAGTGTGTGTGTGTGTGTGTGTGTGTGTGTGTGTGTGTGTGTGTGTGTGTGTGTGTGTGTGTGTGTGTGTGTGTGTGTGTGGGAGTTCCTGTGAGGAATTCTATTCAGCCGATTTTTCTTAAGAAACTCGGCTATAAGAGGAAGGAATGAACATGCACACATTGCATTTCAGGGGAAACGCACACACACACACACACACACACACACACGCACACTCTCACACACTGTTTCCAGATAACGCAAAACCTCCCTGGTTCACTAAAGAGAGTAAATCTTCAAGTCTGACAAAAGTGATCCTGAAGACACACACAGGTAAGAACAAACACTTAAGTGTAGAAAAACTATTTCTGTATTGTAAAGGGACTTTTTTGAAAGTTTTTTGCTATGTATCACTTTTAAATAATTGATTTGCGTTAAAGCTTTTTTCATGCTTTGACTCCATCTTAAAATGTCTCTTTGGGGGTTAAGATTAATTTTCATTTATTTAAACATATTAAAACTATGGGCATGTCAAATGTATTGGTATCATAATATTTTTGCAAAGAAGTTTACCATGCATGCTCACATCAAGCACCATGTTGTAAAGTTTGTCTTAATTTTTTTAGGAGATGACTTTATTTTTAAATGTCTTTTTTTCCACGCAGCCCACTGCTAATATCCACAGCTGTTTGAAACATGAACAGATGTGTAACAATACAGATGGCAATTAAACATTCAAAAGAAGAGACCCTTGTGTCTGCTTGTTGCAGGTCATCCTCCTGTCCTGCTGCATAAGATGAGACTTTTCAATATTACGGCAACTCCATAGTTACAGAACAATGATGTAAAGACATGAAAACAATTTCACAATAGTTTTACAGAATTCATACAATGTTACTCAATTAGTATATAAAAGCATGCGTCTCAATTGAACAGTTTTGTGTTTTTTGTTTGTTTGTTTTTTTCTTTTTTCAAGAGATATGAATGAACTGTTGACTGTTCCTCCTTACGTGCAACAGCAGGCCACTGAGGGAGCTGGTTCGAGCTTTGACAATCTTTTTCTGAGTTATTTTTAGCCTTTTGTTTGACTTATTTTGTCTTGTTTGACCTGCAGGACAAAGCTGACCTTGTCAACCTGTCTGTTCAACTGATTTTGTCCTTGTCCGTCCCCAAGCAGACCACAGCTTGTCCTCAACTATGAAACACAAAATACAGCTTGAACCTTGAACCTCAGTCGTCTCTCTTTCCTCCACTTCAGCTCCACTCTCCATCATGGATGGCAGACGCACGCTCCGGGCCCGGCTCCTGTTGGCGGTGGTCTTCTGTCTGCCTGGTCTCATTCAGAGTTTTCAGCCCCTCTTCGTATTCGATGGGAACTCCAACACCCACCGTGATATCACACGTATGGCGATCCTCCGAAAAACCGCTGAGGTCTGCAGAGACATCGCAGAATCTGAGGGCCGGGAATTCACCCTGACTGTGAGTTGAAAATCCACAACGAAACAAAAGGCTGAGCCAAATGCATAATATTAAAAATACCTGGACTTTCTGTATTCTTATCAGGTAATAATATCACAAGCACTGCTTGGGTGTATTTCCTCTAATACAGAGTGATAGATTTTATTCCATATGAAAGATGTACCAGGTCATGGTTGGTCCTAACATCTTCACAGACCTGCATATTCTCAATATTTCCCTGCCTGATAACGAACCCACTTCATAAAATCTGGTGTGTTGAAGACAAAACACAGATGAAAACATGCAGGAATGTGACCTGACAGGAACAGGAGTGCCCACTTATGATATAGCTCAGAAGTTCCGTAAAAAGATCTCTTTATAAATATCTCACATGTACCAAATCACTTGAGCCCTGGTTGTTTATATATAGTTAATGGGGATGGAAGTAAGTTTACTCATGTACTGACTGATTTGTGATTTCTTTATCCTTAGATTGATAACAGCTTGTCGGCTGACAAGGTGCAAAAGGCCTGTTCGTCAGACAGTTCCTCATCTCTCCTCTCCACGGTCATTTTCCAAACTTCCATTGCCACCATGTACTTCAGCAATGCTATAGTGGATGTGGTTTTTGCGCTGAGCGAGGAGCATCATTTCGATGATGAGACTTTCGAGGGAGGACGAGATATCATCACATCCGGTACGCATTAGACCGCACAAAAAGAAACAATTCATCACTTCATCTAGTTTATCATTGGCATACCAAAAAGATTGATTGAATCTGAGAAAAGTAAATGTATTAAATCAAGAAAGTCTCTGGATATTTTAATGAAGTTATGTTTTTATATTGCATCATACTCAACATTATTCAAATTTTAGATGATATACTCGTATATAGAGAAAACAATTTCAACAATGTGTCCTGAGTTGCAATTGAATTTAGGGGCATGTTTAGTGAATTGTCCCTCAAAGATGTTCAATGGAGCCCACACATATTCATATTTTTCAGTCAATCTCTACATCTGAACAGACATTTGACATTTATTACCAGACGCCATCCATTCATCCATCATCCAACTTCGGGTGGTGGGACACTGGAGCCAAATCCAGTTGATAATGGGTGAATGATGTGTGTTTTCTGATGAGTTAGGTGTGTCTGCTGTGAAGGCGAGTGTGAAGCGCGAGAACTTTCTGGCAGGGCGTTGGACTCTGGGAGGAGTCTGTCACACCCTACAGGTGAGAATGGCCATTATTCAGTCACCAGGGGAATGTCAGAGTTGAACAAACTTTCCTCAAAACTCATATTGTGCGGAGTTTTGACTCACTTGTACATTCTGTGTTCAGGACTTCTACAGCCACAGTAACTGGGTGGAGCTGAACAACAAAGATCCATACAGCGCTCTGATCAAGCCGGACGAGCCGCTTGAGAACCTGGCAGGTGGGTGACTCACTCCTGTATGTAAATGGAACATATAGAAGCAAACAGTGTCTGTAGAGCTTCTCCCTGGACACACACTATGTCTACGCTTCAGTAGAAAACCACATCAGGTGCATTTCTTCCTGTCGCTTGTCTGTTAACAAATTCCCACTCTGCTATGCGAGGTTTTACATCACCACACTCAAAAGGATGCATTGTTGCAAAATATTTTCAACATATGTCATCCAGGGGACAACAATGGGGATGACTTCTCACTCAACGCATGTAGTTTTTCACAAAGCCAGTGCTCTTTAGGTATTTGTAAAATGATTTTAAGCACAATGCAGACTATAGACACTACTCAGTGACTCTAGTCACCAAATCAGATTGGTAAATTCTCTCTGCTTTAAATTTCCAATATGCAATATTTGTAATGTAATTCTAATATAGTTTCAATTTAAAAAAATCAGTGCAATAACATGCTTCAAGAGTCCTGATGTACATTAATTTAACCCTGACAGCCACACTTTACATAATTTGTTAGTTTTTAAGTTTTGAGAATTTCTTTTTTCGTCAAACATGTGTTTGACAGTCCCTTCTAGCTACTTTCACTTTGTAAAGCACATGAATGACTTAATGCATCTTTTACTGTTTCTCCACAGTAAAAATAATGCATGTTACAAAACATATTGTCAACCTATATTTCAGCAGCTTGGGTCAACACAAATGCATTTTCAAAAATAAACTGAAAATATAGATACGTTAGGTTTTTTTTATTGTCCAGATGTCATATATTGTTTTGAAGCTACTGTTGCACCCTTAAATTTTCCCCCGGGGACAAATAAAGTTACTGAACTTACTTTACGATACTCCTTCAGAAATCATTTGGCTTATTATAAACCCCCTTTTATCTCTGACCAATGTTAATGTTGTCAGCAGTATTTAGACTCAGTCTTAGTCCTGTTTTAGACATCCTCATCCTGTTTGGGTTTTAGTTGGCTAAAAGTAAGTGATTTGTTTTTCTCAGTCCAAGAATAGAGTAACTCCTTGGTCATTGTCAGACAGGATTGGCATCTTGGTATGTTTCTGAAGCAGTTGTACTGAATATGTCAAATTATTTTATTCCATCTTATTTTTCTCATTTTCTCAAATCCTTTCAGGTAAAAATCACTGTAGATAAATTATGTATTTGCAGAAATCCTGTGTTTTCGACAATGGTTCAGACCTAGAATACGTACTACTGTATTTGCATGTTTATCTATTTTTTTCTTCTTCTTCTCATTTGCTTCAGGACTAACTACACCAACATGTAGAAATTGTACAGGAGACAATTGTGCCGACAACCTTCTGCCTGACTTGCTGCAACAAGGCCTCATTACATCAGGCTACTTCAACATGTTCTCCAGAGCCAAACCTGCAGGTAACTCAGAGAAATGTAAATGTCACTCTTATTCTGAAAATATACTGAAGCAAAGCAGTGAAATATCTCCTTCCTCTTTCAGGCAAATGCAGCCATGGTGGATTCTTTGACAGAACGAGCAGGAGGGATCCAGTGGGAGGCATAAGTAAGGACGATGTTGGCGCCAGTCATGGCTCACTCCACCACCAAGCAGCTAATGTGGCTGTAAATGCCACTATAGAGCTCCTGGAGGACATCAGAGCAGCTGTTGGAAACATAAATTTCCTGCGGTATGGGTTGACTTTTGGTTGAAATGGATTTATAAAGCAGCGACACAACAGTCCTCTCAAGGCACTCAACATGGCAATAAATAATCCTTTTTTTTTAACAGCAAATCCCACATGATCAAGCTCTATCAGTGTAAAGATGATGTCCAGACTAAAAATATGAATACACAAAATCATAGACCAACAGGGAGCAGAAGGTGCTGGAGATGGATGAAAAAACCTGATGGCATGCAAAGATGACAGAAATGCAGGAGAAATGCTTTCAAAACGTATAATGGAATCATTTGAGTAATTTTTGAGCTCTATAAAAGAGAAGAGACATTAATAATTTAATGTGGCTGGCTTGCAAATAAAATCAGAGCATTTGCTTAATAAGTCTTCGGAGGACTGATCTGCTAAAAAGCGGCATGACTATAAATTATAATTTAATAATCAGTATTCATTCTCAACACAGTCATCCAGATAAGAGCCAAAGATAAGAGAGTGTAATTACGTGGGTCGTCTTCTCTCTGCAGACTGATGGGCCTCTCTCAGTCGTCTGTTCTGTGTTTTGTCATCGACACCACGGGCAGTATGAGTGACGACATCGCTGAAGCAAAGAGGGTCTCCTTTGAAATAATTGACAGGAAGAGGGGAACCTCTCAGGAGCCCTCAGCTTACATCCTGGTTCCATTCAACGACCCAGGTTGGCAGTGCACTTGGAAACGATTGTTCTTTAGCACAGAAAACACATACATATACTGATTTTGCAATAAGTGTGTCGAAGCTATGAATGAATATGATCTATTTCAAGGTTTTGGGCCTCTGATGATGACGACAGATGCAGATATGTTCAAAGAAAGTATCAGCAAGCTGTCTGCAAGTGGAGGTGGAGACATCCCAGAGCTGTGCTTGTCTGGACTGCAGGTGGTGACAATTCAGTGAACTCTTCTTGTACTGAAATACACTTTTCAAAATATTTTTATTGATATAATTTGCTTTTTGTTTGTGAATGACAGCTTGCCCTGACAGCTGCTCCACCCTCCTCCGAGATCTTTGTGTTCACTGACGCTCCAGCTAAAGATGCTGATCTGAAGAGCACCATCACCGCCCTTATCGAAAGCTCCAAGTCTGTGGTATGAATCAAACATCAACTATCATTGACTTTCCAGTGTTTGCTCACCTCATGAAGACAGTCACAGCAGACTATCCAACACCATGTGTGTCCTAACATGTGGTCACTGGTTCATGTTTCAGGTCACCTTCATGCTCACGGACGTCCTGGCCAGCCGGCGCCGCAGAGGCCTGCACAGTTTGTTTTCACGCGCAATGAGTCAAGCAGATGCTCAGCTGTACCGGGACCTGGCTCAAGCCTCTGGAGGTCAGGCCATCGAGGTCACCAAGGCAGATCTTTCTGCGGCTACTAGTGTTATAGTGGACTCGTCAGCCAGCGCTGTGGTGAGACAACAGAGAAAATCCTGGCAGGCTGAAGACGGCTCTCTGAACAAGGGCTTTATCTTAACTCACTCCTCTTTCAGGTGACGCTGTTTCAGGTGGTGATGAATCCTGGAAGGAATGAAAACTTTACCTTTACCGTGGATGGTTCATTGAAGAACTTGACTGCCTATATCACAGGAGACCCGTCACTCTCCTTCACTCTCACCAGCTCCACAGGTGTTGATAAAGGATTTTCTGTTCAGTCACCCATTAAAGATGCCCTGTTTTGTTTGTGATTATCACCAGTGATGTTTTCTCTTTCTTTTGTCAGGTGTGTCTCAGAGTTCCAGTGAGTCCAGTGGTTCTTTAGGATCAATGACCACAGCAGGAAATCTGCGTCGTTTAAGCCTCAACGCCGACAATCAAACAGGATCCTGGAGCATTAATGTCAACTCTGACAAGCCCTACTCTGTGAAGGTTACAGGTCAGTGGCATGTTCAGTGTCTGCCTCTGAGATTTCACATTTATACCTTTGCTGTTTTTTCATTTTGGATGTGTTTGCAACTGATTTGTTTTCTATTTCTGTGTACATCAGGTCAAAGTTCAGTAAGCTTCATTTTCAACCTCGTGGATTCACATGAGGGACGCCACGGGGACTTCAGTCTGAAGGAGGGACGTCCTCTCTCAGGTCAGACCCTTTAAACATCTTTTATTTTTACGCATTGTATGATTTTAAATATGCCGTATTACAGCAATGTAATTTCTAACCAGAAATGTAGCTCAGAACCCCAAAGCAGTAATAATCAGCTCTGAATTCATTTTAATGGAGCTCAACAAAAATGATGCTCTCCATTTCAGGTTAGCAGTTTTCAGTATTTGTGTAGATTCCTGTATATTAAGGAAAGAGATTTGATTCAGATATCATGGTACCAGGCACCATGAGGCCCGAGACAGATCTTCTTCAGGTGGTCGTCTTTCCTTGAGCAAATACCCATGAAACACACCTAACAAAGACAACAGCCTATGGAAGTCAAAAACTGTGTACATGAGGTGCTGCCTGGTGTTCAAGTCTTTAAAAGCAAATCTTATCTTTTCAATATTTCTGTCAATTGAATTATATTTGAAATAAATTCACCATGTTTTTTTTTTTTTTTTGTTATTTCTGTCAATCTAGTCATTTATGTATTCATTCATTTAGGTTAAAAGCAGTCAGGTCAATTATGTATTTTCAAAATGTGTTGTCATCGTTTTTCTGTTTTTAACTCAACACTACTTCCCATGTTTCCATGTTGTGAAATACAGTATTTCCGTAGTTGTCTCCAGCTTTGAACAGATTACACACTCCAGGGAAAATAAACAAATTTTAGGATGTAACAATAGTTTTGGGGGATTTTATTGTCTTTTGGATGGAAAGCTTTTTGTTTATTTTTTTTTTTTCAATTGACTTTTCCATTGATTTTTTTTCAACTAAAACTCACCATGAACAATACTGAGCCTTTTAACACAAAACACCACCAGAGGGAGACAAACCTCTTCTAAATTGGAGGTGAAATCCACCTGCAGTTGTCCACACACTGGTACCAGATGTTGCACACTGAAATCTGAGATATTCGTAGCCACACATCTTCATTTAGCTGACTGGGAGTATTCAGTTGTTTACTTTTAAAGGGTTCATCAAAACAAGTCACTGCAACGTCCAAATTTTACATACTATTCCTGTCAATACATTCTTGGAAATTTGTTTGGTGTTTCAGTAGATTTGAACTTTGAACCCTTTAAAATTGGCATGAACGTTGATTGGAAGGTCTTTGGAGCACTATAGTGCCCACTATAGCACAGTGATGTACATAGCAGACATTAAAGACCACTTCTTGAGAACAGCATTAATTAGCTTGAGAGAACGGCCTGTGGAATGAAGCAGCAGAGTAACTTTCTTGTTAACATCTTCCAGGTGGTAACGCCAGCATCCTGATCACCGTGACAGGAAGTGACACCGTAAATGTGACGGAGGTCACTCTGTTCGACAGCTCAGGACCGACTGTGGTCAATGGATCATTGCAGGCATGTTACATTTTCTGGAATGTTTGGATGACACTTTGTGTAATTGACTGTTTACCATCTTATGCGTGTACAAAAATATTTTTGCTTTGTTACTGTCGTCAACTGCCAATTTCAGTTTTGTTGGACAGCGTATTTCACACTTTGAACACCAGAGTGTGTGAGAATTTAAAATTTTCCTTAATATCTTTAAATCGATTGACAGTTTCGTTTCTTCTTCTTTTTCGTGCACAGTCGATGGGAAGTGGAAATTTCTTGGTGACTTTTACTGAAGTCCCAGCAGGAAACTTTGTGCTTCTGCTGAAAGGAGAAGACAGCAGCTCAACCTCTAGGTCGACTCCGAGCGTCTTCCAGAGACAGGCCTCCACACAAATCAAAACCTCCGGAATCTCCATCAGTGTAAGAACTAAAACCGTGTGCTTTTGGTTTGCTTGACGAGAAGCATTTACCAGCTTCTCGATTTAGGAACTAAAAATTAAGTTTTTCAAATGAAATGTTCACTTATTCACCTGTTTAATTATGGCCCATCTTTTTTTTTTTTTGGTTGAATGCCGAGTTAATGTATGAAGAATTGGAGAATTCATCATAACACGATAAAGAGATAATAAATATGATAATAAAATACTTTCCTGTGCTTTGCTTTCCCTGCTCCTGTCTAACTTCCTGTCCAGGCCCAAACCAACACCACAAGTGTGGAACCAGGAACCACAGTCTCCATCCCTGTTACAGTCGCTGCAACTGCCAATGGAGTTGTCAATGACTCTGTGACTGGGACTTTCACAGTACAGGCCAACAACGACCGCAGCTACGATTCCACCTCTCCCGGGTCCGTTTCCATTGAAGCAGGCAAAGCGAACGGCACCGTGACCTTGACGGTCCCCGCCAATGCTGCATCTGGAACAGACGTCACCCTCACCATCGAGGCGAGAAATGAAGCTGCTACCGACGTCAACTATGCCGTCCTGAGGCTTTCTGTGGCTGCCAAGGTAAAAGACATGAGAAGGTGGTTTCGTGAAAACCATTAAATGCACATTTTTACTTCTACGATATCTTTCAGAATAAAATTTTTAACGAGTACACAAATCCATCTCCTTCCAATCCTTCCTGTTTCTGCAGGTGACGGATGTTACTCGTCCAGCGTGCCATGAAGTCAGCACATCAACAGTGTGTCCGTCCTCTTCATCACTCTGTGCCTCATTCCAGTGGAATTTCATTGCAAACATATCTGATGGCATCAATGGGACCGGCATTGAGAGCGTCACTCTGCGGCAGGGGAACGGTACCCTGAACACCAGCACCGCAGTGGGAGCAGGGGGTGAGAACATCACGGTGGTTCACTACAGCGCCTCCTGCTGCTCGCAGACTGTGGAGCTGACAGCTGTGGACAAAGTCGGGAATGTGGGGACATGTGTGGGACAGGCCAGGCAATCTACCACACCGGCTCCTGTCACCACTGCAGGAAACACAACATCCGCTGGAGGGAGCATCTGCAGTGTGCAGCACACTCTTTGGCTCAGCGTTGTGGTTTCTGTCCTTTGGAGGTGAAAGACATAAGCTGGAAATGACTCTTTGTACATGAAGCTGTAGCCTAAGGACCAGCTGATGAATGTTTTTTTTTTAATTTTGGTCAGTGTCTGCTGTTCAAATTTTGAACAAACAAAATCAATCTGACAGGTGAATTGTCTGGAATCTTCACATTTTTTCCCCTCATATCTGAAGAGTGATATCAACACAGTGGGAAGTAATTTGAGGAATAAATGTTCTCATTTCTTGTTTGCTTTGTGTTTGCTCTGCCCTGTTCACTTTGATTAAAGACACTAAGGTCTATTCTTGAACAAAAAAAAAAAAAAAAAAACTTCACCGAAAGTGATGGTGAGCTTGGGTGAATGGGATTCCTGCATGCTTAATGCCTTGGTATGTGGCTGCTTTGAGTCATGTGGTTTCACAACGTTTGTCCTATTAGGCATTCAGTGTTTTGAAATGAATTTAGGTTACTGTGACAATGAACTGACATTAGATTAAAGGTGGAATACAACATTTTCTCGAAAAGACGAAGCCCCACGTCTGTTACTCACTTTTTGAACAACGCGCATGCGCCAGACCATCCGCCCGGCTCTCCTGCTTCTCCCAGAAAACGCGGAAGTGTACGAGCGCGATCTCCTCTTCTCCAGCGTGCACGGCTCTGTACAGTTTCTGCGATCCGCCTCGCTCATAAATAAAGCTTTTTTTTTTTCCGAAACAGCTACAGTTTCATTATGTCAGACTCGCCATCGGTAAGTACGAGCTCAGAAGCTCACCGGCTACATAAACACTCTGAATGCGCATGCGCAAAAGGGAGAAGCTGATTGGGCGCAAGCACGTAGAACCGCCTTACGAAAGCAGCTCGTCAGAATGATTGACAAACAGACCCACCAATTATTTAGGTGATCCACCCAGAAATCAAAATGTTGTATTACACCTTTAAGTCAATTGTTTTGAATAGATATTAAGTGAAACCCTTGTCCTGTGTTTTTTTGACTCCCCCCTTTTTCAACACATCTCTCGTGAATAATCCTATCGAAACCAAGCTGCTGTCACCCTGTTTCATGTCTGACAGCAGTACTTCTGTCAATCACCACTGCACATTTTAGATGTTTTCCTGTTCCATCTCCTGAAAATAAATGACTCATATCAGGCCTCTAAAGCTTCATGACAAATTACGTTTGTTATTGTAGTTTTTAAACTTGTTTGCTCAACCCACATACCTGAAACAACTGACCCACATCATCAGAAATGCTGCTCCTCCTGTTCCACGTTATTGTATGCTTTGTTCTAAGCCTATTTAAATTATAGTGATCAAAGTTTCTCAGCAAAAGACAAAAGACTCTATAATTATTTTTGGGAAATGGGAGTGGATTGTAATGAAAACAAAGCCTATAATCAACTCTATTGAAAAAGATCGTCCAGTTCTCGAAAATGTTAGATGACATTTTTTTCAAAACTTTCATGAGGTTTGGTTTTCCTTTGTCAGTTTGGGCCTTAAGTGAGAGAGATTGTTTTTTTTTTTTCTTTTTTTTTTTTTTTTTTTGGGGGGGGGGGGGGGGGGGGGGGGGGTTAGCTGTGCTTGAAATTTGTTTCAAAATATAACTCTCTCATGGGGGTGCAGTGATTAGCACTCTTGCCTCACAGCAATAATGTCCTGGCATCAAGTAATGGCCAGGGCTGGGGGCCATGTGTGTAGTTTGCACGTTCTCCCCAGATGTGCATGGGTTCCTCCTGGGTTCTCCAGCTTCCTCCCATGGTCCTAAAACATGCATGTCAGGTTAATTGGTCACAATGAGAAAAACCACTGGGTGACAAGGATAAAAGTGAGATTTCTGCTATGTAATTCCCTGGTGAGCATTAAACAGGTATTTCAGCCCAGGTAACCCAACAGCTGATCAACAAAAATGTTGCCTCTCTGGCTGCACATAATTGTCACCTTCGTATGACCTGCAGTGAGGATTGCCAGTGATCAGAGTTTCTCAGAAATGACTTGGCACAGTGAACATTTCTGGGAAATGGGAGTGATATCCAATGAAGGGATAAACAAAAACAACACACAACTCAAACACACTTCTGACTGTCTTCCTTTACAATATAAAAACATGTTTAGCTCAATGCAGATTTATTCAGTGATTTACATATTGTACAAGATAAAACTTCCTATTCTGACAGTGCAATAGAATACATGAGTGGCCAAGTTGGTTTTTATTGTAATTTTCTTTCCGTGTTTGTGTGTCTTGTTGGCATCACGGGTTTTTGTTTTTTTTAACTTTCAGTTTTACTCATTATGTCTGGCATTGTCTGTTTAGAGACACCAAGGAGGAAGTCACAAAAACACACACACACACACGCACACACGCATGCACACTAATAGTTGCTGGTATTTCACCTGTGATTCATATTTCATACATGAAAAGAAAGAATGAGGATACAGACTTTCTCTCAACAAAGTATAAAAGTCCACCCTCCAAGTCAGTCAAACACACTCAGGGCTTTCAGATACAGTTACTCAGAGACAACGGTCAAACTCTTGCACATTGAAGAGTTTAAAAGAAAATCACATAACTATCTGAACAGGACTGAGCTGAAGACAAAGACCAGAGCAGACAGAGGTGAGGTGCAACTGTATTTTTTTGGAAAGTTTTATTTCAATTTATCATACTTTGTGGTTACAGGTTCTTCAATTTTGCAGTGTTTCTTTACCATTAGTTACACTTGACGTAAATGTAAGTGCCTCAATGTAATTGTGTTCTAATTCTGGCATGCATAGAACTTTTTTTCCATCAAAAAATTAAAAATTAACTGCATCTAAAAAATGATATTACTGCATACATACCTCAGATTTGATAGAATTGTTTAGGATGTCACTTGATTTTGTTATGTCAGTATTTACTGTCAAGGTCAAGGTTGTGGATGGCTTTAAAAGCAAACACAAGTATCTTGAAAATGATCCGGACTTTGACAGGGAGCCAATGGAGCTGCTGGAGGACAGGGGTGATGTGGTGAAAGGAGGGGGTTTTGGTGAAGCTGGTGAGTTTTGGACCAGTTGGAGCTTATGGAGGGATTTGTGGGGGGCACCAAAGAGGAGTGAGTTGCAGTAGTCGAGGCGGGAGGTGACGAGGCCGCGTAACAGGATGGTAGTGGTCTGAGGGGTGAGAGAGGGGTGGAGACGATCTATATTGCATAACTGGAAGTATGCAGACCGAGTGATGTTATTAATGTGGGAGTGGAAAGAAAGTGAGCTGTCAAGGACGACACCCAGACTCTTAACCTGAGGGGAGGGGGACACTGTGGAGCTGTCAATTGTGAGGGAAAACCTGTTAGATTTGGAAAGTGTGGGCTTGGTGCCAACAAGAAGAAGTTCTGTTTTATCACTGTTCAATTTCAGAAAATTTGAGGCGAACCAGGATTTGATTTCGGAGATACAGAGGGTGAGGGAGGAGGGTGGGAGAGTGGAGTTTAGTTTACTAGAGAGATAGAGTCGGGTGTCATCCGCATAGCAGTGAAAATTAATACCATGTTTATGGAAAATATTGCCAAGGGGAACATTTATGATTATTATTATTATTATTAAAACAGGAACAGGTGCAGGTAGCAGGTATAACTGAACAGATGAGCCAACACAGACAAACTGCTGAGATAAAACAAAATGCACTGGTGCAGGGGAGCGAGAGGAGACATGATTGGTTAACAGGGTAGAAACATGAGGTCAGGTAGAAGACAACAGGTGAAGGACATCAGACGAACGACACAGGAAACCAGGGAGGGACACGGCAGCAGGAGCAAAGGAGACGAAGACAGGGTGCAAAACTAAACACAGGTGAGGCAAAAGGACACAGACAGGGTACAGGACCAGACAGGACCCTGAAGTAATATGGCACTTACCTGTATTTGTGCTTTTGTTTTTCCATTCTCACATGTATAGTATACTACATGTGTGCATGCTTATACACTTTGTATTTTTTGCTTAGGTGTATTAAATTGGTCGACCTTGGACAGTTTGAACGATCTTTCATTTATTTATGTTTGAATATTTGTTGCAAATCCAAATTGATATAATGTTTTAATGTGTTCCCATTCATTTGCTTTTCCTTGTTGTTTTCAGTTTATTTATTTGGTGATTTTTTTTTTTAAATTTCTTTCCTCTTTTTTTTTTTTGTTTTGTTTTTATGCCTGCATTTTTTCTGTGTTGTTTTACTTTCACAATTTCTTTTCTCCAAAGTACACATTTCTGTTTTCTACTGTCATTGTAGAATTTATTTATTTTCTCATTTACTGGAACTTTTTTTCAAAAATTTACTGTCACATTTGTGTCTTCATGAGGGCCACACGGTGGTGCAGTGGTTAATTCTCTTGCCTCACAGCAAGAAGGTCCTGGCTTCAAGTACAGCCCGTGGCGCGAGGCATTTCTGTGTGGAGTTTGCATGTTCTCCCCGTGTGTACCAGGAGGGTTCCCTCCTGGTACTCCGGCTTCCTTCCACAGGACAAAAACATGCATGTCAGGTTAATTGGTCACCCTAAATCACCCCTAGGTGAGTGTGAATGGTTATATGTCTATATGTATTAGCCCTGCGACAGACTGGCAACCTGTCCAGGGTGTACCCCGCCACAGCAGCTGGGATTGGCTCCAGCCACCTGCGACCCACAAAAAGACAAGCGGTAGAAAATAGATGGATGGATTCATGTCTTCATTATTTCCATTCTTGCATTTTGCACTGCTTTGTGTGTGCCTCGGCTCGCTCTTGGGGTGGCGTGGCATTGGGAATGTCCAAATGGACCCGGAAACTTGCGGATGTTGGGTGAGATGCCCCGTTGCCCTGCTGCCAGAGGATTGGCTGGGCACCTGCCTGCAGGCAGTATCAATACAAAGTTACATTAAAACAGTTGAAAATGACAAAAGAAATTCACTTTTTTTTTTCATGAAAAAAATTGTATAATTTATTGGGATCTTTGTTCATTGAGTCATTTTTATATTTCTGCATTTATTTTTAAATTATGGCAGTTTCAGCCCTCCATTCGTCATAACCATCCAAGAGAAAACAGCCCCAGTTACAACACAATTGTCTCATGGAGTTCAGCAGTAACGTGAACTGTCTCATTATATGCAGAAAACAGAAGCAGGCATGAGCAATGAAGATAAAATCTCTACTTAGACAGGAAGAATTGAAATAAGCAAAAGACAAAGTGTTCTCTGGTATTCACAGTCAGAGGATGAGTGGGAAAAACATAGAGAACATCAATCCAACCACAAATCAAACACTTGCAGATACTCAAAAGCCAAATATACATGAAGGTAAAACTATTTTTTTTGATTCTATCTGTGTAGATGTGGTAAATATAAAACAGATATGCAAAAAGAAAACAAAATCTTTTTTTCAACCCTTGCAAAATTTATAAACCTAACTTTTATTTTAGTTTTGACCTGTCTGGCCATTCATGCCAAATTGGAGACCTATTACTCAACGGAACAAGGGAAACCTTCCGGTAAGCATTCACCAGGATAATTGGTTTGTAATTAATGTGTGAGCCTGGCAGTACAAACAAGCTCTTGTGTGATGTGTTAGTCATTGTGTAAAGAGTCATGTGGTGATGTCTAATCGTCATGATTATCGTTTGGTTCTCGCAATCTCAAGCTCATAATTTCCTTGTTCTGTTTGTCTGAGCTGCTCTGACTCACTCTCAGTGGATTACCTTTTCAGAAAATCCATTGTGTTGTTCCAGTGAATCAGATTGAATCAAACAGGTTTAACAAGAAAAACAGTCAGATTCCATAAATACTTTTCTTTTTTTTCCCCCTGTTCTCTCTACTGGAAGGCGCTCCATCATCATGATAAGACAGGCGGCCGTGTTCCTGGTGGTGCTGTTACTTCCAGGCCTCAGTCACAGTTTCAATCCAAATTTTGGGTCATCAGTCACTCATCAAGACATCACTGTGAGGGCGATCCTCAGAAAGACTGCCGAGGTCTGCCGCGACATTGCTGCTGGGGATTTCACACTTACCGTAAGATCTTAATTACCTGATATCAGCATTGCTTTACATACACTTATGTGATGACCGGTGTTCTTAATGCTTGGATATGTTTAACTTTTTACAGCAGTTATGGATGATGAATTACTGGAGCATACAATAAAGAATATCTATTGCTCTATCTATCCCCATTTAAGCTATGTAGGGCAATGATAACGTGTAACATAACAATACAGTTTCACAAACAAATATTACATTTTTTTAATTTTGCATTTTTGCTATAATGTCCCTACTTTTCCAAATAACTCAAGAAATCCATTACTGTACCGCTATAAGCAATAGTTACATTCACTTTTACCCTGCATAAGACTTTTCCTCTTTGTTCTCCTCACTGTGTGACTGTTAGCTACAACATATCTGAAGCTACTGCCTCAATGCATTGCACTAAACACCTGTTTCCTGGAGGAAGAATGCCTCAATGATCCAGAACAAACTCAATCCCCCTTACAGTGACATAACACCCAGCCCATGACATGTACATTGTATTAACTCTCATGCATTTCCAGGCCTTAAATATTTGTCCATATTTTAAAGGGCAACTCCGGTTTTTTTGACACCTGGACCTTATTTCTAGGTGTGTGCATGCTCATATACTCACTCAGAAAAACATCATGCAGCTCGGAGTCCTCCAGAAGTTATTTAGATCCAACCGATTTAGCGGGGGCCACGGCAAGGGAGCTTCAGTGCGGGACATAATCTCTGCAAAATTGCTCATTTCGGCTACATTTCTTCATCCATCGCCAGTGTTATAAAGTCAGCTCGTCTACCGTCTTCAGGTGGGTCAGCTGACAGTTTTCGCTAACTTAGCCACAATTAGCTCGGATGGGAACGTGGCAGAGCTCCTCTCCCCAGCAGAGAGGCACTGCAGTGGCACGCAGTGCGCCTCCGCTGGGCACCGGACCTACAGCCTCCCGGCGAGTCAGACGCCCGGGCGCCGTGACAGCTGAGGCCGACTCAGAGTGCCTTTCTGCTGGGAAGAGGAGCTCTGCCACGTTCCCATCCGAGCTAATTGTGGCTAAGTTAGCGAAAACTGTCAGCTGACCCACCTGAAGACAGTAGATGAGCTGACTTTATGATAACACTGGCGATGGATGAAGAAATATAGCTGAAATGAGCGATTTTGCAGAGATTATGTCCCGCGCTGAAGCTCCCTTACCGTGGCCCCCGCTAAATTGGTTGGATCTAAATAACTTCTGGAGGACTCCGAGCTGCACGATGTTTGTCTGAGTATATGAGCATGCACACACCTATAAATAAGGTTCAGGTGTCAAAAAGCCGGCGTTGCCCTTTAACCCTTGGACAACTGACCATAATCTGCAACTTTCTTATTCCACCACATGACCTTTCATCACCAGTCACTGAATATGTGAATAGTTAGGTAGGTAGGAAGTCAGGTAGTGTTTTGACAATTTATGGAACTTATCGTAATATATTTGTCACATGGAATATTTAGCAATTTATGGCACTTTTTCTGTCCACTATAGAAATAGCTGGTAGTCATATATAACTTTCCATCCGCCTGCTATACCAGTGTATCCAGTTGAAGGTTGCAGACTGTTGGAACTAATGTGAGTAATCTATGGGTGAAAGCTGAGCAAACCCTTGACAGATTGTCTGTGTGCAACCTAATATTCAATAACTTCTACTACCAGTGCTACATAAATTAAGAATAATAATGACAACTATTTCTCTTGTTATAATAATAAGATGGAGTCAGAAGATTTTAGTCATGTTCTGCCAGTATCCAAAACATTTTCCTCAGATTAAAGACAACTTACTTCAATCTAATAAACATAATAATGATTAAAAGAAAAAAAAAAGATCAAATACAGAAAAAAATGGTACAGGGCAAAATATGTTTTTTACCTGAAATAATCTTAGTATGTTTATAGGCTACTGAGTTGTACTTATTGTCCTTATTCTATTAACACGTCTTTTATCTTTAGATTGATAACAGCCTGTCAGTGAACGCCGTCCAAAGGGCTTGTTCCACTGATCCAAGCTCCACTTCTCCTCTCTCTACTGACGACTTCCAAACTGCCATTAAGACCATTCACAGACGAAATTCACTTGTGGATTTCTTCTTCGCCTTCTCAGCAGCACATCATTTTGACAATGAAGCCTTCCAGGAAGGTCGGAATATCATCACAGCAGGTACACCTCAGATGTAACAGAGGACGAGAACGTTTGTGATTTAATATGTATTTAATTACATTATTATTTACATGTTTCTGTTTAGATTTGGAAAATGTGAAGGCTAATGTGCAAAATGGAAACTTTGAAGTTGGAAGGGAGACTCTTGGAGAAATATGTCACACCCTTCAGGTGAGGACAATGATTTGCTGTTATTAAGGAGAATAGAACCAGTAATAATTTGACAAATGAATTCTGTTCATGCAGGATTTCTACAGTCACAGTAACTGGGTGGAGCTTGGAAAAACCACTCCTTATAGCACACTCATCAGACGTGACCAGCCTCTGGAAAACCTGGCTGGTAAGACTATCTAGCCTGGAAGCACAATGCACTCACACACAATTTTGTGAAGTACGGTACGTACACGAAGCAAAGCCAATCATCACAAAACGTTCAAAGCAAATTGTGGTAAAAACCAATTAAATATTAATATTGGTATCCTGACATGGTTTCAATGTAATATCTGGACAATCAATTATCGCCAAACATTTCAATAATACTATATTTTGTAAAAAATGTGTGTATTCTGGTCAAAGTAAGGAGAATTGCCAGCAGAAGAAAATTGAACAGCGCTACTGAACTGCATTACTATTGCAACAACACGTCATCAGTAGGGCAAAACTAACCTCTCTCACGACGGTACAATACTCAAAGTGTGCCCTTCACCTCCTCACAAAATACTCATTCTAGATCAAATGGTCTTGCTGAGGCCAGCTTGGGCCTTTTAGATTGCCAGTACCTGTCTGCCGAGTCTGGAGTCTCCCTGTGTCAATCAGGAACTAAAACTATGCTTTGACAGCTTCATAGTCCCAGAAAGCTAAAGTCTATCAACATGTCCCTCAGTTGTTCCCATGGCAAACACCAACAAGCCTCTGGAAAGCAAATCCAACATCAGACCCATGGAGCTCTGGTACCAAGCACATTTATGAGCATCCTTCAATTTGAATGAGTTGTTTCGTGAAGACAACTGATAGCAAGCACAGAAGTCCAAGAACAACTCATCTTTCAGGTTCAGGCCATGCAGGCTGCCTTCCAGATCACCCAGTCATGACCAATATGAGTGTTGTTGAAGTTGTCCAGAACAACCATGGAGTTTGTTAACTGTGCCATTTCCAGAACCTCGCTCACTTTCTTCTAGTAAGTCAAATATTCTGAGCTGGTGTTTGGTGCATAAGCACAAACAACAGTCCAAACTTTACCCCCTGTTCCTTTAAACTATGTGGGCAATGCCCCACTCCCCATGTTGGACTTTGCAAGTGGAGGATCATCTTAGGCTTCCCCACATAACTTGTTTGGCTTGTGCTTGACCACAACATGTGAGCTACCCAGCCGCTGGGTGACCGCTGGTGAACACCACCTCAGAGATGGCCCAAATGTTTGTCCAGACAGAGTAGGCAATTTCTGTTCCTGTTACATGGGGTTCTTTTGAACTTGTTTGTCTGGGTCTTCACTTAAGCCTCACTAACTTTGGCTGGCCCGACCAGCACCCCATCACACCTGAGAAAAACTGCTTCCATTGTGTTTGTCTCTAATTTTGTCACATTTTATTACTCTGGATGGATTTATGAATGTGTTTTGTATGTATACATACAGTATGTGCTGCAGGTGCAGGTATCGATGTTTGCAAAATGTCATTTTAATGTTCATATTTGCAGCATTTTACGATCCTTTAATTTCTTAAAGTTTTGATAGTCCGATTGTAACTTCTGTGCTGATTTTCTTTTTTTTGTTGTTGTTTTTGTAGGTATGAATGTTCCAACCTGCAGGAGCTGCATAGGAAATGATTGTACAGACAACATATTGCCTGAAGTGATAACACAACAGCTTGTAACGTCCGGTTACTTCGAACCTTTCTCTAATGATAAACCTGCAGGTAGATATTTCTGTTTGTGCTCATTTTGTCAATGTTTTGGTTTGTAATTTGTTTCGAAGGTGACTGCTGGTTGTTTAGGTAGCTGATTAATAAGTGTGTCTTGATGCATTCTATTGGCTGGTTGTTGGGAAATTTAGCAAAAACTATTCCAGAGTCGCACTGATTGTGATGTTGCATTCCATTCATCATGTAAAAAGCTCAGCAATACAATCTTAGAAGTCATGGACCTGTGATATAAAAATGCATATATAATTTTTCCTTGTTGAAGTCCTTCTCCATGATGTATTTCTTGATGTAATGTCTTTAAACTATTGCCTTTAATCTAACTGAGCTATAACTTATCAAACCTGTCAATGTGGTTTATATTGTCTCTCTTCTAAGGTAAATGCAGCCATGGCGGGTCTTTTGATAAAACAAGTGATGAGGATCCTGTGGGCGGTATCAATAAGGATACACGAAACTCCAACCATGGTTTCCTTCACCTGGAAGCAGCAGATCTGGCACTTGAT
Source organism: Salarias fasciatus (assembly GCF_902148845.1). Lineage (NCBI taxonomy): Eukaryota > Metazoa > Chordata > Actinopteri > Blenniiformes > Blenniidae > Salarias > Salarias fasciatus. The sequence goes on along the minus strand of NC_043750.1, from coordinate 27,533,827 downwards.
GCCACATTGGAGTTACTGGAAGACATCAGAGTAGCGGTTGGAGACAGGAACTTTCTGCGGTATTGAAATTGTTCAGTCATGTTTTACACTCAGACAGTGGTTTAGATCATGAAGGTACAATGACTTACTGAGAGTAAACAGTATAAAAAAGAAAAAAAAATACACCAGTGAGTACAATGAGTTATCCAGCAATGTTGGAGGTTGAGTGTATAGCCACTCCAAGCCATGGCTTAAAATGAACAGATTTCATTACTTCAAATTTTCCAGCAAGACTTTCATGTTGTTGAAATTGTTCAAATTATGAGGTATTCATATCTTAAATAACCATTTAAAACATCTTGTCCCTCATGTTCCGTCAGATTCATGGGTCTGTCCCAGTCCTCTGCACTGTGTTTTGTGATTGACACCACCGGCAGTATGAGCGATGACATCGCTGCAGTCAGGGACGTTACTTTTCGGATTATTGACAGCAGGACAGGAACACCAGAGGAGCCTTCTCTATACATTCTGGTACCTTTCAATGACCCAGGTGTGTGACTAAGAACCTTATATGCAGTACGGCACGGTGGTGTTTCAGTCAGGTCCAGCAGGAACAAAATATACCAATACATCCCCTACAATACATACACAATCCTAAATCAATGTCACTGCAGGACTTAACAGTACTTATAAGACTGCTGATCAACAAGCACAATGCACCAAGACACCACCAGATCATCTTCCCTCTCTTCCCACTTTACAATGCACATACCAGAAGTAACACCAGAAGCATATAACAGCTCAATAGCAGCACCAATCTGCTCAAGAGAGAGTTAAGAACATCTGTATCTGCCAGCCTCTCTGTTAATTCAGCCACCATCATCTTTAGAAAAACAGACACGATCACACAACTGCCCATCGACCAATCAGTGAAGCTCAGCTGAAAGGCCCCGCCTCAAGCAGCTCACTCAATGTTGCATAACCCAATACCATCCAGCTTGGATCCAAGGCCAGCGAATGAAACTACAGCTGTCCAAGCCCGGCTGCCCCAGCAGAGGGACAAGCTGCAATGTGTTAGGACATAGAAAATTTGAGCTCTACTAAATACAACTATTGTTTTTTTTTTTTTTTTTTGATAAAGTTGCGAACTGAACAAGTAATTTACTCCAGGCACATTTTAGAATGACATTTTAATTACGGAGTAAAAAAATCATTCATGACAGGGTTTGCAGTACTAGCCCTGCTGGCCCTGCCTGCACGTCACTGCTTACGTTATCAGCCTATTGCTAAAGATACTGGCCAAACATATGCTGTGTCCTTATAGAAAGGCAAATATCTCGAAGCTTCCAAATGTGTGGGTGTGGGTTTAGGTGTGTGTGAGTGTTCTTAGGGTGCTTTCACACCTACAGCATTTGGTCCGCTTGAAGCAGACTAGAGTCCCCAACTCCTGCAGGTTCGGTTCGTATGCGCTGGTGTAAAAGCGGACCAGTTAGTTTAGCTCCTCGAGAAGGCGGTCTCGGTGCGGTGTCAGTGCGGTCCGCTGCTGGTGTAAATGTTGACCAGCCTCGGTCCTGTCCGCTCTGTTGTGGAGAAGGCTTTTTGGTCGGCGGAGGCTTCCATAGCAAGCCGCGCGGCGCATTACGTCACACATGCTGGCCAATCAGGGTTCACTTCTGTCACCCAAAACACACTATTGTGTGAACAGCGCCACCAAGGTGCTGGAGGGTCATAGTGGATAGTTCATCTGCAAAAACAAGTGGTGTGAATGCTAACCCAACTCGTTGACAGCTGCGACGTTTATGAATAATTTATGTCCGAACCGAACCACTCTAGCGGACTAGTAGGTGTGAAAGCACCCTTAGATACTCAGTTGTGAGGACCAGAATGAATTTTTAACCAACAGAGTGAGGACATTTTTGCAAAGTGAGGACATTTTTGCTGGTCCTCATATTTCGCCAGACCTTTTTTAAGGTTAAGACTTGATTTTTGGGTTAGGGTTAGAATTAGGTTTTGGTTAGATTTAGGATATGGGTTAGGGTGAGGCATTAATTTTTGTTGGTTAAGGTTAGGGTAAGGGGCCAGGAAATGCATTATGTCAATGAGTGTCCTCACAACTGTAGAAGTACAAACGTGTGTGTGTGCGCATATATCCTGCCCAGGTTTTGGACCTTTGTTGAGGACAACAGACCCAGATGACTTCAAAGCCAGTATCAATAGACTCACTGCAACGGGAGGAGGAGACAACCCAGAACTAAGTCTGTCTGGACTACGAGTGAGTGCAGTTTGAAGATGATCTCTGATCTGTAACAGCTGCTTGACTCTCTGTTGATGACCAAAAAAAAAAAAAAAAAAAAAAAAACCCAAAAACCTGCTACAACCCTGGTTTGATAAAACCAACCTAAAAATCAGATGGAAAATTGTTATTATGCAAAGTACTTTATTTTCCTCTTTTCTGAATATTTAATATAAGGCTTTTGCAAATATAATGAAAAACTGCCACAAAAGAGTCTTGGTAATGATGACACCAATAAGGAACTTAATGTAAACAAATGAACAAATAAAAATGAGTGAACTAAAGGAGACTTGCAAGAATGCAGAGCTGGTTGCCATGCTAAAACAAAAGAGATAAGAAAAAAGATACATGCATCTACAAATATTGAGCAAATGAATCCAGAACAAAGCAATGGGAGGCAATTGGCAAGTGATTGTATTCCATAAATATCACAAGTTTCAGCAGACAAACTTATAGCTTACCTAAGTTACTTACATATACTTTTATATAAACCTATCATTCATTTTTATTCTGGTTTTATAGAACAAATGGCATAAGATAACAGAAAACTTAAAGAGACAAACAAGATAACAGTTTCTCTTGCTTTTTCATATGACTGAAAGCTTGCTCTAACTGCTGCTCCACTGGCATCCGACATTTTCCTCTTCACTGATGCTCCTGCAAAAGACATAAGTCTGAGAAACACCGTCACAGCACTAATAGAGAGTACAAAGTCTGTGGTAAGTTCTCTATCAACGTTATAGCAACAAAGATTTTTTTTTGTGTGTGTGTGTGTGTGTGTGTGTGTGTGTGTGTGTGTGTGTGTGTGTGTCAAAAGCATTAAAAAAAACACTAATCATCTGTCATTGTAATTTCAGGTAACTTTCATGTTGACAGATGTGTTTCCTGCTCGGCGTCGCCGCCGCCGCCAAAGTGATGGTCAAAATCCATTGACACGTAGCTTGACCCAGGCACAGACTGAGCTATACCGGGACTTAGCCCGGGCCTCTGGGGGTCAGACCATCGAGGTCAGCAAGTTAGATCTTACTCAGGCCACTGCTGTTATAGAAGACCTATCAGCCAACGCTGTGGTGAGACATCAAGGAAAAGCTTTAGGAGATCACTGGACTGACATGCTTGCATACCATCTAATCAATTTTATGCAAATATGATTATCTAAATCCCAGACCTCATCATCCTCTTCTCCTGATTGTTTTTGTTCATTATTTTTTTCCAGGTGACTGTTTTCCAAGCAACAGTTGATCCAGGACGTTCTGAAAATTTCCCTTTTGCTATTGATGCATCGATCAGAAACATTATCATTTACATAACAGGAGTGCAGGCATCTCTCACCTTCGGACTCACCAGTTCAACAGGTTCAGTCCAAACACATCTTCCACATTATGTATTTTTTTTAAACTAACCTTTTTGAAGTCCACTTGCAGAAGTTTATTTCTTTGTTTCTTCTCTGTTGTGTGTTCGATTAAATGTGGAAATATAACTTGGCCTCCACTCGTTAAAATGTGAATTTCTAAGGAATATGTGGGATTAATATGTAATCAATTTATTAGTCAAATTGTATTTATACGAGGGTGAACCCAAATGAAACCGGAAGTTGGTCATAAAATACTAATAATAATGAGTTTCGACTTTTGGCCGTCAGATGTGCTACAGGTAAGCCTCATGCATATCTGTGAAAAAATCTAAGATCCCAGAGTGACACTGACGTCTGTCACACACTGTTTATAGTAAGAGTGACGCCCCCCACTGCGATTTTTCCAAAATGGTGACATTGACTGGAAAGCTAGAGCAGCACGCGAACATTAAATTTTGCTTTTTGCTTGGAAAAACAGCAGCAGAAACACTCACCTTGTTGCAGCACGCCGACAAGTATGATGCTCTGGGGAAGACTCAGGTCTATGAGTGGTTCGGGCAGTTTAAGAAGGGCCAGATGTCCATTGAGGATCAGCCCAAATCAGGACGATCCTCCACCTCCCGCACAGCTGAAATTGTCGGGGAAATTGAAGCGGCTGTTATGGCAGATCGACGCAGTAGCATTGGAGAGGTGGTTGATCTGACGGGGCTCTCCTGGAGTTCCTGCCGAAGGATCATAAGTCAGGATTTGGGGCTGCACCAGGTCTCTGCCTAAATAGTGCCGCGCCTGCTCACACTGGAGCAGAAGGAGACTCGTGTGGACGCGTGCCGGCAGATCAAACGGCAGCTGGAGGATGATGCTGGGCTGTTGTCGAAAGTCATCACCAGGGACGAGACGTGGTGCTATGGGTATGATCCAGAGACCAAACAGCAGTCGAGCCAATGGAAACACCATGGATCCCCACGGCCAAAGAAAGCATGTCAGGTCCGCTCAGCCATTAAAACAATGCTGATCTGCTTTTTCGATGTCCAGGGTATCGTCCACAGTGAGTTTGTCCCGCCAGGTCAAACTGTAAATCAGGACTACTACATCGAAGTCCTAAGGTGGCTCTGTGAGGATGTGAGAAGGAAGCGGCCTGCGTTGTGGCGGAGTGGAGACTGGTGGATCCACCACAACAATGCGCCAGCGCACAAGGCTCTGTGCGTCACGCAGTTCTTGATGAAGAATGGGATGACTCTCCTCCCTCAGCCGCCTTATTCGCCAGATCTAGCCCCGTGTGACTTTTTCTTGTTCCCCAAGTTGAAGAAGGAGCTGAAGGGACAGCAGTTTGCAGACATGGAGGAGGTCCAAGACGCAGCTGGCCCTTAAAGGCATAATTACGCACGGATTTGCCGACACATTTGTGAAGTGGGATACATGGCTGGAGCATTGCATTAATGTGAATGGAGATTATTTTGAAGGTGATGGTGGTGTTTTATTTTGAAAGGTAAGAAATAAAAAGTTACAACAAAATTCCGGTTTCATTTGGGTCCACCCTCTAAGAGCTCTTTACAAAAACCAAAAGGTACCCAAAGTGCTTCACAAAAGAGCCACAGAACCGAACAGGAAGACAGTACATAAAACATAATACTCAGGCTTTTGGCTATGGAAGGTGCACTAGTGATGAACTAAGTGCCACTGTGCTGCAGACGGTTGAAGTCTTCCAGAAAGAGAATTGCAAGAGGGAAGAATAAGAACAATCTAGAAAATTAAATTTCCAGTTTTTCTTTTTTTTTTTGATAAATTCTCTGATTTTTTGTGATAAAATAGTAGATATTGCAGGATATGCATTAAATGTGTATAATTTTATTGTGTATCTACATTTTGTTGCACTCAAACCAAGGAAAAACTTTGGCATTGTCAGCATTTAAAGTTTGCCATGAATATGTTTTACCAGCCTGCAGTGGAGATTAAAATGAGCATAAGTCTTGCGAAAAGATCTGCATGGATAAATACCAGAATAAGGATAAGAAGGGTTTCATCAGGTAGGGTCAGAGCAATTTTTTTCCTGACCTTTTTTGTGATTCATTTAGGAGTAACACAGAATTCATCTGAACCCAGTGGTCCTTTGGCAACTTTCTCCACTGTGGGAAACCTTCGCCGCATAAGCCTGAACAGCACTAATGACACCGGATTGTGGGAAATCAATGTTACCTCTAGTAGTCCATACATTGTTAAGGTCACAGGTTAGTAGTATCATAAGATTTCACTTAGTAGAAAAATCTTTCTTTTTAATTTGCTAAACTAAATTTTCTTTTCTGCACATTAGGTCAAAGTTCAGTGAATTTTGTCTATGACGTTGTGGAAGAACGAGAGGGAGCCCACGGTGGTCTGAACTTTTTGGATGGACGTCCTCCTACTGGTTGGAACTGATAATGTTTATCATCATGATCAAAACAATACAAAAGAAAATTCTTCCATTTTCCTCAATGGAATTGAAAGACTAAAAGAAGCAGCAAATTGAAATAATAACAGGCTTTTTGTATTGAACATACATTTTCATCACAATAAATTCAGTACCTCTTATATCTTCACTTTCAGGAAAAAATGTGACTCTCCTGGTCACTTTGACGGGAAGTGACTCAGCAACAGTCACAAATGTGACTCTCTTTGACAGCTCAAGTATGTCAGAGATCAATGGGTCGGTACAGGTATGTAGCAGCCACACATTGAAGTCAGTGAAACAAATATATGCTCCTGTCATGTTGGAAACTACACCTACGTTGATATGCAGCAATTTTGATGAATGTTCATGCAACTGCTTGATGTTTGCTTGAAGTTCTAGCTCATCCCCACTGACTGCCAGAAGGCAGTTCTGAAAGTACGGAATGTTCCCTTCCCTCAGCTTGTTTAGGTCGACTGTGGCTGTTGGCTGCACGGTTGGTATTAGCTTTAGCTGTGTTGGTGAAAGCCATGTTGGCACACCTTTCCTCTGGCTTTTTGGCACCAACCCTGTGTGGTGAGTGACACTGTTGGTCAGTCTATGGCCCAAAATCAGTGAGGCACTACAACCCAGCCTGCAGGCCATGTATTGGCCTGAACCCTTTTCCATTGGAGTCCTCCACCAGGAGAGTGGTGCCTCCACCCAGGGGTGGCCTGTGCACACAATTTGGGGTCTTTTTTTTTTTGCCAGGGTGGTGCTCAAATCAGAGGAACTGACCCACTGTCCACTTGGCTCCCAAATTGCTGCTGAGCACCTGTATGGACCCTATCAGGTTAACCATTGTGAATGTCAGAGTTTCCGTCCACCCAGCTGCAGTACAATAATAGGTGGAAAGTTGTTAAGTGGTGCAACATCCTCAGGGAGCCCACACTTTGCTTGATCCCTGTGGTCTTGGATTTCTTACAGTCTCCTCTGAATGGATGTCAGCCTCCATGTACCCTGAAGGTGTATGTGGGAGCTATATCAGCAGACTTGATGAAGTTGCAATGGCACAGTTGGGAGCCAGGACCTGGTGTCGACTTTCTCAAGGAGGCTCTGACTGGTGTCAGCTTCTTCCTGTGACCCCTTGGCAACATGGGTGCCATGCCAGACTGCATTTTTATTGGCAATTAGCTCAGCAAAATGTATGAATGAGGTACACGCTTTGTCTATCAGCCCATGATGCCTGAGGTGGCATCCAGATGTTATGGGTGTCACTCTCGGGCCAGACGTTGACCTTTTCCCATAGATGCTGTCGGGTTTACATCCTGTTCAGCTTGTAAAGCTCAAGTGCTATGGCTGTCAATTGAGCATTCCTCAAGACAGGGCAGAAGTCTTATGCCCAGTAAGAGCCCCGGGATGCTATATTGATGCTACCATGGGCATTCATACAGCCCAAACAGCTTTTTGACCATTATGGAGGCCCTGAGACGGCCAATTCCGAGAAGCCATGTGATCAGCCCCAATTTCCAATCATGTGATCGGATCAGGACATCCCTATTAACATGATAAAGCATTGTATGAGTAACTATAACGTATGATTCAAGTATCTCAAGGCAGGGCTGATTTTCTTAAAAAATCATGAAAACTATCCTGTCAAACTTTAATAACCGTCTTAATTATTTGATCCACCTTGTTAATGGGTGCCATTCATCAGAAGAAAGCCTCATCGTAAGCCAGTATTCTTTTTCATTTTTGCTTTCCTTAGTCATTGGGAAGCAACGACTACCTGGTAAGATTCAGAGAAGTCCCTGCAGGAGAATTTGTGGTTCGCCTCATAGGTGAGGACGGCAGCTCCACCTCCAGGACCACATCTGACAGATTCCAGAGACAAGCCTCCACTCAGCTTAAGACTTCCAGCCTTTCTATTACTGTGGGTATATTTTTTTGAATTAATGTTATTTGACTGTTGAAGTGTGTTTCTCCCATTTTTATGTCGTTTGATGAAACACTTGGTGAATTTAATCTCCTCTCCTCTTCCACTTCTATCTCCACCTTTGCAGGCTCAAGCTAACAGCAGCAACATCGAGCCAGGTTCCTCTCTCTCCTTCCCTTTCACTGTGTCCTCCAGTGAAAGCGGGACATTCTCATTGCAAGTCAGCAATGACCGCAGCTATGACACCACTGCACCCAACAGTGTCACCATTGCATCAGGCAGTGGAGGTGAGGCCAACGGCACGGTGACCTTAACCGTGCCGGCCAGCGCCGAATCAGGGACCGACGTGACCGTCACCATCGAGGCCGAAAATGCAGCTGCCACCGACATCAACTTTGCTGTGCTCAGGTTTTCAGTGGTAACCCGGGTAAGAAAATGCAGTGTGTTTGAAATTGGAACAAAACTACAAAGTCTAAAAGATGAAAAGTCTTTCAGTATAAATGTCATGTATGGGCTCTAAAATTAGACAAATCAATATTTTTCAATAGAAAATATTAATTTTCGAAACCAGTAATTGAAGTCAACATTTACAAAGTTGGTCCAGAGTTCTGATTTATTGTTTTTGTTTTTTTCAATAATTAAACCAACTGAGCACAAGAAGACTTGATGAAAGTCGTAGGTTTGTATTTCTAATAAATCATTTTGATATTTCTTAATTATAAAGACAGGGAAGGCAACTTTATTTGTGGAGTACATTTCAGCTGCAGAATAGTTGAAAGGCGTCAACCAACAAGAACAGCAACACATGTATCAAAGATTAAAAAGTATATGCAATAAAAGTATATACATTTAAAATCCCTGTGTAGCATATAAAAAAGAAGTGTTTAGCAAGTAGATAACTAAAAGGTCTCCTGTTTAAGCCTTTATCGTGTAGTGACCAACATCTGCATTTGCAGTTCAAAGTAAACTTTTATCACATTTTTATAATATGTAACTAAATCGTAATGTTATTTTCACTGTTGCTGCCATGTTTTCACCTGTGTTCTGGAAAACATTGCTTCCTTCAAGTCTGTTCACAAGATTGAAGCTTTAACATAAAATGATTTTCCACATATTTGTAAAAACTTTTGAAAATATGCCCACAGTGCTGTTAGATGAGAGTAAGCTGTAATACGAAAGGACAATATACTAATAATGCTTCATTTTCAATAAATAATCTGCATTAAAAGAGCTGATAAATATCTTGGAGCTCTGGAAAAGTCTCCACAAGGAGGCGGGTCTTAGTAGAGATTCCACCAGTCACTGATTAACAGTATAAAAGAATGACATGAAATTAAACCAACCAGCGCTGTTTAATGGATGCGCTTGGGGGGCATTTAAACTTGACTATCACTGTAATTGAAGAATGATGAAGCACACCGCCTTAAAACATGAACCAGCAGCCGTGACTGCGGTCCTTCCATGCTCCCACAAGAGGGCGCAGGACAGCCTGTCAAGGAAAAAAAAAAAAAAAAAAAAAAACATTGTTGGAGGACAGCAATTCGGTGACCAAATATGTCACTCATGCCCAGGGCCCACCCTGGATGGATGGATGGATGGATGGATGGATGTTGCACATTGTTAGCACATTGCTAATCGTATGATTAACATATGACAGAACTTTCACAATCATCTTATGAGAAATGATTCTCATCCCAAAACGTTTTTAAGAAGAAATAGTGACATCAGTTGTTCAGTATTGTGTATTTTAAAGTTATTTTGACGTAATTATTATAATATCATGTGAATTGTAAAAAGACCTGGATCCCTTGTTTTCTGACTTGTTTTAAATATTTGGCATTTCAAAACTAGAAACACGATATTCGTTCAACATGCACTACATTTATTGAATGTGAAATTATGTTTGAACCTTTGTTTTGCTTTTCTTTACTTTTCAGGCCACAGATATATCCAGTCCTGTGTGCCAAATAGTCAATACAACTGGTATCTGCCCTGCTGCTTCCTCTCTCTGCGCCACCACCCAGTGGGAGTTCATCGCTAATCTCACTGATGGCATCAACGGCACTGGTATTGTGACCGTGTCCCTCCGCCAAGGGAATGGTACTCTGAATACCAGCATGGAGGTGGGACCTGGGGGCGAGAACGTCACAGTGATTACATACAGCTCTTCATGCTGCTCACAGAGTGTGGAAGTGGCAGCTGTGGACGGGGTGGGGAATGTGGGGCGATGTGTGGGACAGGCGAGGGTGATGACTACACCTGCCCCCAACACTACAACAACTACATCAACAACTACACCCAATATGACCACTGTACCCACTACACCAGCTGTAACCACAACTCCAGCTGTAACCGACTCCACTGGAGGGCGCAAGCTCAATATATACAGTCTTTTGGTCAGTATTATGGTTTCCCTCGTTTGGAAACACAAATGAATTCGGACATCACCTCCATCCTTTCATCAGTTATAATACGGGAGTGGAATATATATTAAGTTTCTCGGATGACTGCTTCATGATCATTTAAAAATACCTTAATTTTGGAGGGAAAATCATTAAACACTTGATGGATTTACTGTATAGCCAATATTTCCCACAACAGTGTAACTACTGAGAGTTTTCTGCTTTGCTTTTATATATATATTTAAAAAAAGAACTTCTTTTAAAAAGATTCTTTATGAAAAACTGGAAGAAACAAATACATTACAGTGAGGGCAGCACGTAGTTATGTCCAGATGACTTGTAATTGTGTGTTAACTTGCTCTGTGAACTTGCAAAATGGTTGCATGCTTTTGTTGAAAACATGCACTGTAAAAAGAATAGCCTAAATGAAATAAAAACATTGCTTCAATAACAAATAAAGTTTGGTCTGTTTCAAGATAAAAAAACAAATTATGACACTAAAAATGTAATGAATAGAATAACAGGGCTCTGTTTTAGTAGACCAGGCACGTCTGCTCTGCCCCTGCTCACGCCCTGTGAACAGGGTGTGTCCAGAACATTTTTGCAATTTTTGTAAACAGCGCAGTCTGGCGCAGAGCGGCGCATCCACGCCTCTGTCCCTCCCACCGGCGCAAGTGGCAAAGAGGGAGGAGAGAAGGCGCGACAGGGTTTAACACAGCCAACTGTAATCGTGATCAATCAAATGAACAGCTCTCATCGCCTTTAAAAGCACCGCAGGCAGACGCGCTATGCAATTTCCCCTCGACATCACCATGGACTAAGACAGCAGCTGCAGGAGGTCAAAACTTCTCCCAGGAGGAAACTGTAGTAACCTATATTTAAACCTAGCATAAAAAGATGAGTGGTGTGGACAGATCACAACATGAGTAAACTGTGTAATGGCAATGAAATCAGAAACACTTGTGCTGAAATGCATTTTCACTGTTTGCTTGTGAAATTAACTAGTTTCACCTGATTGAATCATGATCATGTTGGCATGTAAATCCTGATGACACAAAACCCTGGCAGGTGGCCCTTGAGTGACCAGACCAGCAGAGGATGGCTCTCCTCAGGCTCCCACCTCAAAACCAGCATTCCAAGTGCATGAGGAGGAAGAGGAGGAAGGAAAATGTTTAAATTAAATGTACCTGTTTCATGGGTGATTTTGTGTATCTTTAATGGGACTGAATAAATTGTAGCCAAAACATGTATAAACAGGAGGCAAATACTCGCATTTAAGGACAGAGCTGTACAGCCCGGTGCTGTGTTCTCTCCCTGTGCGCTCTGTTGCATTACCTGCTGACATGCAGTTCAGCCTCTCCCCGTCCATCATATCGTCTTCCATGATGTCAAAGTGGCATCCACGGTGTAAGACTATATTGTGTAGCAAAAAAACATACAACAAACAATACACTAACACTCTGAAAACCTGCTTGTGAGGTTTTGGTGTGGTGTGCGCACTGTGCCTGTCAGACAAATTAGACTGGGTGTGCTCCGCCTGCACAGAGAATAGTTGTGGTTCCAGTTATCAAGCTATCAGTGTACCTTTCGTTTTGGCACAAAACTGTCACTGAGCAAAGCTGAATCTGTCGACACCTTCCCCTGGTGCGCGGCCCCACCCATCTTATACAGGCTATCTGTGTTTCCACACTGGAAATATGAAAAATCGCAGTGTTTTCTTCCTGGAACGGTCATGTGAACGACTGTTTAACATCACACGTTCGAATCATGTTTCTAAGTAGTTAGAAGAGGAAAAAAAGTGCAAAACTGGACAATTTCAAAGCAAATTAGAGAGGTCTTTCTAAGAAAAATCCCTGTTTTCATGTAGTGTATACTTCTGCAGAAGACAAATAACAGATTATACCATTACCAGCCATTACTATTGTTGCTTATCGTTTTTATTGTTTCATTGTATTTTTATTGTTTTATTGCTTGCACATTCATCTTTTAGGTTTTGATGGCTACCGGACTGTGTAGCAGCGGTTCAAAGTACCTGAATTCATCTGAGCTGAGTTTAATCTCCAGCAATGATTATCAGTGTCCCAGTTTCTCTGGAATGACTTGACACACTGAACATTTGTGGGAAATGGGAGTGGTATCTGGTGAAGGACGGTCAAAAATAACACCACTAAAAAACAATAATGCCTGTAACTGTCTTTCATTAAACTATAAAATAGATATGCTTTACTCAGTGTGGATTTATACACTTAATTTGAATTAATTAGACATTGTCCAAGATACAATTTACTATTCTGACAATATAAGACAATACATGATTGATTAGTCAAGGTAATATTGATTTTATTTCTTATTTCCTTCTGAATTTATTCATTTATTTTCTTGTCTATTTATTCATATGCATAATAGCTTACCCTCCCCTGGCATTCAATATTTTTCTCTTCACTTCTCTTTACAATAGAAAATTGAGAAACACTGACAGAGTACAAAGTTTGCGATATAAGTCATTGCTTTACGTGTTATATTGATAAAATAACTCCAATCCTGTAGAGGTGCGTGTGTGTTGTTGTCATTGGCATCATTGTTGTTGTCTTTGTTTTTACTTTCAGCTTTACTGTCTTGCATTCAATAATTACGTCTCCCCTTGCCTGTTTGGAGGCACCAAGCAAGAAAACACACACACACACACACACACACACACACACACACACACACACACACACACACACACACACACACCCTGAATGGCCATAGTCATTCAAGTGAGAACATTCAAACATTTACACTGACTTACAGACCGAGTTTAGACTTGATTACATCTTTATGGATTCAGATTAATTTTGATTTTGATGAATGTGGTGAAATTTATGACATAAGTCCTTTTTAGAATACATACCATTGACCAAGGTTCTTAGAATGACTTGGTTAACCTCTTCTCGATTGACTACTGAGTGAAGAGGATCACATGATCCAGTTTGTGTGGGAGTAACTGAGAAAGAGTTTATCTGTCTTAACAGGAAAAACAATCCTGAGGGCAAAGTCCTCATTGTTTGCAAATATTTGAAGATGAAATGTTTCCAAAACTACCAAACATAAATTACAAATTACACCTCATAAGGTTACTTTAATACAACTGTGAATACAACTGTGCAGAACACAACTCCCAAGGAGCTATGAGACTTAAAAAATGATGTAAATTTCAGTACCTCAAGTATCCATTCCAACACGTATGCATGGACTTTAATAAACTACTCAAATGTAAAGCTAAGAATATTGTTTAATGATCATTGATTCTTTCTCTACTTGGATTGGAGCATTTTTAGCACACCAGGTGCATTAATGGGGTAACACTTTAGTTGAATTTGGGTTCATAACACTGATATAACATTGTCATAATCATGACATGACACCCATCATGAATATTTATAAATGCTTATGACAGTTGTCATTAAGTGTCATTTGGTAGATTATGTCAAGTTTGATGCAAGTTGACATTGTTGGAGATGTCTTTGTTATGACAACTTGTCATAAACCAAGACAACAGAACCTGTCATAAACATGACATAGTACTTACTGCCAAACTTTAAAAACCTACTTAGTTTTATATCTTAACATGACATTAAACTGCTATATAACTGTCATATGGCTTGCTTTGACATTTACTGTCATAATACCTTTATGATTGTCCTAGCTGTTTAGAGACACTCTTATAGCCTGATTTAATTGTGTAATTCCACTTAATGACATAAACGAAGGGTTCCCATTGTTCCACTTGAATTCAGAAGAAACAGTCATGACACTCTTATAACGTGAATTAACCATGACAGGTTCAAATTATATATCCACAGGAGGTAAAATACACAGCTCTAAACAGCTAGGACAATCATAACGGTATTATGACAGTAAATGTCAAAGCAAACCATATGACAGTTACCGTGTTGGCCCATATATAAGACAACTGTGATGATAAGACGACCCCTATTTTTCAAATTTCATTTTGTAAAAATAAAAATATGTTGAAGACAATAAGGTTACTCATAAAACAACTTTTTATTTTACAATTATTGTAGGAAAACTCACAACAAAGATAACATTTCTTGTGATTTAAGATCAAGAAATATTACTGCAGTATTAAATAAAAAAAACTATATTCTCTCTTTCAAAATCTGAGGCTATGAGTCAGTGAATAAGCAACAAATAAGAACCTCAAAGGTTCAATAACTGCATTAATGATGTATACAACTTTATAACCATCAAATTCAAGTTCTATTCAACTTCATGAACATTAATAATTCAGTCTAATATATCTTGGCAGCTTGGCAGTTGTTTGTTGACTCTGCTGTTGAACCATCAGTTTAAAGTTGGCATGAAAACTTCTGCTCTGTTGTTTGCTCACTAGTTTAGAGTTCCAGCTCCTAGTTCCAGATGGTCACGTCCCTCCATTTTTTAACAGATCACTGTGACCACAGACTGTGACGCTTCATTCGCTTTCTGGTCACCAGTACTTTGGCGGTGCGGATGTGTAACGACAATCTAGTCCTTGATAATAGTACGACCCCATTTTGGAGAATAGTTTCTGGAAAAAAAATATCGTCTTATATTCGGGCCAGTACCGTATATAGCAGTTTAATGTCATGTTAATATATAAAACTAAGTAGTTTTTTAAAGTTTGGCAGTAAGTCTACCATGTCATGTTTATGACAGGTTCCGTTGTCTTGGTTTATGACAAGTTGTCATAACAAAGACATCTCCAACAATGTCAACTTGCATCAAAAGTGACATAATCTACCGAATGACACTTAATGACAACTGTCATAAGCATTTATAAATATTCATGATGGGTGTCCTTCCCAGAGGAAGTGCAACCTTGTCGTTGGTTGGGAAGCTTGCATGCCTCAGTGACCCCAAGAGCTATGCCGGTGGGAGATTCGTCTCCTGGTAGGGTCACCCATGCCGGACTGGTCGACGGGCAGAGGCCAGACTAAGAGCACTTCACCCGGGTAGATGGAACTCGGTAGCCCAGCCAGGCAATCCTTCTAGGAGAGGGACAACTCCGATTAAGAAACCCGGTCCTTCCGGGAAGGTTGGGCGTGGGGTCAGCACCCTCACCTCGGAAAAAAATCTTTTGCTACAGAAGCATTCACAACAGCCCAAGAAACTCCAGTTCTGGGAGAGGAAGGTCCTGCTCCTACAGGAAATATGACGCGCAGGGGCCAAAGCCGAAAGGACGCTTCAGTGCCGACAATCCTTCTATCGACCAAGAAGACCACTACCATCGCTACATGGAATGTCAGGACCATGTACGAAGCAGGGAAGGCAGCACAAGTGTCAGCAGAGATGCGCCGATATAACATCGCCCTGCTAGGACTGAGTGAAACGAGGTGGCTGCAGGCCGGACAAAAAAGACTGGCTAGCGGCGAACTTGTGTTGTACTCAGGACATGAAGAAGAGAACGCAGTGCACACGGAAGGGGTAGCAATCATGCTTTCAAGAACAGCACAGAAAGCTCTGATAAGGTGGGAAGCGCACGGTTCAAGAATAATAACAGCATCCTTCAAGACCATGAAGAAGAACATCAAGATGAATGTGATCCAATGCTACGCACCCACCAACGACCATGACGATAAAGATAAAGATCAGTTCTACAACCAACTACAGGCAATTCTGGACAAGTTGAAAGACAGGAAAATCAACATCCTCATGGGGGATTTTAATGCGAAGGTGGGTTCAGACAACAGAGGCTACGAGGAAGTGATGGGACAACATGCCCTCGGAGAAATGAACGAGAATGGAGAGAGATTCGCTGACCTCTGTGGACTGAACGACCTTGTCATTGGAGGCAGCATCTTCGCCCACAAGAGGATACACAAGGCCACCTGGGTATCACCTGACCATATCACGGAAAACCAGATCGACCACTTCTGTATTACTAAGAAGTTCAGGTATTCTCTCATAGACGTACGAGTGAGAAGGGGAGCTGACGCAGCATCAGACCACCATCTTCTGACTGCGAGACTCAAGCTGAGATTGAAGAGAACGGACAGGCAGGCAGCAGGCAGGGCGAAGTATAACATCACCCTACTGAAAGATCAGACAATACAGGAAGCTTTTACCATGACCCTGAGGAACAGATTCGAGGTACTGCAGGAGCTTACCACCAATGACGCCGATGCCCACGACCTTTGGAAAGGAACAAAAGAAGCACACAAAGAAACATGCCAAGAAGTGCTTGGGCCAAAGAAGAACCAACATAAGGACTGGATCTCGGTAGACACCCTCCGGAAGATACAAGCAAGAAGACTCAAGAAAGAAGCAGTCAACGTGAAACGTACAAGAGCCAGCAAAGCAGCAGCCCAAGCAGAATATGCAGAAGCCCATACAGAAGTGAAGAGGAGCATAAAGAAAGATAAACGACACTATATAGACAGCCTGGCGCAAGAAGCAGAAGAAGCGGCCTACTACGGCAATATGAAAGACCTGTACATGATAACCAAGAAGCTAGCAGGGAAGTACAGCAGACCAGAACGACCGGTCAAAGATAAACAGGGACAAAACATTACAGACTCTGAACAACTATTAGAGAGGTGGGCAGAACATTTTGAGGAACTTCTCAACAGACCAGCTCCTGAGAACCCACCAGACATAGCAGAAACAGAGATTGACATCGACATAGACTGTGATCCACCAACTAGAGAAGAAATTATCCATGCCATCAAGAAGACGAAGAACGGCAAGGCAGCCGGCCCAGATGGAATTCCAGCGGAAGCCCTTAAGGCGGATGTAGAGACAACAGCTGACATGTTACTACCGCTCTTTGTGAAGATCTGGGAACAGGAAGAAACACCAACAGATTGGAAAGATGGACATATTATCAAGCTGCCCAAGAAAGGTGACCTCAGCAGCTGTGAGAACTACAGAGGCGTCACACTCATGTCAGTGCCGGGAAAGGTGTTCAACCGAATTCTGTTGGAGAGGGTGAGGGACGCAGTGGATGCCAGGCTCCGGGATCACCAGGCTGGCTTCAGGCGGGACAGAGCCTGTACTGACCAGATCGCCACGCTACGTATTATAGTTGAGCAGTCCCTGGAGTGGAATTCCTCATTGTATGTAAACTTCGTGGATTTCCTCAAGGCTTTTGACAGTCTGCATCGTGATACCCTGTGGCAACTCCTCCGACACTATGGGATCCCAGCCAAATTGACACGCATCATCAAGGAGTCTTACGAGGGAATGGCTTGTCAGGTGGTTCATGGAGGCCGGTTGTCGCGTCGTTTCGACGTGAAGACCGGTGTTCGTCAGGGGTGCCTTCTGTCGCCGTTCCTATTTCTCCTCGCCATCGACTGGGTGATGAGGCAGACGACAGATGGACAGAGAGACGGAATCCAGTGGACCCTCTGGACCCAGCTGGACGACCTGGACTTTGCTGATGATCTTGCTCAGATCCTGCTCAACAACAGATGCAGAACAAGACCACAAGACTAGCCTCCCATGCCTCCCAAGTCGGCCTCCACATCCACCCCAACAAGACCAAGATCCTGAAAATCAATGCCTCCAGCAGAGAAGCGGTGAAGTTGGGAGATAACAACCTGGATGAGGTCGACACGTTCACCTACCTTGGAAGCGTTATTAACCAGCAGGGAGGAACAGATGCAGATGTTAAGACCCGCATCGGGAAGGCAAGAACAACGTTCATAGCGCTAAAGAACATCTGGCAATCCAACCTTATAACATCTCGTACCAAAATCTGCCTGTTCAACTCCAACGTCAAATCAGTCCTTCTATATGGAGCAGAGACATGGAGAACAACAAAGACCACCATCAAAAGAGTCCAGACCTTCATCAATTTATGCCTGCGAAGAATTCTAAAGATCCACTGGCCAAATACCATCAGTAATGCAGATCTCTGGGAAAGAACCAACCAAGTGCCAGCAGAAGAAGAGATCAGGAGGAGAAGATGGAAATGGATAGGGCATACCCTGAGGAAACCATCAACAAACATTACACGACAGGCCTTAACCTGGAATCCTCAGGGGAAGAGAAAGAGAGGCCGACCAAAGAACACCTGGAGAAGAGACCTGGAGGCGGACGCCAAACAGACTGGCTACACCTGGAGGGAGTTGGAGCGAATCGCCCAGGACCGTGGACGCTGGCGGACTGTTGTGGATGGCCTATGCCCCTCTAGGGTTTTAAAGGCCAAGTAAGTAAGTAAGTATGATGGGTGTCATGTCATGATTATGACAATGTTATGTCAGTGTTATGAACCCGCATTCAAATAAAGTGTTACCATTAATGGTAACAAAAGTCTCAATAAAAGAAATAATACCACAAAATGGCATTCCAGTTTAAGAAACTAACTCGAATCAGCTCTTCTGGAAGCAAAAACACAGTTTTCTATCTCAGAGTAGATCAACTCACATTTGAGGGTTATTTTCAAAGTTTATCAAACCTGCTTTGGGAAGTAACCCCTGATTTTATTGTTACTGTTTTATTGATGTTATTGTTTTATTGTATTTTTATTGTTTTATGCGCTTCAATCTTTTAGGTTTTTATGAATATTCATGTACAGCACTTTGCTGTGGCAGTGGTTTTTTTCAAAGTACTTTATGAATGAAGTTGAGTTCAGTTGAGTTTAATCACCAGCAATGATTGTGTTCATGTCAGTGTTCTTAGTTTCCCTGAATTAATTTGGCACTCTGTGGAAATTTGTGGGAAATGGGTGCGATGTCCAGTGAAGGACGGTAAAAAACCAACACCACTAAAAAACAATAATAAGTATCTTTCATTAAACTATTAAATAAATATGCTTTACTCAGTGCAAGTTCGAACAGTCTCTTAGACAATGGCCACAGTTACATGGTGTTTTTAGTTCACAGTTAGTTTATTCTGAATAAGTACTTTCGATGACATTCACACTCCTTCTTGTTTACATGGAAAAAACAAAGGATTAAAACTTCTTCAATGCTGGGGTTTGTGAAGCGCTCTGATTGGATGAGGGTGGACATGACGTATTTACATCTACTAGAAATAAACCAAGCCTGATGCCGGCGTTATTTTTTTCCTCTTTATTTCCCGATTAACTTTGATGCCACAGCTTTAAAAAGCGATTCATTGTTATGCTTCCGCCCAACCGCTCATTTCATTAAATATAGTTCATCGACAGCTCCCATTAAATAAATCATCTCCCAACGACTTGAACTCTTGCTGACGACCACCATATTGGAATATTGCATCATAAGGAGGAAACGATGATGCACAGAATGACTGAAATAAAGTTAAGGAAGGAATAGAAGGTTTGCATGTCAAATTTACATATAGTTCCACTTCAAAATGAGAATGAATGACCTATTTTATTTGGAATTAAGTTTAATTTGGAATAAAGATTCATTTGGAATTAGGTTTTTACATGGTCATTTTGAAGCGGAATTGCCTTTTATTCAGAATTAAAGAGGACTTAAAAGTCCCAAGTAAACCCATCCAGTGTCCAAAATAAAACTCCCTATTCTGACAAAGCAAGGCGTGATTAGTCAAATTACAATATTGATTTTCTTTCTTTCCTTCTTCCGTCTTCCTTCTTCCTTTATTTTCTTTATCTCTTTATTCATAAGACTGCCTTAACTGCTGTAGCCTCATAAATCAGACTCACCCACTCCTCATCCAGATTTGGATTTTGGAGTTGAGCCAAACTCCAAAATCCAAACATGGATGAGGAGGGGGCAGGGCTGGTTTATGAGGCAATAACTGCTGCTCTTCTGGCTTCCAACTTTTTCCTCTTCACAGATGCCGATTCAAAAGATAAAAATCTGAGAAACACCGTCGTAGCACTGATAGAGAGAACAAAGTCTGTGATAAGTCCTTCATTAACTTGTTTCATCAGTAAAAATAACAGCACTCCGACTGAACTGTGTGTGTGTGTGCGTGTGTGTGTGTGTGTGCGTGCATGCGTGCGTGCGTGTATGTGTGCGTGTCATTTGTCCACTGAAGGCAATGAAAATGCAGGTTTTGTCATTGACCACCAGTGAACATAACCTTTGTGGAAGGATTCTGAATCGAGGAGTACATTTCAAACAGCACTCCTGCAAACAGACGTCACAACTTCTAAACTAAAATGTTTGCATGGAAGCGTCATTAAACTTTTTTTTTTTTTTACAGAGGTTGAGATCATTCAAGCTTTAAAATAAGCTGGTACATTTCACAGTATCTTTGTATTTACCATGACTGCTGTTGCAACAATAACCACTGTTTAAGTGAGCTTCGCTATCATGTCAAAAACTGATATCCAGAGCTAAACAGCTCATTTCAATGAGAGGCAGTTACTTTATTGCCCTGCAGAAACCTTTGTAGGGGCAGATGCTTGAAGTCAAAACCGGGAACATGGACCATAAACTTGAAACACCACACGGAAACATACTTTACAAACCTGGTTGAGTTGTAGCAGTTCATATTCCTAATGAATGTCACATGGAATCATAACATACCATATCATGTCCACACCTCATATTCTTGTAAGGGTAAGAGGTAGTAACTGATTAAACAGGTGTTGTCATCATGACAAGTTAACCCAGATTGAAAATGTGTGACTTTGAACTGCCAGACTGCTGATTGTTTGTGGGGGACTTGTTGCTGAGAGGTTGCAGCCATGGCAGTGTGTTTGAATTGAACAGGACAGGTTGCTCATTTGTAATCTGAAAGAGGAACATTAATGGAAGGGCAAGAATAAAAGAGAGGTGGAGGAACAGCCTCTATTCACAAAGACATAGTTCAAGCTGTGCATTCATTAAGACCCAGGAAGATCATGTATTAAACTGAATTTAGAACACCATTAGACACTGGACTGTGTAACAGTGGCTACTCTTCCTATTATAAATGTAAATCAGTCGGGAGGACAAAAATGGAACAGTTGTGACACTGTGATTTATTTTGTTTTCTAACCTCAGTAAAACCAAATGAACGATAGTTTTGGCGAAGAAACATGACTTCAACATGAAATGTTCCTTCCTGTATTTATTAACAGACATGTACTGTATATTACATATTGAATAAACTGAAAGAAGTAACATTAATAATGTGAGAAAGAGAATAGAGGAGGGTGTGTGTGAGTATACATCCATGAATTTGTTCCGTGGTGCTGATCTGTTCTTTATCACTTGTGGTGTTATTAGTAAAGTAATAAAGTAATTAAACGATTAAAAAAATCATGTGTTAAATGGGTTGGTGTTTTTATTCAGTTTGACGATTCACTTTGCACAAAGTAGCAAGTTATCAAAGTTATTAATTTTCTGGTTAGGCATTTTATATATTGGATTTGTGAGTAGATATACAAATGCCATAAATAAGTACTAATATGTTTAAATGACAGGTTGAGAAAATTACAATTTAAATGATTGTAATTCTTAGTGTTATTGTTGTGTCTGTACTATAATATTCCAAACTTATGTGACCATGCATGTACGTTGTATAATTTTAGTGAAATAACATAACCATTGGCTCTAGAAACAGAGGAAAGGATGAGGGGACATCTGAATTGTTATTGTTTTAGTGTAATTCATTATTTGTGGGCACACACACACACACACACACACACACACACACACACACACACACACACACACACACACACACACACACACACTATGCACGTGCCTGGAGGGAAATAACACTTTTCCAGTAAGACAATTTGGGCATCAATGAGTAAAGGGTCAGCTGCTCCAGCACACTCCGCCCCTGCAAGTCAGTTTAAAAACACCTAAGCCTTTCAGCTACAGTTACTCAGGAGACATCAGGTGCACACTGAAGACTGCAAATTAAAAAATTAAAAAAATTCGACTCTTACTGTCTGAATGAGACTGAGCTGGAGACACAAACTACAGCATACAGAGGTGAGGTGTATAATTCTTTTTTCAAATTTTTATTTAAATTTTTGTGATTTTTACATATTAAATTTTATTTATTGAACAGTGTTTCAAGTAATATAAGTGCCACAATTAATTTGATTGTGCTGTCATTTTGGCTTGTATACATCTGTCTTTAAACAGCAATGCACTGCATCTGAAATATCATCAATATTACTGCATACAGTAAAGATCTCACATTTGGGACTCATGTTATTTGAATTTATTATATCAATATTCACTGAGATTTGAACGATTCTCACATTTACCAGATTTCATGTTCGGGTTAGAGTTTATACATATATGTATATATGTATTGCAAAGGCTTGGGGCCTTTCTGAAGATATGAATATATAAATTGCAATTCCTGGTATTTTTATTTGAGAGAATGTATGTAGACATAAGGCAAGAGGAGACAGTTCTGTGTGTATCAGCAAAATCTCCCTTGACAAAAAGAAATATCAACCAGAACCAGACTAAGCAGTGGCAACATGTTTTCTCTAGTGTGTTTTGTGAAAAGAGTGGGGAAAAAGCACAGAGAGAGAAGAGAAAACTTTGATTGCAAAAGTTCAGATGATCACATTTAAATAGTTTAAATTGGGATGGAGTGATGTCTTCTACAAAGTGTACTATTGCTTATTTTCTCACTGACTTTCTGTTCTGAGTTTTTTTTTTTTTTTGTTTCGTTTTGTTGTGTTGTGTTAATTTACCACTGTGGCTCACTCAAGCTAATTTTGAAATCTTTATAAGACCTATGACTCATCAGACAAAAGGAAACCTTCCTGGAAGCATTCACCAGTATAATTGCTTTATGCATACACATAAGTAATACGCTAGGCTGTCTGTACAAGCAAACTTCTGTGTAAGTTATTGTGTAAGGAAAGTGAGTATGTCATATCTTATTTTTTGCTCTCTTTTTTTTATAGCTGCAGCCTCATGCTAACAATTTGATTATTCCTTTTGTCTGAGATACTCTTATTTTATATTGTTCCAGTGATCAGATGAATCATACAGGTACAACAATAAACAATTGGAGCAGGGAAAAGATTGTCTTAAAAAAAAAAAAAATAAAAAAAGAGAAAAGAATAGGATTTCTCATTGAAAATAAAATTTGTCATTAAAGAAATATTTGTCAAAAAAAAAAAAAATGTCATTGAAACAAAAGAATGCCATTGAAAGATTTGTTGGTCCTTTCTCAAACAAACACTTTTTCTAAAGACAGATTTTTTTTTCTGATGATGTTTTTTTTTTAAATGACAGGCTGATTTTACAATGTCAACATTTGGTTGAGGGGTGGAGTCTGAGAGGAGGAGCAGAGAATGCCTCATTTCATATCATTTGCATATGGCTGCTATCTTGGTCCAGGCGTCATACCTGTAAACACGACCTGAAGCAGCAGACAGTACAAGATGCCAGAGCACTGTGCGATGCACTCCTATACAAATATGTGGACTGTTGAAAACAGGCTTTTATTTATTTATTTATTTATTTATTTATTTATTTATTCAATGTTACTTTATTTTATTTTATTTTTCATTTTATTTTAATGTGTTCTGTTCAGCACCAAAGCAGCAGATGTATTCATAAGAACCCTGATTTGGGAGAAACCCGCCCAAGCTCTCAACTCAATGCCGCTCTGGTCATAGAGCTATTTTTGAGCAAGTTTGGTGCAAGAAAAATTCTTCTGATGCGTTTATTGATTACATTGCAATGTTTGCTATGTATTCTATCTAAAGAATTTAAAAAAAAGAAAAAAAAAGAATGTTAAGGCAAAAACACAACACAGATTTTATTTTGAAAAAAAAAATATTTTGGAACACGATATCTACTTCCCTTCCCGGACCCAACTTGCTTCTGTTTAGAAAGATGCGATAGGGGTCCGGCGTGCATAAAAATCCTTGCGGAAAGTTTCCAGACCGCCCAATGGGCTCCGTAGCGGCGCCGGATCCGGACCGCAGCCGCACCATGGCTGGTGTGAGCCATTGATTTGAATGACTACTGATTAGTTGTGGTGTCCGGACTGGAGCTGGACAGAAGCCGCACCGCATCCACTCTGAGCCCAGTGTTACTGCCCTGCCATTGAGAGTACACCTTTACTGGATTATTGGAGAATTTTGTGTTTATTCTCCTGGCTTCCGCTTCTCTTGTATTTCTCTTTAGGTGGGTAGCTAGGGCTGTGAGTCTTTGCTTAGCAGTCTCCAGTGCCTCGGCTGTGGACAGCTTGCTGTATTTCTTGGACAGCATCTCTACGATGACTGATGCCATACTGTAGACCATCTGGTTGGTTTTGGTGATGTTCTGGGTAGGGATACTAAGCAGTGCTGGGTTTACATCATCCAGTAGAGATCTTTCTGGTACTTTAACCTTGGCAAACAGGAGGTAGTTATGTTCCCCCAGGACTTCATGATCTTCTCTGCTATTGTGGCTTTGGTGATGCTGTAATCACCCCATACTGACCTGGCGTCCTGACTCCTCTTTGCTGTAGCATATTTATACCTTGGATGAGGCACACTGTGCCCCATCAAGCTCCAATTGCAACAGTAATTTCCTCCTTCAGATATTTGAACACTGAGCAAGTAGTTGTTTCTTACTCAGTTTCAGTGGGGTTTCTGACCAACCATTCATCTCACACTCTGCATACACCCCCTTTTGCTATGATAGTAGCACTCCATCAATGCCATGTTATCTGATCTTATCCATATTCGTCTTTTTGTTCCAGTAGCCAACTTCACATCAGGGGGCCCTGGTTCCACCCTTGTTAACCCGAGCGACATTCAAGCCGGTATGGCTCCATCGGTCTGTGTAGCTCTCATTGCTGAGGTATAGGCAGTCAGTGCAAAAGGCCTTGCTTAATGACAAATTCCTTGTTTCAATGACAAATCCCTTTTTTGTCTTCAATGACAACAATATTGTCCCTGTTTTAGTTCCATAGAAAATCACTAAAATGATAAAATCCATAAGTACTTCTTTTATTTCTGTTTTCCCAACTGCAAGGCACTCCATCATGATGCTAAGACAGGTGGACATGTTTCCTGGTGGTGCTGTTACTGCCAGGCCTCAGTCACAGTTTTACCCAAATTATGGGTCATCAGCCACGCATCGAAGCATCACAGAGACGGCAATCCTCAGAAAGACACTCGAAGTCTGCCGAGATCTTGCTATTGCGACGGGAGGGGATTCCACACTTACCGTAAGACCTTAACAACCTTTTATCAGCATTGCTTTCCAGACAGTTATGTTCCAACCCCATTTAAGCTTTTTAGGGTAACTGCATGGTGTAACATAACAATGTAGGATCACAAACCATCAAGCATTCATTTCAATGCACAAATGCTGTTTTATGTCTCTACTTGTGTAATAACTGAAGCAACTCATGATTATTCTATTATAAGAATAATAGTTACATTCACCTTTAGCCAGCATCCGACTGTGCTTCGTTGTCCTCCTTACTGTGTGACTGGCCTAGTTTACAGGGTGTTTTTTTCAATCCAATCGAAAGTAATCATGTTAAACACATTCGTATACATGAACAGCATACAAAGTACTCCACGATCAATCCTCGTTACAAGGGCCCTCGGTGAAGCGGATTATAGACGTCCAAGTCTCTCACGGATTTTTCAGGTTTTTAGCTTTGCAGCCAGCAGTCCTCAGTGCCGAGCAGTGTTTTTATCTGCTGGATAAATAATGTTCCAACATCTCCATGATACACTGCTCAAAGAGCGAGCACTCCCCTGGCCAGAGTACTGCACTACTGAGCGGCCCATCCCAGTGTGTGCACGGGGGCTACGCTCCGCCTGCCTATGTTTCGAATTAACTGGTTTCCGTGTGAACTTGTGACCAACAGATGTTAAAGCGACACTAAGGAACTTTTCAACCTTAATACAACATTTTAATATATTTTGTGATGATACATCGACTAACAATTACTTGAATGACCCCTCTATCATGGCCTGAGGGCGTCAGTATTGCTTTTACTTGGACCTAAGCAACTGTGAGGAGGGTAGTCGGACCCTGCACACTAAAAAACTCCAAATGTGCGGACTGCTTTACGACATGCGTCACATCATGAGTGTAACATTGTTTAGCTACCATTAGATTCATGCCTCCGTCGCTATCCATCTGTAAGCAGGGTGACGTGAGGGGGTGGAGGAACAGTGAGCACGAAGAGATGAGTCGAAGTGAGTGGTCCACTTCTTTTTTTTATTTTCTTGTGCAAAAACAAAAATAAAGTGCAAAGTGCCAAAAGTGCATTGGAGGATTTTCTGGAGCTTGGCTTCACCAACAATCACAATCCCTGACTGAAGGTCTTCAGGTCCTTAAATACCCTCAGCTTAATAGGGTAAAACCATAAAACTCCAGGAGGTGTAAAACATAATATTGGATCTCTAAACTATGTTAAAATCCTCTACTATAACTCATGATAATAACCTAAAGAAACCAAAACCCATACTTAAGAATAAACCAAACTAACGACCCAAATAAATACATGAATCCTAAACCATATCTAAAATCTGTGAAACCACCCCCCACCCATTTCCACTCTTGTCCAGCCCAGAACTGTCTTTAGTGGTGTCCGTCCTGGGGAATCTTTTGGCCGGAAATTATTATAAAATTAAACCGTTAACGAGCGCCGCTTAGGTTAGTAATCTTTGCGCCTTGCCAAGGGCAGGCACAAAGAATAAGAAGCCTCAAGGGGTCAAAACTGCATAAATGATGTAAATACTTTCCAGTGCCTTTAGCTGAATCATGGCTCTGGTGGTGGACATTCCGTCTTTCCGTTTTTCAGTGATGTATTCACTCACCCTTCTGTCAGTCTCTCTGAAGCGTCGCTCTTGGGACCACGGAAAGCTTTTCTCATAGTGTTAGCATTCTGTAGGCATTTTTTCTGTGCACTCCAATATCGAACGAGGCTCTCTGCTACACCATATCTCTTGGCGGCTTGGCAGTTGTTTGATGACTCTGCTGCGTTGTTCGCCATCAGTTTAAAGTTGGAATCATAACTTTGCCTCTGTTGTTGCTCAGTTGGCCAGCGTTCGAGCCCCCTTTGTTCCAGATGATCCACCATTCTTCATCAGATATCATTTGATCTCATTTCATCACTCCACTCGCTCTCTGGTCAATGATTACTTTGGCTCCATCTAGTGGCGCAGATGGTATTGACCAGTACCATAAGTCTGCGATTAAACATGACCCCACTTTTGAGAATACAATTTATGGAAAAAAACATTGTCTTATATTCGGGCCAATACATATGGTATTCTTCAGGCAAAACACTACCGCTTTTGTCCACTGGCAGTGCCAAAATCAATGAAAACTGAAAGTTCCTTAGTGTTGCTTTTAAAACCCAACGGAAACTTGTAGTTGTTCTAGGTACTGTTGGTTATCTACATTTACAGTAATTTTATAAGTTTAGTGCCTTTTGTGGGTCTTATTTTCACATCTGCTGTTACCAGCATGTTTTTATACAAATCTGTAACTCGTTAACATTGGAACCAGTTAATCCAAAACACCGGCCAGGTGGTAAGCTGGTCTACCATGGAGCTCTTTGAGCAACTCGCTGTTGCGAAATTTGTGGCCATCTCACCTCTCCAGTGTTTGCTCTCTCTGGGTTGTTATTAAAAAAGTGTTTCTCAACCACTGTCGAGTTCTTCTGCTTGTTTTTGACTTTCCTGCTTCCTGTTAACTGTGCATGTCATCACATGACTATGTACGAGGGAACACGTGTGGAACGAATAATCCTCTGTTTAATCCACTACGCTATCAAGCACTGTTTATATGAGACATAGAGCGGATTATCGATCAATGTAGACTACCTCGTACAGTCGGATCTGAAATATAGTCCAGTGAAGCGGATCCACTCAGGTGTTTATTTGACAAATTTACAGTCCGCTCCATCTTACAAGCCGATTATGAAGAGGATTTTTTTTTTTTGGCCCATGTAAACGTGCCTACTGACATAACACACACTCCATGATTTGTACATTGTAATAACACTCATACATTTGTAGGTCTTAAATATTTGTCTTTATTTTAATCCATAGACCACTGACCATATCCTGCAACTTTCTTATTCCATCATTTGGATCACAATAGGAATCAGCTAAATATATAATATAATATAATATAATATATAATGATACGCAGTCAAAAGATTTTGTCACATTCTGCTGTTGTGTCTACGACTTTTCCTCAATATGAAAACAAACAAATGAAATGAAAACAACAAGGTACAGGACAAAATATGGTCTTCACCTGAAATCATAGTTTGTGTAGACAGGCTACTGAGTTATCCTTTGTCCTTATTCTACTAACACGTCTTTGTCCTTAGATTGATGACAACCTGTCAGTGAACGCCGTCCTAAGGGCTTGTTCCAGTGATCCAACCTCCAATTCTCCTCTCTCTTCTGACAACTTCCAAACTGCCATTAAGACCATTCACAGACAAAATGCAAAGGTGGATTCCCTCTTTGAATCCTCAGCAGCACATCATTTTGACAATGAAGCCTTCCAGGAAGGTCGGAATATCATCACAAAAGGTACTGTTTACATGTTGCGAGGACAAGAACATTTGTGATTGAATTACAAAAGGCAAAAACACCATCAAAGCCAATTCTATTAAATTAATTTTATGCTTTTTTGCTGTTGAGGTTTGGCAAATGTGAAGGCTAATGTGATCAGTGGAAATTTTGGGACTGCACGGGACACTCTTGGAGAAATCTGTCACACCCTTCAGGTCAGGCTAATGATATGCTGTTATCATTATGGAGAATAGAAGCAGTAATAATTTAACAAATGACTTCTGTTCATACAGGATTTCTACAGCCACAGTAACTGGGTGGAGCTTCAAGAAACCACTCCTTACAGCACACTCATCAGACAAGATCAACCTCTGGAAAACCTGGCAAGTAAGATTCTCTCGCCTGGAAAGCAAGCACACATGCACAGATATTACTTTTTTCATACATGTGCAAGAAGCCAATCATTAGGAAAAGTACAATGATGACAAAAAACTAATCAAATAATATTTGTATCATAACGTGACTGGAATCTAATTTCTGAATAACCCAGTCATCAACAAACATTTCAATATTGTTTTCATGAATTTGCTAAAATTGTGTGCTTTCTCTTCAAAGTGAGGGAAATTATCAATTGAGAGAAACGAACTGAGCCTCACATCAGTGGCATGCATGGAACACACACCAGTGAGCCCAAAATGTAGTATGAGAGAAAGCATGTGCGCATCGGTGGTGCACGGACGCGGACACATGGACATGTGTAGCATCGACGAGTCTTTACACCCCTGTTTCTTGGGCCCTCCTGTTGTGTGTGTGGGGGGGTTTGCTTGTTTCCCAAAGGCCTAGGGTTCCGACTCACTGTGGGTTGGAGGACTGCTGGCTCCGGGAGCAATATTGTCTGTACCCACACTCTACAACTGCTATTATACGCAGATAACATCACAACAGCAGTACATTTGGCAGATTAGACAATATGTGGACTGTCCCAGGCTGTTGGTGTTTATGTGAAGCACAGGAAAGCTATGTTACTCACCTATTCAGCAGAAAGACTGCCAGCTCCGTGTTTTCAGACCTTTGACTTCGCGGAGGTCCTCCACCGTTGGAAAGTCACTCCAGTGTTAACCCGAGTCTTCAGCTTTCTCAGTCATAGTCCATCTTTTTAAATTTTTGCACCTCCAACTGTTTCTCTTGGGTTATTTTTCCATAGTTAATAACTGCATGCGTGACTATCTGTGCATGAGCGTTTGATGTACTTCGATGTACAGTAGTACATGATTGTCACACCTGAGATTAAAATGTTTCAGTTGTGTTTTTTTTTCTCTGATTTTGTCATATGTATTTCATGACTCTAGATGTATTTATGAGTGTTTTGTAGAGTATGTGCTGCAGGTGCAAGTGTTTATATCTGCAAAATGTTTAATTTTTATGTTCACTTGCAATTATTTTACTTTCATTTCAATGTTTGGAGATTTTTTGAGGTGGATTGTAATTTCTGTAAACTCCTGTGCTGATTTTATTGTTTTTGTTTTGTTGTAGGTGTGAATGTCCCAACCTGTGAGCTGCATAGGAGATGATTGTACAAACAACATATTGCCGAAGTGATAGATCAACAGCTTTTAACTTCAGGTTACTTCGACAACTTGTCTGGTGATAAACCTGCAGGTAGCTATTTCTGTTTTTGCTCATTTTGTCAATGTTTAGTATGTTATTTGTTTTGAAAGTGACTACTGGCTGGTTAGGTAGCTGATTAATAAGTGTGTCCAGATGCACTTCAACAACTCTTTGTTTGGAAACTATCCTAGAGTGATACTGATTGCTCTGATGTTACATTCCATTCATCATGTGAGAAGCTATTCACAGCAATACAACTTTAGGAGTCATGACCTCAGATATAAAATTATAGTACTGTGGAGGTCAACAGTAAAGGAGGCGAACAGGTTTGTCGAGTTTACAGCTTTTATTCACACCAGACTCACACCACCACACACCAGACAGCTATCATACAGACATTCCCCGTTGTGCAATCACTTCCCCGCCTTTAGAACCCCAACCTGTCACCAAACACCCCCCTTCTAATGTGAGCAATTCTCCCCCGCTGACACCACAATATATCATTCTTCCTTGTTGAAGTCCTGCTCCTTGAGGTATTTCTTGATGTAATGTCTTTAAAAACGTTGCTTTTTACCAAACTGAGCCGTAACTTATCAAAAACTGTCACGGTGGTGGTTTATTGTTGTCTCTGTTTAAAGGTAAATGCAGCCATGGTGGTGATCTAACAAGTTTTGAGGATCCTTAAGGGAGGTATTAACAAGGATGATCGTGACTCTGACCATGGGTTCCTTCACGATGAAGCAGCATATTGGCACTTGATGCCACAGTGGAGTTACTGGAAGACATCAGAGGTTGCAGTTGGAGACAAGAACTTTCTACGGTATGAAAGCTTTTTTTTACAGCCATGTTTTACTCTCCAACACTCATTAGATCAGTGGTTCCCAATCTCACATGTTCTCTCACAGAGAACCACAAAGGTCAAACAGATGATCATTTTTGCAAATTAAAGATTTTTAATGAATCACTTCATTCTTTGGGGTGGTGTGGTGCGCACGCTCTCCCGCGGCAGGTGGGGTGGGCCTGGTGTTTTCTTAGGCCATAATTCAGAGGTGCTCCAGTGAATAGTTTGGGGAACAGTGGTATGAAAAATAAACAAACAGTGAGTTCATAGTGCTGAT
This sequence comes from Salarias fasciatus, assembly GCF_902148845.1. Taxonomy (NCBI): domain Eukaryota; kingdom Metazoa; phylum Chordata; class Actinopteri; order Blenniiformes; family Blenniidae; genus Salarias; species Salarias fasciatus. The sequence goes on along the minus strand of NC_043750.1, from coordinate 27,502,333 downwards.
TCAGCAACGTTGGAGCTTGAGTGTATAAGCCACTCCATGCCATTGCTTAAATGCACAGATCTGAATATTCAAATTTTCCTGCAAGACAAGGTTCAAGTGTTTGAAATTGTTCAAAATGTGAGGTATTCATATCTTAAATAACCATTTCAAAACGTTTTGTCCCACATGTTCTTTCAGATTCATGGGTCTGTCCCAGTCCTCTGCACTGTGTTTTGTGATTGACACCACAGGGCAGTATGAGAGATGACATCGCTGCAGTGAGGAAAGTTTCTTTTGGGATTATTGACAACAGGACAGGGACACCAGAGGAGCCATCTCTATACATTCTGGTACCTTTCAATGACCCAGGTATGTAACTTAGAACCCGTGTACCTTATGAAATACTGCTAAAGATACTATGTAAAGAATTTACTGTGTGCTTGGAGAAAAGCAAATATCTAGAAGCTTCCATAACTTGTCCGGTGCAGATTTGGACCTGTGTTGACGACAACTGACCCAGATGACTTCAAAGCCAGTATTAATAGACTCACTGCAAGGGGAGGAGGAGATATACCAGAACTGATCTGTCAGGACTACAAGGTGAGTGTAGTTTGAGAATTCTCTGATATGTCAGCTAACAGCTCCTCCTTCAGCTCTTTGTTGATGACAAGGCGAAAAAAGAAAAAAAAAAAAAAGGTTACAAACCCGGTTCGATAAAACCAACATAAAAATCAGATGGAAAAATTGGTTTGATGCAAAGTAATTTTCCCTCTTTTTCTGAATATTTGATACAAGAGGCTTTTACAAATACACTGAAAAAATGCCTCAAAAAAAAAAATCTTGGTATGATGACAGAATTAGGAGCTTACATAGACAAACGAACAATGAAAAAAAAATGAGTGGACTAAGCAAACTTGCAAGAATGCAGAGCTGGGCACTATGCTAAAACAAAAGAGGTCAGAAAGAAGGTACATTTATCTACCAATATTGAGCAAACAATCCAGAGAAAAGGAATGGAAAGCAATTGGGAATTGAATAAATGGGAAGGGAGGGGATCTTAATATGCAAAATTCCCTTGTATAGCACATTATCCGACTTTTCAACAAACAAACCACCCCAAATCTCCACTGACATTTTCTGCTAATCTACACTCCTCCCAAAAGCTTCCAAAGGGTTTAGGAAGACTGTCAATCACTTTCTGATGCTGAACAGCTGTCAACACAAGTGTCATGCCTTCACCAATCAGCTATCTGGTTCATCTGCGGTCCTGGTTACACGCTTTCAAGGAAAATGCAAAACCGCCATTGCATTTATGTCTGTTTACAGGCAAATGGAATGCTACTTTATTTTCATTGCAACAATGGTGCGTCAAGCCACTGAAAACACAACTTCTGAAAACAGATGAAAAGGAGAACTTTCAAAACTGTCCCAATTCTCTCCATACCAATGGGCAAAATGCAAGCTCTTGAAAACATTGCTGCTGTACCACTTATCCTTCTGCACATGTACCAGTAAGATCGCAATAAAAACAATGGCAGACTCCAGAGTGGCATGACTCCCAGACAATATTCCAGCAATCCAACTTGATTGTCTGTCCAATACACAGGGTTGGGAAGTAATGGATTACCTGTAACCGCGTTACATATTTAGAATACAAAATAATAGTAACTGTATTCCATTACAGTTACAGTTTAAATTGGCATATTATGAATAAGTTAATTGTTTAAAAATCACGGGTCGACCCGAAGGTTCCCAATGTTTTGTGTCCCGCTGTGTGACATAAAGTGAAAGTAATGCAAAATTATTTAGAATACATTACCTGAGTAATTAAAGGGAATACTTTACAGATGACATTATTAGGACATGCAAATAGTAAATCTATAGGGGAATACATTTTAAAAGTAACCCTCACAACACTGAATAAACGCAACATTGTACATGCGCAACTCTGTGTGTGTGTGTGTGGGTGAGTATTGTGTGTGTGTGTGTGTGTGTGTGTGGGGTGTGTGTGTGTGTGTGTGTGTGTGTGTGTGTGCATTGATTATAAAAGAGTTAGTACCTTTTCGACTTTTCTTTCATTTTCACTTAAACTTTTTTTTTTTTTTTTTTTAATTGCTTTATTTATATAAACATTGTCAGGTAAACACAACAGGAAGGGGGCCTGCGGAGGCAGAGCCTGGAGCAATCCCCCCCCCCGCCCCGCCCCCTTTTAAAACATGTGTGAAAAGCTAAAAAAGACAAAGAACGAGTGCATGAGTTCTGTGTTGTAAATTGAGTTTGTTCATAAACATGTTATGATTCCACAAATTTAGTATCCTATCTCCCATTATGTTTATAGAGTAAACTGTTAGAATACCTATAAGAGAGAAAAAAGTTAACACTGTTCTTGCTTTTTCATATGACTGGAAGCTTGCTCTAACTGCTGCTCCACCGGCATCTGACATTTTCCTCTTCACTGATGCTCCTGCAAAAGATAACCATCTGAAAAAATGCCGTCCAGCACTATAAAGGAGTACAAAAGTCTGTGGTAAGTTCGTGTTAACCATTGTTATAGCAACAAAGATTTTATATATATGTATGTGGCGTGCGTGAGTGCGTGTGTGTGTCAAAAGCATTAAATAAAATCAATCCTCTCTCTTTGTAATTTCAGGGAACTTTCATGTTGACAGATGTGTTGGCTGCTCGGCGTCCGCCGCCAGCCAAATGGATGGTCCAAATCCATTGACACGTAGACTTGACCCAGACAGAAACTGGGCTATACCGGGACTTAGCCCGGGCCTCTGGGGGTCAGGCCATTGAGGTCAGCAAGTCAGCTCTTACTCAGCCACTGCTGTTATAGAAGACCTAACAGCCAATGCTGTGGTGAGACATCAAGGAAAAGCTTTATCAGATCACTGGACTCACATGCTTGCAAGCATCAAATCACTTTATGCAAATAGGATTCTCTAAATCCCAGAACTCATCATCCTCTTCTCCTGTTTGCTTTTGTTCATTATTTTTTTTCCAGGTGACAGTTTTCCAAGCAGTAGTTGATCCAGGACGTCCTGATAATTTCCCTTTTGCTGTTGATGCATCGATCAGAAACATTATCATTTACATAACAGGAGTGCAGGAATCTCTCACCTTCAGACTCACCAGCTCAACAGGTTCAGTCCAAACACATCTTCCACATTATGTATTTTTTTAACTAATGAGGTCCACTTGCAGAAGTTTATTTTCTTTGTTCCTTCTCTGTTGTGTGTTCGGTTTAAATGTTAAATATAACTTGATCTCCGCTCGTCAAAATGTGAATGTGCGAGGAATCATGAAAGATTAATATATATAGACATAGTTTTAATGTTGAGAATGTGCTAAACAGTGATTGGAAGTGAAATGGAAGCTTTGCCATTTTGACTTGAAACCATCATAGTCTAAACAAAGTTTTCAAAAAAAGTTCTATTGACTGCTGAGCTCTTTCTTTCTCTCCCTCTTGAAGGTGACAGTGAGAGAGAGCGAGAGAGAGAGAGATTGAAAGAGAAAGACAGAGAGACAAAGACAGAGTGAAGAAAACACATCCAGGCCCGACAAATAACATCACATTTTCAGAAAATTTTTAAAAATCCATCTGAGTTTACAACATCACACTAACCTAAAACTAGTATAACTTAATGAAATGTATTGCCTAGGTAAATAAAACTAAATCAAAAAGAATAACACCATAGTGTATTACAGTTCGATTACAGCACCGACAAATAACCCAAACATCAGTGCATTATGATTTTAAAAATCTGCAATTTAGATCTGAACTTTTCTTCCATTTGTTTCATATTAAAGGGACTTAAGGCAAGATTTGTGAAAAACTACACATGCATTTCCAGTTTATTCAATGCTAATGGGTCGTGAAGCATTAAAAACCTAAAATAACAGGCCAATCCGTGTATCTGTCTGTTGCCTTATACAGGCTGTGTGCCACATAATTTGTTGCAGTTCGGGGTCCGAATTTCCCGCGCAATCATGAGGATGTGATGTAAATTGACGCTGTATGCGCGTTGCCGAACAGGAAGAACACTGCATCCCTGGTGCAGTGCTGTGAAGACGGACAATCTGTAAAACACACAAGACGCGCCGTGTGCCGTGCGCAGAAGCGGCAGCGCCGAGCACCGAGTTTTGGATCGGCGCCCCTATTAACCTATCTGACGGTTCATACAGTGGCTTGCACTCCACGATGTCTCCGGCGCACAGAGCGCAGCAGAAAAGGCTTCCTGTATGAACAGTCAAGTGCCTGCCGCCTCGCGCTGCGCACCGAGCGGGCGCCTCGGCGTCCTGTGTGAACCAGGCGTCATGCTTCCCCATCGCAGCGACGCCGTGTACTTAGCACCCTACGCAGCGCCTGCGCTAGGGCTTGATGCGCACCGGAAGTGTTTGTGCGCGCTCCCGTGCCACCTTGGCTGGTGGCTGCAGTTACCCACAGCGCCTATCGCGGCAGCACTGAGGTAAATTTTGTAAAGTTGCCTTAAGTCCCTGTAATTTGAAGCAATTAACCACCTAGATTTCTGTGTTCAAATAATATTAAAAAAAAAAAGAAAGAAAAGGGGGTATGAAGTATTTTGGTTGAAATAACTAAAAATGCAGAGCTCCTTCTGGGGAGAAACACCACAGAAAATGGAATTTCAAGGTATCTTTGTTTTTCTGTCACAAAATGGTCAATTTTGCAAGAAATGGATTAAATGTGAACAATTTTAGTAAGTGCTTACATTTTGTTACACTACAACTAAACAGAAATTTTGCTTTTGTCAGCATTTAAAGGTTGCTAATAATTAGTGCTGACAGTTTTAGCCGCATTAATCTTGGGAGGGCTGGTCATCAGTTAATTGTTTTAAATTGATATTAACCGCAGAGTTAGAATTTGGGTTAGCAATTGGCTCAAAGAAAAGAATTCAGAGAGAGCTCATTATACTGTCATTGGGGTATAGTTTTTTTTCATCCCTGTGCTGTACAGGTTAATTTTGAGAATTGGATTCTTCATTTGAAGGTTGAATGTTGCAAATATCCTACTGTAGCTGTCTATGTTTTGGATTGTTCAACACTGAAAGAGAAAATTGGACTGGTCTTCCCTTTATCATCTCAACTTTAAAGGAGGGATATTATGCAAAATCCACTTTTTGAGCTTTGTATAATGCTATAGTGGTCATTTCCCCATTAAAAAGACGCATGGAGTTGTTTTCTGAACCATTCACGCATATTTGAGCAATCCCTGAATCTCCCCCTGGCAGCCATGTTGAGTACTGAAATGCTCAGTGCTGCACAGCTCCGCCCATAATGCACAGCTCCACCCCAGCTCTGACTAGTCTGCACAGCTCCTCCTGCACAGCTGGCACTCCCTCGCCCATCTCCACTCTTGGAGAATGCACATGGAGATGAACGCTCTGAGGGGGGCATGCCGCTAAGCTGAGGAAATTCTTAAAGAGACAGGGACTCATTTCCAGTCGTTTGAGGCAGCCTGATGCAAAGGCAAATTTGATTTAAGTTGTTTTTGACACATGCAGCTTTCCACCATCCAACTTGGACAAAGCTGTTTGCTTGAGTGTGCTCGAGAATTAAAATATTGGGATGGTTCAAATTCCATATTAGGGCATGTTTTCTGATGTGAACTGCTTCATTTAAGTTAAAGTTCAGATTCAGACTTTTGTGCAATCAATTGGTGATTTTGTGTGTTTATTACAATTATTTGTGATTAATGGTGGTCACAGTTGCAATTAAATAGTTTAATCCACTGACAGAACGACTGTGAATATTTTTTGCCGGCTTGGTTCAGTGGAGATTAAATTGAGTTTGTACAAAGATCTACATGGATAAATACCAAAATAAGTAAAAGAAGGGTTTCAAAAGTTATGGTCAGAGCATTTTTCTTTCGTGACCTTTTTTGTTTCATTTAGGAGTATCACAGGATTCATCTGAACCCAGTGGTCCTTTGGCAACTTTCTCCACTGTGGGAAACCTTCGCCGGATAAGCCTGAACAGCACTCATGACACCGGAATGTGGGAAATCAGTATTAACTCTAATAGTCCATACATTGTTAAGGTCACAGGTCAGTAGTATCATGAGATTTGAGTCAGTAAAAGAAGGTTTCCATTTTAATTTGCTTAATTAGAATCTCGTTTCTGCACTTTAGGTCAAAGTTCAGTGAACTTTGTCTATGACATTGTGGAAGAACGAGAGGGAGCCCACGGTGGTCTGGACTTTTTGGATGGACGTCCTCCTGCAGGTTGGAACTCAAGATGGCCCTCATTTATCAATCTTTCTTTGAAACGGGTTGCAAACCTGAACGGTGATCTCACTATATGACAGGGCTCATGTGAGATTTATGAAGTTTTTGTATCTGACAGATCTCAGCATTTTAATAATCATTTGTTGATAAATGCGGCAGCTGAAATTAACATGTCACGCCCTGAAATATTCATGGTTTAGAAGCCTCAGCCACTAAGGCCAAACAAGGAAAGCAGAAACCGTGGCAAAAAAGAAACTTTTCCAAATTGCAAATTGATCCGCTGACTTCTGAGGTGAAAGTAAATAAGGAGGAGCTCTTTGGAAGAATAAAAACTGGAATTGAAGGAGAACAGAAAAACGCTGTCTAAAAGATCACAGCGGCAGTAAACAGGGTCACCATTTTGACAGGTTATTTCCGCCTTTTTAAATCCCCACCGTCAGTGCACCATACCTCCCCACATCACCAACCCCCTTATAATGTGAGAATTCCCTAATCCACAGACACCACAATAAAAGATAATTCTGCCATTTTCCTACTGCATATGGAGCTGAAAGACTTGTACCCCTTTCCCACTGGCCAAAAAACCCGTTTAAACCCGCTAATAATCGGCTCCTCATGGCAGTGGGAAAGGGTTTAATCGGCATTTTGACCCGGGTCGTTTGACTCTGCAATTGATCCGGGAATTTACCAGGTCAGTTTCTACCTGCTTTAGTGGGAGGGACACATTGGGAACTTACATGATGACGTCGACGCAGCGCGGCTACGTTAGCACGCTAGTTGTTTTTTCTGGACACAGCGTGAGATATCCTTTGTCAAGATGACCCAGAATTGGCAAGATAGTGAGACCAGAGAGCTTCTCTTGATCCGTGGGGAAGAGAAGATTTGTCTACAGGTAATGGGGACTGTGTTCCGCTGCATTGTTTGCTTTTGTTTTGCTCCCTCCTCCCTCGCGCTGATAATGTCACGTGGGACACCATAAGCGCGGAAAAACGCAGCGACGCGGCTCGCCAGCAGGCGGCTAGACCCGGGTCTGCTGGCCTGGCATGCCAGACTGACTATGTGTTACACACAAGACAGTCTGGTACCGGGCCATTGGGGCATCATTTCAGACAGGCTGACGAGAGGCGGGACTATTGAGCGGAGAGAAACAAGGCTGTGACGCAACGACAATGCGACGTACACAGCGCTCCGTTGTAGTAGTTGTGTAGTCCAAAACATGGGATCATGGCATGGAGTTTTACATCCATTTTACCCCCAAATTCCACCGGACGCTTAAGCGATGCGTCCCGTCTTGTTTCTGAAGTCAACGCACACCAGGAGCGCAGCGCAGCGCCAAGCCGTTTAGAAGCGGCGACCTGAAGCGAATTACCAGCGCCGTGGCGCGTGCAGCGCTTCTGGGATGTGGCGCGGCGCTTTTGCGTCCGGTGGAATTTGGGGGTTGAAAAGAAAAGCCTTCAGAGCAGATTCTTGCTGTGGTTTCAGCGCCAAATTCAATTCGTTCAAAACTTGAGACAGAGCCGTGATAAAACCTCGCTGAGTTGCGGCCGCCACCATGATTGTTGAGGGGGGTATAATATGACGCATCGCTAACTCCTGCCTCTCATGGGCTGTGATTGGCCCGGCAGAAGTTTGCCGGGCAGAAGTCAGATTCAATTGGCGCGGTACCAGACTGTTTCCCCATGTATCCCTGAGCATGGAGAGACAGTCTGGTGTGCCAGGCTACGGGTCTGCAGGCAGTGGGAAAGTAGTCTAAAAAGCCGATCGTTAGCGGGTCAAAAACACGGGTCGACTCGCTAGTTGCAGTGGGAAAGGGATATAAAAGAAGCAGCTTATTGAAATCATGACAGGCTTTTTGTATTCAACATACCATATTTTCATCACAATAAATTCAATATCTCTTATATCTTCACTTCAGGAGGAAATGTCACTCTCCTGGTCACTATGACGGGAAGTGACACAGCAACAATCGCAAAAGTGACTCTATTTGACAGCGCGAGTATGGCAGAGATCAACGGGTTGGTACAGGTATGCAGCAGCCACACGTTTAAGTCGGTGATACAAAAAGATGCTTATGTCATGCTGGAAACTACACCCTTCTTGACTTTCGGCAATTTTTATAAATGCTGAACCACCTGTTTTATGCTTTCCTTCCAAGGTTTATAATTATGTGATGTAACTTAGTGTTAACTGCTGAAATAAATGAAAACCGCAATTAAAAAAAGGGTTAAACTAAAACCTTTGTGAGCTATGGAGGTATGGCAATCATTCACTATTGTAGTCAATATTCTAATGTTTTTTTCAAGAAGGAGCATATTAATAGAGATTTTCCCTCAGTAAATGCTCTTTTCCTTAATCTCCCTTCAAGAAATACATCCATCCATCAACCACTTATCTAGGACCGAGTTGCAGATTCAGCAGTCTAAGCAGGGATGCCCAGACTTCCCTGTCCCCAGTCACCTCCTCCAGCTCATCCGGGACGATCCGTAGGCTTTCCCTGGCCAGCCGAGAAACATAGTATCTCCAGCATGTCCTGGGTCTTCACTGGGGCCTCCTCCTGGTGGGACATGCCCGGAACACCTCACCAGGTGGTGTCCATCCTAAACAGATGCCTTACCCACCTCAGCTGGCTCCTCTCGATGCGGAAGAGAAACAGCTCTACTTCAAGCTCCTCCCTGGTGACTGAGCGCCTCACCCTATAGCTAGGTTTACACTTGCACGATTCTGTGGCACGCATTGCCACGAATCGAGTCGCAAACTACTCGTACAGTGGCGTGACATGCCGTGAAGTGTGCGTAAACCCGTCGTGACTGTGTGCCATGTCAGGACGAGAATTTTGAAATATTCAAAATTTTGGTCACGACAAAATATCGCGAATGCGCTGTGAATTATGCGCCAACTGTCTGTGAACTCCTCGTGAACGCGTCGGGACAATTCGGGAGGATGCGTGCCAGTGGTGACCACCGGCGAGTACCCGGAAAAGGGCCCCATGCGGGGGATTTTCGACACACTGTCGTTGCAGCATCAAGTGTAGCGCCTTTAATTTGTCATTGAAATTGACTGATGTCAGCCGTCCTTCGGGGCCCCCTTCAGCTCGGGGCCCTAGGCAGCGCCTTTTCTGCTGCTCTTCAACACAGAGCAGCTGCCAGGTACAGGCATCTTCTCTTCTCCGCAATGATGGTGTCTCTGGCATTCAGCATGTTGTCTGTTTCACAGAAAATCCAAAAATGACCCGGGGTTGGGGAAGCCCCCTTTTTACTCGTATATGATGTGCATAATTGCACGCGCAACCATGTCATGCCAATGCGGGAAGCTCGTAAACTATGCGCAAACTATGCGTGAATGCATCGTGAATGTGTTGTGCCAGTTCGTGACACTGACGGGCGCATTTGTGAACTGTCCATAAACTGTGCGCCAACTGTCCGTGAACTGGTTGTGAACTGTGCGTGAACTAGTCGTGAACAGTGTGGGAGCCTGCCGGTTCGTGACTCCAGATTGGCACGCCTTGCCACGACAAGATCGTGGCAAAAAGTCGTGCAAGTGTAAACCTAGCTTATCTCTGAGGGAGCGCCCTGCCACCCAACGGAGGAAACTCATTTCAGCCGCTTGTGTCAGGGATCTTGTCCTTTCAGTCATGACCCAAAGCTTATGACCATAGGTGAGTGTTAAGAGCGAAGATTGACTGGTACATCAAGAGCTTTGCCTTTTGATTCAGCTCCCTCTTCACCACAACGGACTGATACAACAACTGCATCACTGCAGCCACTGTGACTGCACTAATCCGCCAATCAATCTCACCTCCATCCTTCCTCCACTTCTGAACTAAACCCCAGGACACCCAGGACACTTAACTCCTCCAACTTGGGCAGGGCCTCTTCCATGACCTGGAGAGGGCAAACCACTTTCTTCCAGTCGAGGACCGTGGCCTCAGATTTGAAGGTGCTGATCCTCTTCCCCATCGCTTTACACTCGCCTGCAAACAGTCACAGTGTATGCTGTAGGTTCAGGTTTGATGAAGCCAACAGGACAACATCCCCTACAAAAAGCTAAGATGAAATCCTGTCTTCCCCAAATTGGACACCCTCTGGCCCCTGGCTGCACCTAGAAATTCTGCCCATAAAGATTATGAACAGAAGCGGTGACGAAGGACAGCCCTGCCGGAGTCCAACATGCACCGGAAACAGGTCCGACTTACGGCCAGCAATGCACAAAACACATGTGGACTGGTTGGGCAGACTCCCACAAGTCCTTGAGCACCCTATGGAGTGTAAAGAGCTGGTCCAGTGTTTCATGACCAGTATGAAAACCACATTATTCCTCCTGGATCCGAGGTTTGACTGTTGGCCAAATGCTCCTCTCCACTACCCTGAAATAGACTTGACTGGGGAGGCTGAGGAGTGTGATCCCCCTGTAGTTGGAACACACCCTCTGGCCCCCCTTTTTGAAAAGGGGAACCACCACCATGGTCTGCCAATCCAGAGCCACTGTCCCCGATTGTCACACGATATTATAGAGATGGTGTCAACCAAGACAGTCCCTGCATTTCTAGAGAATTAAGGTACTCAGAGTGAATCCTGTACACCCCAGGTGCCTTGCCACTGAGAAGGTTACCAAACACCTTGGTGATTTCATCTTGGGAGATGGACGAGTCCACCTCTGAGACCTCAGCCTCCACTTCCTCCATGGAATACATGGCGAGGAGGTCCTTGAAGTGTTCCTTTCACCATCCAATAATATCTCTAATTGAAGTCAGCATCATCCCACCCATGGCTGTAAACATTATAGGAGGAGACCTGCTTTCCCCTCCTGAGGTGCCAACACATGGCAGCTGAGATGTGGGGCCAGGGCCGGCTCTGGGCATAAGTGAACTAGGTGGCTGCCTAAGGCGCAGTGTACAGGGAGGGGCACCGTGGCCGTACACGTGGTCCCTTTGGGCTTAGACCTGGCCTAGCCACCAGGTGCTCGCATGCAAGTCTGCAAGCCTGCAGGCCTGGCTCCACTCAAACTCCCCCACCACGTTAAGATGGCAGTTGAGGGGGAGCCCAAAGAAGTCAAACATAAATTAAAGATGTAGTTCAAAGTAATGCCAAGTACAAAACAGGTTACAGGTAGTACTAATAATCATACTTGACAGTATGAACTGTCACCCTGCAGATGGTCTCATCGGGCTCAAACTTTACATTTTGCACCAAAGACCAGATGTGATCACAGCCATATGCTAATAATCACAATCAATAGTAGTGCCCCCTGCCGGAAACAGGAAGTGGTGTGCAAATGCTCCAATTGCATACTCACTGGCACTTTTGTTTTGGGTGGCGCTTTGCTGTCGGCGTTTGCAGGCAAGCACAAAGCAAAATTTCTCTGAAATTTTCTAGTGGTGTTTACTAGGGATGGGACGAGATCTCGTGTCACGAGATCTCACGAGATCGCAATGCCGCGAGATCTCGCGAGATCGAATGCCGCGAGATTAAGTACGTTGATATCAAGGCAAAAACTCTTTAGTAACTGGAATATTGACGGAATGATACATTACATGGTGCACAGCCATATAAACACGTGCGAAACCCTGAATATGCTCATATTCATATTTAAAAACCCGGTCGAAAGGGACATGAAATACTGTTCTGCGCATGTTCTATCTGCAAGGAATCTTGGTCTTTTGAGTACACAAACTACTTGTGATACAGTTTAATTGATACGACGTAAAGAAAATGTGCAGAAACGATCGTTCAGTTCTTCTCTTTTACTGAAAAAATGGTGCATCGCATCATTGAACATTTTACCACGTCTTGCCGGCTCACACTTTTTTTCTAACAACATGCAGAGAGAGCCTGCAGCGGCTGCGGCACCCTTCTTCCTCTGTGGTGTCTGTGTAAAATAAGGTTGAACATGCAAACAGCGCACCTAGTGGCATGAAGTGCAAATGCAGTCATGGCGTCGTTTGTGCGCCGCGGTTTGAATGGGAATAGGGGAACTAGGCGGCCGCCTCTGGCGCAGTGTAGAGCGGAGGGCAACGTGGCTGTACAAGGGGCACTCCGACCTGCCCCCCACACCTCAGCACCAACACCCCCCCCCCCCCCCCCCCCCCCCCCCCCCCCCGTCTCGTGTCATCTTGATCTCGTGGACTCAATCTCGCGAGACATCTCGTCCCATGAAATTTGTGTCTCGTCCCACCCCTAGTGTTTACTGTCATAGTAGTATACTGGAATGACTTGTGCAGTTTTCATTTTTATTGGGAAATGACCAGATTGAAATAATAGATCACAGATGTATGGGTGAAAGGTTTTATAATGTCTATGACTTTTTTGACAATCAGCATGTCAGCGTCATGACAGTCAGTAGATATTGATGAATATATATAGTTACGTGTTTGAACAATGTTAATTATTCCCTGTACTATTCTTGTGGAGAGTATGTTTCAAAGATCTCAAGGCAGAGCCAATTTTCTTAAAAATCATGAAAACTCTTATGACATACTCAGGATTGTTGGATGTGGATACAGTGGGGTTCACGGCTACACAGTTTTGGCGCTAATGCATATAACGACTGACTGGCCAACATTTAATTTCATACTTTAATAGGCGCCTTCATTGTTTGACCCATCTTGTTGATTAATGGGTACTATTCATCAGAAAAAGACCTCATCATGATTCACTGTTCTTGTTCATTTTTGTTTTCCTTAGTCATTAGGACTCAACGATTACCTGGTAAGATTCAGAGAAGTCCCTACAGGAGAATTTGTGATTCGCCTCGTTGGTGAGGACAGCAGCTCCATCTCCAGGACCACATCTGACAGATTTCAGAGACAAGCCTCCACTCAGCTTAAGACTTCCAGCCTTTCTGTTACTGTGGGTATATTTTTTTAATTCATGTTCACTGACTGCTGCACAGTGTTCCACCTATTTTGTGGCATTACTCCTGTCCTCTTCCACTTCTATCTCCACCTTTGCAGGCTCAAGCTAACAGCAACAATATCGAGCCAGGCTCCTCTCTCTCCTTCCCTTTCACTGTGTCCTCCAGTGTAAGCGGGACATTCCCATTGCAAGTCAGCAATGACCGCAGCTATGACACCACTACACCCAACAGTGTCACCATTGCACCAGGCAGCGGAGGTGTGGCTAACGGCATGGTGACCTTAACCGTGCCGGCCAGCGCCGAATCAGGGACCGACGTGACCGTCACCATCGAGGTCGAAAATGCAGCTGCCACCGACATCAACTTTGCTGTGCTCAGGTTTTCAGTGGTAACCCCGGTAAGAAAAATATGCAAACAGTATGTTTGGGATTGGAACAAATCCATTTTTTTCAAAACTACAAAGTCTAAAAGATGAAAAGTGCTTCAGAATAAATTTCATGGATAGGCTTTAAAATTATACAAATAATCATTTTTCATTGGAAAATAATAATTTTCTAAGCCAGCAAGTGACTTCAACATTTAAATAGTTGGTCCAGAGTTCTGAGTTACTATTGGCACAAGAAGACTGAAAGGGATAGTTCGGGATTTTTGACATGAATCTGTATGGCATCCCCGTCAGCAGTATTGTTCATTCACACAGACTTACCCCTGACAGTGTCCAGTGAGCGGAGATCCTGTCCGGTTTAGGTCCAGAGGAAAGTAGTCCGGCAAGTTTGCTGGAGTCCCGAAAATAAAGCGTTCTTCTTCTCAAACCAATATGTGTGCGAAAGAGTGATATATTTGCATCACAAAACCATTGTCGACAAAAAAGTCAGACCTCGTAAACGCTTGGCACAATTTTCTCTCCCTTCATATCACTCCGCACTGCCTCCAGCTGGGAGCCGCACTGGTTTCACTTTGTATACCGCTAGTAAAGAGTTAGCTAGCTCTAGCTCTAGCAGTTAGCATCTCAGGCGGCACGGAGTGACATGAAGGGAGAGAAAATAGTAAAATCATTGTTCACATGATAGTTGCGAAAACTTTTGAAAATATGCCCTCAGTGCTTGGATTGAGCCATATTTAGAGGTCTTTCTTTGCATAATAATACAGGAGGGCTATACAGTGAAGCAATGGTTAGTGATAGAAGGATGGATGGATGGATGTTGCACATTGTTAATTAGTAGCAGATTTTTTTTTTTTTACAGACATCCAATGAAAAATTATTCCAATCTCGTGAATTTTTTCAAGTACAACTGGTGACATCTGTTGGTCAGTGTCATGTATTTAAAACGTGTTTTGACTTGAAATTATCATAATATCCTATGCAATATCCTATGAATTGTAAAAAGACCTGGATTCCTCCTGTTGTTTTCCGGCTTGTTTCAAATACTGCATTTAGCATATCAAAACAGAAAACACTGTATTTGTTCAACATGAGCCACATTTATTGAATGCTGAATTATGTTTGAATCTTTGTTCTGATTTTCTTTACTTTTCAGGTGACAGACATATCCAGTCCTGTGTGTCAGATAGTGAATATAACTGGCATCTGCCCAGCCTCTTCCTCTCTCTGCGCCACCACCCAGTGGGAGTTCATCGCTAAACTCACTGATGGCATCAACGGCACCGGGATTGTGACTGTGTCCCTCCGCCAAGGGAATGGTACTCTAAATACAAGCATGGAGGTGGGACCTGGGGGCGAGAACGTCACAGTGATCACATACAGCTCTTCGTGCTGCTCACAGAGTGTGGAGGTGGCAGCTGTGGATGGGGTGGGGAATGTGGGACGATGTGTGGGACAGGCGATGGCGATGACTACACCTGCCCCAAGTACTACAACTACAACCACTACGACCACTACAACCACTACAACCACTGCATCCACAACTCCAGCTGTTCCCACTACTCCAGCTGTTCCCACCACTCCAGTTGTTCCCACTACTCCAGCTGTTCCCACCACTCCAGCTGTTCCCACTACTCCAGCTGTAACGGCCTCCGCTGGAAGGCTCACACTCAACATATCATGCAGTCTTTTGTTCATTATTGCGGTGTCTTTCCTTTGGAAACACAAATGAATCATGTAAATAATTTCAAACATCACCTCAATCCTTGAAATGTATTAAGTGTGTTGAAGGACTTTTTCATTATCATTTAAAAATACATGTTTTGTAGGCAATATTATGAAAAACTTGTCTTTATAGATTTACCATATAGCCAGTTTTTTTTAAACAAAAGTGTAACTATTGATTTTGTTTGGTTTTTACTTTTAAGTGTCTAAAAACTTTGTCTAATTTGCTTGTAACTGATTTGTATAATTACCATTACAAGTATTTCATTACCATATAAACACATTCTTGGACACTGAAGCAATATACGAGGGTGTACCCCCCAAAAAAACGGAATTTGATTATAACTTTTTATTTATGACATTTCAAAATAAAACACCACCGTCGCCTTCAAAATAATCCCCATCTGCATTCATGCAGCGCTCCAGCCGTGTCTCCCACTTCACCAATGCGTCGTCAGACCCGCGCGTAAAAGTGCCATTTTTTGCCGGCTGCGATTTTTCTGTCACCTCCTCCACATCTGCAAACCGCTGTCCCTTCAGCTCTTTCTTCAACTTGGGGAACAAGAAAAAGTCACTCGAGGCTACATCTGGCGAATAAGGCGGATGGGAGAGGAGATTCATCTTATTCTTCACCAGAAACTGCGTGACGCACAGCGCCGTGTCAGCTGGTGCACTGTCGTGGTGGATCAACCGGGCTCCACTCCGCCACTCCGCGGGCCGCTTCCTCCTCACATCCTCACGGAGCCGTCTGAGGACTTCCATGTAGTAGTCCTGGTTTACAGTCTGACCTGGAGGGACAAACTTGCTGTGGACGAGACCCTGGACAGCGGAAAAGCAGCTCAGCATTGTTTTCACGGCTGAGCGCACCCGACGCGCGGACATCTGGCCCTTTTTAAACCACCCGAACCACTCATGGACCTGATTCTTCGCCAGAGCATCATCCTTGTAGGCTTGCTGCAACAAGGTGAGTGTTTCTGCTGCTGTTTTTTTCCCAGCAAAAAGCAGAATTTAATGTTTACGCGCTGCTCTGGCTTCCCAGTCCATGTCGCCATTTTGGAAAAAATCGCAGACCGCCTCTGCACTCTGTTGCTTTAAATAGCTCCTGACAGGCGTCAGTGAAACTCTCGGAGCTCAGATTTCTCACAGATGTGCACGAGGCTTACCTGCAGCACATCTGATGGCCAGAAGTCGGAACTCAATATTATTATTGTTTTCTGACCAAATTCCGGTTTTTTTTTTGGGTACCCCCTCGTATTCTGTGTCAACAGCCTTGAGGACATCATGTGTCATTGTATCTAAACATGTCTGAATTATTCATTTAACAGCTGATCAAACTTAAGGATTTTCATTTCTGACCCCTTAAAACATATCTGTTACGCCCTGTGTCCCTGTGGTCATATGGGGGCGCTCATGGACCGTTTTGTCCTTCATTTGCCCTGCCTCACCTGCTTCTGTCTGTGCCTTATACTCTCCTGCCATAATGTGTGGCACCTGTGTCTTCCCCTCTACTAAAGCCCTGCTTTCCTTCCTGTTTCTTGTCGGTTCCTTGTGGTTCTGTCCGTGTGTTCTGTTAGTGTGTGATTAACAGTAGTCTGCTGGTATTTGTATCGGTTGCCCATCCGGCCACAGCCAGGATCAGTCAGTCACTGTAAACATGTAGAATCAACATTACGGTTGTTGGAACATGCACTGTAAAAAGAGTGAATGAAATAAAAACATTGTTTCAATAACTAATGAAGTTTATTTGTCTGTTTCAAGAAAAAAATTACAACAAATAATTCACTGAACCTCATTGGGCAGTAAAAATGTAAGAAATACAATAACAGTTAAAGTGGAAGAACTAAAAGCAACTTCCAGCAGCTAAACAAGAATGGCACTTCTGGGGTCTGTTTCACAAAGCAGATTTGATTAAGATAGGTGGATAAAACAGAACCACAAACAAAAAACTGCAATCTGGATATTAGAACATGTTATTTATTTATTTTATGAATTTATTTTGAACTGAGCTTACTTCAGTAGAATGTAATGAATTGTTCAGACTGAGATAAATCATGCTGACGGTTACGATATTGTGCCAAAGCTACACTAATGCACATTAAATATTGAGCAAGACAATCAAATGTAATGCAAGAATTCTTTCTCCAAGTAGGTTTTTCTTTTTTTTGTCACCTCAGTGATGTTCTCCAGCTTCCTTGATTTGAGATGGTCAACGGGCCAAGGTTAGATCCCTGGGGGACCCCGCTGGGAGCGAGGTCAGGAAGGGTCAAGGGTTCCGGAGCAGACTTTTTACGGGGTCGGTCTTTGGGGACGGAGAGGGATTCGGGTGCGTCGGTGCACATGGGGGTGGAAGGGGCACTGGCGGGGCCGGTGAGGGCACAGGAGGACAGGGACGTCTCGCTGATGGAGATCGACGGGGGAAACATCCCGATCTTCTGGTTGGTGGCCTCCTGAATGTTGCGTTCAAACTCTCTCAAATCATCCATTGTCATGTCTGGTCGGAAAGAAGTCGTGAAAAGGAAGAAGAAATAGGACAACAGGACACGCTTTCTTCAACATCGCAATGCAATTTCAAACAAAAGAATCTACACAGATATGAAGTCACAGGTATATTTAGAAAATAAAACTCCTGGTCAGACTAAAAAGATTAAAACAAGTAATGCATTGGAGTTCACATTATTGGCAAATATTACTTCATGGTTGTGCAAATACAGCATCAAATTACTTACATTTTCCATCCAGTCTTAATCACATAGTTTGTGTGGGACAGAATGAGTTTGCTGAATGAGGACATTTTAATGCAAATAACCAACCCTTGAAACGAGACAGAGGAGGAGCAATGAGGTGAAGAGACAATGAAAAAGAGACATACGCTCGCTTTGTCATGGATTTCTATGTCATTCAGTGAAGATGGGTTTGTTGTGGAATGCTCTTGCTGCTCATGGCAAACTTTAATGTTGGTTTTCTCATGCATTTGTCTCTCGTAATCCCGCACGTCATCCAAGTTCATATCTGGAAGGGGTGGAACGAGGGTCGAAATGTTGATAATTCCTCTATAATGTCACTCCAGTTATGAGACAAGAAAGGGTGGGAGGAGCAGGGGGTTAGATGGCAAACGCCAGCTTTCCAGGACCAAAAAGAGCGACAGGAGACAGCTAGAAAAATCCGTGCCACAGCAGAAGGAAAGGATGGGAGGGTTGAGGATGCTTCAAGATTAAGGAAAAGCGTGAACAGGCTGGACCAAAGAGAGAAACCCCCGCAAAGGTTCACATAATCCACAAGCAAAAATAATCCCACATGTGACAAGATTGCTGGGGTATTAAAATGAGAGAGACAGAGGCAGCGCTCATGTTTCAGTGAGTGTGTCTTTCTCTGAAGAAATAAAAACCAATTTATCATTTCATGGAGTTGAAGCCAATTGGCTTGAAAGCAATTTTAGATTGCTTTTAGTCGTGAACACATGAACACAAAACAGATTTCAAAAGATGTCTCTATCATGAAACTTATGAAACGCAATCACAATTTATTTTGTGGAGATGTCAACTCGACAAAATTTCTGGAAAGTGTTTGCAGCGCTATTAGTGAGTTAGAGGAGGAGGAGCGTCCATGCTACAGGTGAAAAAGCAGTGACCAGGTCAGATGCAGATGAAAGGAGGCTTGGTGCATGCTGGTAAAGAAACAGTATTATCAAACGGCAGTGATTTATTACTGAAAGTGTTTACAACTACAAGAAAAAGTATCAGTAAAATCAATGAAAAAATGTGTGGTGAACTAGTAGTTGACAATAATATATGATGAATTAAATGTGGCTTGTAGACATACCGATCCACTCATCCACCCAGGTGTCCCAGCAGCAACACATCTCGCACAACCTGAAAGCATAAAGACGTTCATTATTCAGTCTTATTGAAATGTAAACTGTTTATTAATGTTCTCCTTTGGATCTGACAGAAGATACAGATTATTATCGAAGAATATAATATTAAATCCAGCTCAGCACTTCTTACATGTGACCTCTCACCTTATAAACAAACTGCTCCACTCGTGTCTGCAGACCCCACACCTCAAACCGTGAGCAGTTTGTACGAGCACATGATGGGATCCTGCGTGTCCCTCCAGCCTTCCTGAAGCATCCCTCTTGACGTCTTCTCTGACTTGAAGTAACGCAAATCCTGCAAAGGCAGTCGAGCCGGTGAACACACACACCTCTGATGTAGGACCTTATATAACCTAAACAGGATTGCAATTCTTTTTCTAAACTTAGATGCATGCACCAATAAATGCAAATGTTAAATGCAATTCGTTATGACTGCTCACTGGAAAAATCAACGCAGACAGGATATTCTTTGAAAGAATAGCCTGGAATAGCCATTCCACTCGAGATCTCATCGTAGGCAATGTCGACAAAGCACATCTCCCTCTCCTGGTCCTTCAGCTCGGTGTCGAAAATCTGGAAGGGAAAAAAGGAAAAAAGGAGATCAGTTTGTTTATGGTGATCTCAACATGCTAATCAGAGAAAACCTCTGAAGTTAAAAAATGCATACATTTATCTCAGAAATGAAAAAGTTGGCTTTCCAGTCTGTTCACAATGAATACAATCACAAATTGCCATTGTCAAACCCACCACTAGGGGGTGCTCTTGGACTACATTTTCTACAAGTTCAGGGTTGAATGACAGACAGCTGACTGCAGTTGCTGTGTCATATGCTGATAAGTCAGCTTATTGTGGAAAAGTGAGTGTCAGACTGTTTCACTATTCACTTAAAAAAAAAATTGCTGATGTACATGGAGCACCTCATTTTATGGTAAATATTTTCAGAGTACATACTTTCATCCTTTCATCAAATCCTATGTAAAAGTTCAGAGGCCACAGACTTCATTTAATGGATTAGCTGCAGTTTAAATGTAAGCGACTGGAGGGTGAAAATATGTGAGAAATTTTTAAAAAGTGCAAGACATAAACTAATGAAATGCTACCAGAAGGATGAAGCAGAACTTTTATGTTTTGTCAGAAGTTTAAAAATTCCCCAAAAACATTATAAAAGCAAACCCTCTCAGAGGCCAAAGCACAGATGTTTGTCACTTCAATATTCATAGCTTAGCATAATATGGGACCTTTAAAAGAACCAGGGAGAAACGCATAACTTGCCAAATTGAAAAAGGAGATTAAGCAGTTCTGGAGAAATTTGATTCTTTGCTATACACTAATATTAACACATTGTTCGACAGTGATTATCGATAAACAACAAAAGCAGATGGAAGAGAAATAAAAACATAAATTTTCCTCTGATTTTAAAGTAAAAAGCAAATGTACCTTGTTAAAAGGTTCACTTATATTTATTTATTAAAGATTGGATCCCCATTAGCTGTCACCCAGGGTGACAACTAATCTTCCTGGGGTCCATAACTACATACAACAATTATAAATAAGAACATAAGCAAAGTACATAAAACAGTGAGCAGAATGGATAAAACAACTACTCATAAAACGTAGTGCATGAAGACCATTAAACAATTGAATAAGAAAATGAAGTAAGATAAATATACACACACAATTAAATAGAAGACCAGAAAACCAGATAGAACAAGACAATGATACAAATGAGACATACATCAAGAACTAAGAATGCACCTACAATGCAATCATGCTTTGAGGATTTTCGTGACCATGGTTTTAAAAGCTTTTATGTTGTTCTCCTTTCTTACAGTAGAAGGTAGCCTATTCCACAGATTCGCTGCCCTGTACATCACCGTTCTTCGCATTGCCCCAGATTGAGCCTTTGGAAGTGATATGTAATCTGCCACATGGGATCTCGTCAAATGAGAGTGGCGATCATGAACATAGATAACTTTTTCATATAGAGGCCTAGGTTTCATTTTTATCCGTATATTCTGAAAAAAAGTTCCAAGATTCCTCTGTAATCTCTTCTCCACATGTAGCCATGACAAACACTGATGCATATAGTCAATGTGAGTCCGAAATGGGCAACGAAGAACTAGTCGTGCAGCTTTATTTTGCAGCACCTGTAGTTTATGAATATCTTTTTTTGTGGTACCCGACCATATGACTGAGCAATAATCCAGATGAGATAGAACTAAAGACTGAGTGACATATTTAACTGATGATTCTGTCATGAAATAAGCACATCGTCTGATGGCAGAAAGAGCTCTACCCATTTTTGTCACAATCTTTCCAATGTGACTAGTCCAGCTCAAGTGATCATCTATAGTTACGCCAAGGAGAACAAACTTTTGCACCTGCTCCAGGGGTATATTATTTACGGTGAGGGACAAAAAGTTTCTGTTCTTAGATTGCTTCCTAGTGTCCAGAATCATGCATTTCGTTTTACTAATATTTAAAGCTAGTCTGTTAGACTCTACCCATTCAAATACATGGTCTAAATCACTTTGAAGCACATTATTCAAAATTTGCAGGTTCTCTGAACCGTAATATATAGTTGAGTCATCAGCGTACATGGCTACATGGGATCTATCCAAGATGAAAGGAAGATCATTTGTAAAAATTGAAAAACACAGAGGGCCAAGGCAGCTACCCTGAGGAACACCACATTCTAGCTTCAGCACAGAAGAAAAACTACCATTGAAGTATACTGACTGTGATCTATTTGTTAAATAGCTGTTAAACCACTTAAGAGAACAAGCAGAAAAGCCATAAGCAGACAGTTTATTCAGCAATAAGTTGTGATCTATCACGTCAAAGGCAGCGCTGAAATCTAAGAACACAGCACCAACATAATTTTTTGCATCAAGTTCACCTAGCCAATCGTCTGTCATATGGACAAGTGCAGTAGAGGTAGAATGGCTCTAAAGGCATGCTGAGAATCAGATGTGATATTAAAATTCATAAAATATTGTGATATTTGTCCAAATATGAGCTTTTCCATAATCTTGCTCAAAATGGGCAATATACTAATGGGTCTGCTATTAGTGCCACTAAGAGCCAGCTTATTATCCTTCGGTAGGGGAATGACTTTAGCCAATTTCCAAATATTGGGGAACAAGCACTCTTTTAAACTCAAATTAAAAATGTGACAAACAGGCTTGGCAATATATTTCGCCATTAATGAGATCATTTTTCCCATCTAAGTAGTCCAGCCCAAATTGTTTGCTATTCTTTACTGATTTCAATAGTTTTTCTACTTCTTGAGGGTCTATAGCAGGGGTGGGAAACCCTGGTCCTGGAGGGCCGCAAACCTGCATGTTTTCCATGCCTCCCTGCTTCAACACAGCTGATTGCAATGAGGCTCGTTATCTGGCTTTCTGCTGGACTTGGCCATGAATCTCGATTCGTTTCAGGTGTGTTGAAGCAGGGAGACATGGAAAACATGCAGGTTTGCGACCCTCCAGGACCAGGGTTCCCCACCCCTTGGTCTATAGGATCAAAAGAGAATGTACAATTTTTACCTTTCATTATTACATTTTTATTTACTTCTATAGAATAGCTGCCACTTAGATCATTTGATGTATTTACACTCTTCAGCCGTATTTGTTTTACTTTATTGATAAAGAAGTTATTAAAGTAGTTTGCTATCTCAATTGGTTTAGTTATGAACTTTCCTTCAGTTTCAATAGTAGCAGAATCATGGCTTTTAGATCTTCCCAATAAGTTATTAATAACGTGCCAAAGTTGCTTTCTGTCATGTTTTGCATTCTTAATTTTAGTGACGTAATAAGCTTTTTTTAGTTGTTTGTTCTTTTTAGTTACAGAATTTCTGAAGTTACGATATTTATCCCATGTACCGGGATCATTACTTTCAACAGCTGCTCGTTTTAATTCATCCCTTTGGGCCATCCAAGTTTTTAAGTCTATATTTAGCCATGGTGCCATTGTCTTTTTAATATTCATTTTCCTAAGAGGTGCATGTTTATCAGCCACTTTTTGGATCATATCATTAAAAGCTGCAAGCGCAGCGCTAGTACCATTCTCAGAAAGCACAGCCTGCCAAGTCAACGCCTTTATATCGGAAATAAAATTTTCTGAAATAAAATATTCATAGGACCTTTGTAATAAAACTCGGGGGTTACCCTTTGGTGCCTTAATTTTCCTACAAAAGGTGATAATGTTGTGATCACTAAAACCAATCGGGAGGGAAGCAACATCAGTGCAAAACGTTCCACCAGATGATCTAGCAGAAATTCTGGTTGGCACATTGACAATTTGAGTTAGATTACAGCTTGTCAGGATAGTAATCAATCTGTCTTTTAGAGCAGAGGGAGTGAGCCAATCTATGTTAAAATCACCCAGTAGATATATTTCACCTGGTCTGTCAGAAACATTCATCAGCGCTTGACACAAGTCTTCAGTGTACTGAACAGCAGCGCTTGGAGGTCGGTAGCAGCTGCCAATCACCATTGGTTTACGATGAGGAAGTTGAACTTGTAACCACAGCAATTCAAGAGATGGGAGATCAAGTCATGTCTAATTTTAACAGCAATATTATTTTGGACATAGATGGCTACTCCCCCTCCTCTCCTATTTCTGTCTTTCCTATAGACACTAAACCCCGATATGGCTATCTCAGAGTCCTCAATTGTGTCATCTAAGTGCGTCTCAGATAATGCAATAATGTTAAAATGATGTAAGTCAATTAATCTAGACAGCTCAAATACCTTGGGTGTTAAACTACATATGTTTAAATGAGCGAATAATAACCCTTTTTTAGAAAAAGCCATAAGATCTTAAAAAGCAAATATAAGACCAAAGATAAAAACTTGGGTATCAGCCATTAAGAAGATATTTACATGGATCGACAGATCAGGTGTCACTGGGGGGCTTCGGAGTGCTGGTTCGAGGGTGAATGACGAGCTGATCATACTTCAGGAAGGCGATGTCACCACGCTCATGTGCAGCACGCATTTTTGGCAGTAACTCTTTCCTTCTCTGACGAACAGCCTCAGTGAAGTCCTCATTGATGAATATTTTAGATCCTTTGAGACACTTGGCTTTCTGTAGGACATCCACCTTGTTCTTGTATTTCTGGAACTTCACCAAGATAAATCTTGGTCTGTCCTTCACATCCCTCAGTTTCCCAGTCCTGAACGCAAGTTCGATCTCTGGGTTCCCCTGGATATTGAGCTTTTCAGCAATGATACTTTTCACCTTCCTTTCAGAGTCAGCCCATGATTCACCAGGTGTTTCCTCAATCCCGTCAAACAATAAGTTATTTTGTTTTGACAGGCCCTCCAGTTATTCCATCTTGTCAGTGACTGTCAGCAGACTGTCACATATTTTCATAAAGTCTCCCTGTAAGGAATTATGGTTTTCAGAAGTCTTAGCTGCAGCAACTTTAATGTCATCAACCTTTTTCTGGGTGTACTGGAGACTCGTTTTAATCTCTTGCAGTTCTCTGGACAGTGCATCCAGTCTTGCATTGGAGGTATCGAGTATTAATTTCACAAAGCCCTTGAAATTATCGTGTTGTTGCTGCAATAGTGAAGTGAACATGTCTTTTTGTTGATGTAAAAGATCTGTAACCTGGGAGAGTGACACAAAGTCCTCATCCTGTTTTGTATCATGTTTAGACTTAGGTGGCATGCTAGTGCTGGTCCGGAAAGAAGAAGAAGAAGAAGATGATGATACCGGTGCTGGCACTGATCACAGTGGCAAAATTGGCATAGCACTCGGAGCTGCAGACCTCTGAGGTGTGGGCACGTCCCTGCTCCTATCCGGGCAGCTGGAATGCAGGCTCGTGATAGCTTAGCTGGCGATAGCTTAGCCTCCGTTAGCTTGGCCCGATGGTGTAGTCGTCAGCCGCCGCTAGCTTCGACTCGCTAGCAGAGGGTAGTGAGGGCCCGCCGCTTCTCGCAGTCAGCCGCCGCAACTTCAGGTCGCTAGCAGAAGGTGGTGAGGGCCCGCCGATCTTGCAGACAGCTGCCTCAAGCTTCGGATCAGCAGCGGAGAGTAGTGAGGGTCCAGGATCCAGCCGTTGTCTGCCGCTAGCTTCGGATCGCTAGCGGATGCTAGTGAGGACCACCCGCTTCTTGCAGTCAGCCGCCGCTAACTTCGGGTCCCTAGCGGATGGTAGTGAGGACCCACCGATCATGTAATCAGCCGCCACTAGCTTCAGATCACTAGCGGACGGCAGTAAAGGCCCGCTGAGCCCGTCGTAATTCTCCGCCAACTTCGGGTCGAAGGTGTGCTCGCTCTGCGCTCTGCTCACAAGGTGTGCTCGCGCATATGTGTGTATATGTGTCTGCATGCATCCATGGACTCCTGTGTAACACATTTTGGATTTTCTTTTTAAAGGTGCCTTAAAGCTCGTGTCCGGAGTTTCCGTTCGTTTCCAACGTATGTATCATTTTTTAACAGAGCTTAAATGTGTCAGTCTGGTTCGATACTACAATATAATATTAGCATAAAGCAATATAAAAATGTATTTATGAGCTCTGCCTTCGTCTCATAGACCCCCATGTTTTCGAAAAAGCGCCGGTCAGCGTCAACCAATAGAGTTCGAGCTTCCGCATTCTCGTGTTGTCAATCAAAGTGTGCTCGCAGCCAGAGAGCACGGCCGCTCGCCCAGGCAGAGGTGAGTTAGCTACGCATCAGCCGCCCCGTTTACCTCGGATATATCCATGGTCTGTATCCACCGTAAACAGCTAAACATGTAGGATGCTGTAGGACTCGGAGGCTCTCATTTTCACCCGACAGATAATAGCGTGCACAATTAAAGGGGCGTGGCTTGGTCGCTCATGAAAGCAGAGGGAGGGCAGAACCTCCAGACGTTGGATTAAAAAAAAAACCTCTCTCTTTCAAAACTACGGACACGAGCTTTAAGGAGTTTCCACGTTTTATGCGAAACAGCGCCCCCTGCAGGCCTTGGGCGTAATGCAGCTTAGTGAAAAACTCGTCCCTGTGGCTCGTGTGCACGGAAGAGGGGAACTCCGTCTTAGTAGCGCTCAAGTAAGATTTAAGTTTCTTTTACCTTTTGGAGTCTGTGCTGGAGTTGTGGCAGTGCGAGAAGCCAGTCTTTTCTTACTTTCTAGAAGATCCTGCTCAGTTGTTGCTCACTAAGCATCTGTCGGAGTAATGGCGTACAAAATGAAACCTAACCAGCCAGAGCGTGCATTACGTCATTCCTTTCAAATTCTCCCCAAAAAAATGCTGGTGCCGGACCGGCACTGCAACTTTCAAGTGAAAATTTAGCGCTGTTCGAGGTACTTGTAATGAATATGTCAGGGCACATTGTACACATCATTAAAAATGTGGAACATATTTATGGTGGAAAATAAGTATTTTTAAGGTTGTAAAACTCCTTAATGCACCTTTAAGTAAAATGTACTGGAAATAAAGACCGATTAAGAGCACTCCAATACAGGACCGTATACCAACACCTGTGTGTGCGTGCGTGTGTGTGTTAGCTGCATGTTCAGACGTGTGATCACACCCTGATTTAGAAAGTGCATTATGTCCACTCACAAATGTCCACATACACATTATTCTCCTTCCTCATTTAAGACATTTCTCGCTCTCTTACTTCTTTGGTTTCATTCCTTGTATACTTATTTTTGTACATACAGCTGACCCTTATTCTTTAAGAATGTAGACTTCTTAATCTAAATCAGACTACTGCATCTCACCTCATATTGCACCACAATTCCTTTCATGTCATTGAAGAAAAAAAAAAATTAAACAATACTTTATGAACAAAACAAAGCTGAAGTTTCCAACGTTATGAATGAAATAAGCAGAGTGAAATACACCGTTATATAAACTGCCCCTTTATTTACCACAACCAAATTACATACAACCGACTGACTGCAGTGTTTGAGAGGCCTAACCTGTTTTACTAGGTTCTGCCTTCTTTTTCTATTAAATATTTCAGTTATGTCTACACACAGTTACATTGTCAATTTCGATTTCAGTGACATTAAAGCCCCCACATGTGCTTACTTGGTGGAAAGACAGTGACTTCATTTATGTTTATACTTCAGCAACAGCTGGATTTATATCGCAATACAATGAAGAAAAAAAAATTACACTCAGCTGCATTCTTATCATATACAGAATTCTGTGCATCTTGCACTCATAAATTGGTGATGAAATGTCATTAAATATGAAAATGTTATGTCTATTGTCCCTGAAGATTTAGTAGTTACCGTATTGGCCCGAATATAAGACGACTCCGATTATAACACGACCCCTATTTTTCAAAGATCATTTTGTGAAAAAAAAAAAAATGCTGAAGACAATAAGGTCACTCAAAAAAACATTTTTTTTTTATTATACAATTTATTATAAACTCAAAAACTCACAACTGAGAAAACATTTCACGAGATATAAAATGAAAAAATATCACTACAGTATTGAATAAAAAATATATTCTCTTTCTCAAAATAAGAAACAATAAGCAACAAATAAGAAGCCTCAAGGGGTCCAAAATGCATAAATGATGTAAATAACTTTCCAGTGCCTTCAGCTGAATCAAGGCTCTGGTGGTGGGCATTCCGTCTTTCCGTTTTTCAGAGACGTATTCACTCATATCTTCTATCAGTCTCTCTGAAGTGTCGCTCTCAGGACCACGGAAAGCTTTTCTCATAGCTTTTCTCAATTTCGCCTCTGTTGTTTGCTCAGTTGTCCAGCGTTCAGCCCCTTTGTTCCAGATGATCCGCCATTTTTCATCAGATCATTTGATCTCATTTCATCACTCCACGCGCTCTCTGGTCAGTGATACTTTGGCTCCATCTAGCGGCGCGGATGGGTATTGACCATCTACCGTAAGTCCACGATTATAACACGACCCCACTTTTTAGGATGCAGTTTCTGGAAAAAAACATCATCTTATATTCGGGCCAATACGGTACTAAATGTAACTCCAGTTCTACGAGTGTGTGCGTGCCCACCTCTGGGCTTCGCCATTGGTACTCCCCTCTGGCGCCAGCCAATCGCTGAGACAAATCCGAAACCGATGTGCCAATCCCCTACACGCACTGGCACACTGCCACACCCCTACCAAGGGGATATAGCCAGCTCGCACCCGCTCCACTTCCTTCTTCTGAACATTGAGTAGAAAAGGAAGCAGGGCAGCTGGGCCTGCAGGTAGGTGGGCACGCACACACTCATAGGACTGGAGTTACGTTTAGTAAATACTAATTCTACTTCGTGTAGTGCTTAGCCCACCTACGGGCTTCGCTATTGGTACACACCAAGGCGGAGGCCGTAGGGAGATAAATGTACTCCCAGCTGGCATGCTGACAGGATTGGCACAGAAAAGAAGCAGGCAGGCCTTACAGCCGTACAGCCACACCAAACCTCCAAGACACTGGCGGCAGGCAGCCTCGCACCAAGGTGCCCACCACAGACGTGTCCAAGCACCGTAACAACGGCAGACAACGACGGCCGAGACACGCAGTCACCACGGCGGGCAGTAGAGTCACACACGGTCTGGATCCCCCCAGGGAAGCAGTAGCCGGTCTGGACAAGAGCCAAAACAGTTAAGTGACAGAACTTCTGTTCTCGCTGAAAACTGACATGGCCACAGAGTCTGTGCACATATCCATCAGATAGGAGCGCACAAAGGTGGACACAGAAGCCCAAGAGGTGGCCTGGGAGATGTCACCCACCGTGACACCTCTGCACAGGGTCGTGGAACGGCCATGCCCCTCGTGGAATGAGGGCTAATCACCGCTGGTTCCAGGCGATTCCGCGCCTCGTAGGCAACTGCAAAGCACGCTCCCTGGTCCCGAACCTCACAAACAGCTGGTCCATAGTGCGAAAGCCAGCTGTGCGCTCAACGTAGCAATGTAGAGCCCTGACCGGACACAGCAACTGCACCCAAGGGTCGTCCCCTGACGAGCCAGGCAGGGAGCCAAGTGCCCTGATCCGGAACCGGAAGTCCGAAGTGCTCACCTTGGGATGAAAGGACGGATTAGGCCATAGATGCACCAGTCTCCCATCCTGACTGAACACCATGCAGGAGGGTTGGACCGACAGGGCGCAGAGATCCCCAACCCTCTTGGCGGATGCCAGCGCCAACAGAAGGGCAGCCTTAAAGGAGAGAAAGCGGTCTTCTGCATGCTCCAAAGGCTCGAAGGGGGCCTTCCTCAGACCATCCAACACAGTGTGGAGGTCCCACAGGGAAACCACATGTCTGGGGGGCAGCCACAGCCGACATGCCCCATGCTCAAACCGCTTCACCAGCGGGTGATGCCAGTACCCAAGTGCTCGACAGCAGGGACGCAAGCCGGCATAACCCCAGCGCTCGGGGACTCCCCTGCACCCCCTTGGGGAGGCGGAGGTGGATAACGCAGCCTGGGGCGCTTATGAGTTGACAGCAGATCGCCGGAGGCACCCCTCTTGTGCATCGCAACAGGGCCAATCAGCGTGAGGGTGAGTGGGCCCTGTCCACCGCTGCAATATGCTCTCGCGGGCACTCACTGGGACTCCGGAGACAGGCTAACTTTGCACCTCTTTGTATTTGCTTTGGTCATGTTAAAGCAACACTAAGGAACTTTCAGTTTTCATTGATTTTGGCGGCGCCAGTGGACAAAAGCGGTAGTGTTTTGCCTGAAGGAATACTACAGTTCCCATGAGGACTAGCGCGTGACGTCGTAAAATGCTGCTCCCGGTCGCATGCTGTCGGACTGAACTCGTCTTCGTTTGTTTCCAGTGGCTGTGTGAAGGATGGATAGTGACGAGGTAATGACTCTAATGATGACTAAACAATGTTCTATCATGATGTGACGCATGCCGTAAAGCAGTCCGCACATTTGGAGTTTTTTAGTGTGCAGGGTTCCTACCACCCTCCTCACAGCTGCTTAGTCCAAGTGAAAGCAATACTGACGCCCTCATCCCGTGACAAAGGGGTCATTCAACTAGTTGTAAGTCGATGTATCATCACAAAAGATATTAAAATGTTTTATTAAGGTTGAAAAGTTCCTTAGTGTAGGTTTAAAGCCGCTGTAAGAGCTTTGGGATGTTTTAATTTGCATCTATGTAGAAAGGTTGTCTCAGTAAAATGGTGCTGTGATATCTCTTCTACCTCATTGTGTTTTCTGTAAAATAGTGTTGTTAAACGGGAGCTTTGCTATCAATGTTTTAGTGTTTTAAAATGGTGCTGTGTGCACTTTGACAGGAATTTTGATGTTTAAATTAATGAACGTGCCAGTGGTTTGTTCCATCATGTTAGAATCAGTTCTATCAGTCATTTCGGACATCATGATGAGTACAATATGGTTTATATTAGGCATGTTGCATGATTAAATGTTTTAGTGCTTTCATTCAGTATCCATTGTCTGATCTTT
The DNA here is from genome assembly GCF_902148845.1 of Salarias fasciatus. Lineage (NCBI taxonomy): Eukaryota > Metazoa > Chordata > Actinopteri > Blenniiformes > Blenniidae > Salarias > Salarias fasciatus. The sequence goes on along the minus strand of NC_043750.1, from coordinate 27,471,889 downwards.
GCCATTGTTGTGTTTTAAAATAGTTGTTTCAGTTTCTGAGTCAGCAGTGACAATAGAATTTTTTTCTTTGATTAAAAAAATTAATTGTGAGGACATTCGATGTGTTGTGTATACATGTTTACTGCTCATATTGGTGATAACTGTTTTATAGTCATGGTTTCAGACAAGTGACAGTGTTTGAGGATTTTTTTTTCTTTTCAGATTTTCACTATGCTGTAAGTGTCTTAGTCTTGTAAGATGATGCTGTGATGGCATCTCTTTTGTGCCTGGATGTGTTTAATTTTAATAGTTTGTTTAAATGGGAGATGTAAAATCATATTTCTTTGTCAAATTGTGGCAGTGAGGATATGAATCATGTGCAATCACACTGAAGTGTTGAAGTATATTCCTCTGTCAACTTCTCCAGCTTTTGCATTTAACTACAGCAGCCACTGTGCTGTATTTATCGCTATGTCATATCTCGCTACGTCATATGTACGTTGAAGCTTTACTTTATACGGTGGTGAACATTTCTCTCTGTGAAATAGTGCTCTGACAGATGAAATATATCTTGTACCTTGTAATGTTTGGTTAAAAAGTAGTGTGGCTAAATGTAACATTGACTACATTTTCTATCAGTTTTGGTGTTAAAATTAATAAGGTGCCAGTGGTTTGTTCCATTATCTTCCAATCAGTTCTGTCAGTCAATTATGACATCATGATGAGTATAATATCATTTAAGACTTGTTGCATGAGGAAATGTTAACATACAATTAATTACAGTGTCATATTAATTCTCTGTACTGTGTTAAAGACCAGTTCAGCTACTTTTGCTGCAGACATGTTGAGATTCATCTTCTTTCTGAGAATGCAGTAGTGCTTTCATTTAGTAACTATTGTCTGGTCTTTAGCCCTTTTGTGTTTTGAATTGGTTGTTTCAGTTGTCTGACGAAAAAATACATAGTGAGGACATTAGATGTGTCTTGTACATACATGTTTTGCTGCTCATGTTGGTGCTTACTGTTTCATAGCAGTGGTTTTAGGTAACTGGGTGTTTTTTCCACAGTCTTTTGGATAGCCTTTGGACAGCCTTTTGGACAGCCATCTTTGCTGCATCACCTCATCTTACCATCCATCCATCCATCCATCCATCTGTTTTGCTTGTTCTCTCTCCTCTCTCTCTCTCTCTCTCTCTCTCTCTCTCTCTCTCTCTCTCTCTCTCTCTCTCTTCCTCCCTCCCTCTCTCCCCCTCTCTCTCTTCCCCTCCCTCTCTCTCTCTCTCTCTCTCTCTCTCTCTCTCTCTCTCTCTCTCTCTCTCTCTCTCAGCAAATTTTCTTCACAGGTAAGTGTGTCAGTAGCTGTGTTAGCATTGTATTTGAAATAATATTCTTCACAGTATTAGCTGAACAGATTTTGCATGATTAGTAAAACTGTGTAGTGGTAAAAGTTATTTTATTCCATGATAAAGCATTTGTGTGGGAACATTTGTAAATCCATAGCTCTATTTTTCAGCTCTTTGTGCTGTGTTTTTGTTCATCTTTTCAATGTTGTTAGTTTGAATCGCTGTGACTGTTTCGTGTGGTCCTGTTAGCAGAGTGTTGCATGGCGTTAGTATGGCGTTAGCAGGGTGTTAGCATGGTGTGTAAATTATGTGTTCTCCAGTAGCATATTTGCTGAGCTGTTTCTCGTGTCAGCTGCATTGAATTTTAGTCTTCTCTACTGTGTGTTACAGTTTTTGTGAGTATTTTGATGAGGCTTTGTGTTAATTTCGATGTCTTTCATGTCCGTGTATTAGAATGGTGTTTGATATGAGATTGTAGTCCAACTTCAGCTGAATGGAATTATTTATGTCTCCAAGTGTGCAGAGTAAAAGTGTATTCTTATGAAATAATCAGGATTTTTTGTGGCAAATTGTGAAGAGTTGTTTCAGCAAATTTTTTAAAACTATGTGTGTGTGTGCAGTATTATTGTAGAATATGGAAGCAGTTGTCCCGAGTTAGCTGTACTAATGCTGTGTGTCTGAAATTACGAATTTGTATACATTTGGGAAATTTTTTTAAACATTTTTGGACTTTTTTCAGACAAGGCAACAGCATTTTTTAGTAAGGACAACACAAGGGTTAAGCATTCATGTGGAAGGTGTATTTGACTAGCGAGCACTGTGTGACCTTTTTCACATCTTGCCAATAGCGGTATATAAATCCTGGTAGTGGGTGTTTTTATGTTGTATGGTAATAATTAAGATGTTGTGTTATTTTGTAATGATGTAATATTTTGTATCTGGGCTGGTATTTGTGAATTTTATGTGGTGTTGTTTTCCCTCTGTTTTTGTGCTACATCATTGTAGAATATGATGGCAACTGTCTCGCCTTAGCTATCTACTCTGTGGAGGTCTCTACTGTGAGTGCTTTTCTATTTTTATTAGGGCTGCAACTAACAACTATTTTAATAGTCTAGTCTTCGACTATTGAAACGATTATTTGAATAATGGATTATATATGTACTGAATTTAGAATGAGGTTGCTTTAATTATTTGTTCAGAATGAGTGACATGTTTGGTATCGTACTATAATTATATTAACATTAACTGATGTTGGTGTGGTTGAGATCTGGGTGTGGTCACAATCACAATTCTGTTCCAATGGAGGACAGTTTGTGCCGCTCGATGTATCGCGGTCAAATGGCAGCCATTTTGTGTCCCACACCTGTAATGTGTCGTGGCTTTTCTGATGTAATGTTTGATACATTCAAGAGATTGCAATTTCGTTGTGCCTTTTGTAATGACAAATGAAGTTCTAGTCTATACAATGCAACACTCGGCAGACTTAACTTTTGTCCTTTCAGATGCCACGTGGGAAGGCACTCAAGCGCTGTCTTGCAGCGCAGAGGAGGAGAGCCATACAGCTTGAAGACTGGCTGAGCCGCCAGGTGGGTGTTTTTTTTTTTTTTGTTTTTATTGTTTTGCTTTTTTTAACATTTCACACAAGTTTAAAACTTTGAAAGAATTTTCTGAATTTTATTCCTGTATTTTCAACATGGAGGCACCAACGCAGCAGGCTGTGACAGTGAGACCTGCCAGCTCTCCGTCTGCTATGGAGGAGGACCAGGTTGTAGTTTCATGGCCACTGAATGCGTCTTTACAATTGTTTTTAACATCAAACTATGGCCTTTAGTGGAAACATATGTAACACATGTCATTCTTTTATGCAGCCACAGTTCCGTGATGTGGGAGGGATGCCAGGAACGTCCCAGACCAGCTCCAGAGACGGACCAGTGGTCTTGGTAGACCAGGTCAGTTGATTGATGTCTTTTTCCTATTATGTAGCAGTTTCAAAGGCGTGTTTACTCAATGGTGTGAAATTAATTTACGTTTGAGAGCTTAGATATTGGATATTATTATATATTATAGCATATTATCATTTAGCCTTTAACCTTACTGATGCTGCATGGCGAGAATGCGACAAGGGGGGCTGAGCTCTTCGTGGGGCAGTCTGCTTCTTCTGGTGGCTGTGGGGGCGGGGCGGGGCGGGGCGGGGCGGGGCGGGGCGGGGGGGGGTGCTTTTCTTCAGAGAAGAAGGTAAGCATTATATCTCATGTTAAAGGTGCATTAAGGACTTTGCATGTTTTATGCGAGACAGCAGCCCCTGCAGGCCTTGGGCGTAATGCAGCTTAATGAAACGCTTGTTCCTGTGACTTTTGTCCACGGAAGAGGGCATCTCCTTCCTCACTATTTTAGGAGCGCTCAAGTAAAATTTAATTAAGCCCGAGCGCCCCCCAATTGGGGGCCTGGCAGCAAACATTTCAGAGATTGTCTAATAATGTGCACTATTTCTGACAGAATGTCATGATGCTTACCCTCAAATTAATCAGCAGAACCTGGGCTAACCGAATATATCAGCCATTATTACACACTCCAAACACAGCTCAAACACGAACTAAATGAATTATGAACCATATTCGTGACCGTGTCAACCCACTCGCCGAAATATTGATTGTAGCGCTGTGAAAAATGATGCAATTCACACAAACAGCCTCTCAGACGAGAGCTGAGACTCCGCTGATTACAACCATGCCACTCAAAGCCGTCTAAAACCACAGAATCTGCCAGAAAATGCCACTAAAACAGCCAACAGCAAGATTGCGTTTTCAAACTGCGGTAAAAAAATCGCCTCTTACCTGGACTTTTGGCCATATAGAGTCCGAATTATGCGTTTATTGTCCATCGGGATCGATAAGCTTAGCCACTTAGCCCCCTCTGACGTCAATCCGGGCGTAAAACTGACCCCTAGTTAGCCTCAAGGAGCTCTGTGATTGGTCAGTGCCATACAAGTTTGTGTGCGCCATGACGGTGTTCTGCTTGTTCTGATTGGCTAACAGAGCTGTCAATCACATGTCGGTGACCCCCGCTGCATTCTATTGGCTCAGACGAATCTAGCGACGTACGGGGTGTCTGTATTCATGAAGCTGCTGCGGAGCTGAGCGCCTGTATACAGAGGAGGCTTTACGCACGGAGCGTCCTGCTGAGCGTAAACACACGCTCTGGGTGAATTTCCACTGCAGTCACGCCAAAGACTGCTCTGTTTGGAAGTATTGAACCTCAGCAGTGATATAAAAGTGAAAAATATAATTTGGAACATTAGAAAATTCAGATTTCACAAATGGCACCATAGTGTGCCAAAGTGTGCCATCGCCTGACTTGTCTGTACTAAAACCTATCAAATTTTGTTCTGCTTCACTTTCACAGAGTCAACCTTTGCAGAGAGAGTGTTCACATATTTGTCTATGATCTGATGGAGGTTTAGAGCTGCAGCTGGATTTTTCCAAAGAGATAATCACATTGAAAGTGCTTTTTTTTTCAGGCGAGACTGAAAATTTTTCATTTTTGCTGTGTTCCATCTTCAGTCACACTTAACCAGTAACATATATACTGATATTTACACATCTGGACAAATCTTACAAGTGTTCACTTTATAAGGAGACAGTAACCACTCAAATAGGCCTAGTTATTGCAGTGCTATATTCTTTTTATTTTGGTATGTCATTTTCGAGAAGAGGCTCTGAAAAATAGCCTTAGGGCTTAAAGGGTTAAGGTTCTTTTGCCTCTTGGAGTCTTCCTGGAGTTGTGGCAGTACTAGAAGCCGGTCTTTTCTTGCTTTCTGGAAAATCCATCCTCAATACTGCTCGGTTGCTGCTCGTAAAGCATCTGGCGGAGTAATGGCGGACAAAACGAAACTTAAGGATATCAGGCCAGCTGGAGCGCGCATTACGTCACATCCTCTCAAATTCTCAACAAAAAAATTCTGTTGCCGGACCGGCACTGCAACTTTCAAGTGACAATTTAACGCTGTTAGCGGTACTTACAACAAATATATTAGGGCATGTTGTATACACCATTGAACATTTGTTACATATTTATGGTGGAAAATAAGTATTTTTAAAGTATTTTTAAAGTTGAAAAACTCCTTAATGCACCTTTAAATGTAGTCTTCTCTTGAGCACAGAATGTAACCTTTGTGTTTTTTGTTTTTCCTTACACACATCAGTCAAAGCGTCGCAAGCATGCTGCATCAATGAGACACCAACCAAGACGCCAGGTGGGTGTTTTTCAGATGTTGTACACACGCTTAAAAATGTGAAAAATGTTTATGCATTATCTTTAAGGTCAAGGCAGCACAAGAAATGGTTGTGCTGAGACCCAGCTCACTCCCCAGCTCCGTGTCGGCGGGTCATCACGTTAGTCGAGGTTTATGGCTGTTGAATGCGTGTTTACAGTTTATTTTTTTTGGTTGTGTTTTAGGTGGAGGCAGTGACAACAGAAGTGTTGTCCACCCCTGTGGTCATCCGGGACAGCTTCCTGGAGGATGAGGTGTGTGTGTGTGTGTGTGTGTGTGTGTGTGTGTGTGTGTGTGTGTGTGTGTGTGTGTGTGTGTGCGTGCGCACACAGACTTTTCTGCTATCATCACCATTCAAGGGCCTTTTGTAGAATAATGTGTAACACATTCTTTTGTGCGGCTCCAGGGACAGGCCAGTCATCTTTATGGACCAGGTGAGTTGTCTTTGTATATTATGTAGTGCTTTAAAAACATATCTACGGGACATTGTGAGAATAATTTACATTTGAGAGGGTCGGATAATTCTGTGCTTTTCTTACATCCTGCAGATGACCAGCATGGCTCCATCAACCAGTCAGCCTTCTCCGCGTCGCAGCATTCCATCGACTGCCCACGAGGAGAGAGCTTCTGACAATGGGGACAAAGGTAGGTTGTGCACACTCTGATGTAGATGTTAGTGAAAGTGTAGTGACATTTGCTTGTGGTGATGCTGAAGATAGTCCTGTTGTGTCGAGCGACGTTCTGAGGGAGGTCAGTGAGTTGGTTTGTCTTCCGAGCTGTATTAGGGGTAGCTTCCATCAGGGCCATAATCCAGAATTATTCCATTTGAGCATCCTACAATTATTTTTACCATATCGCAATGAAAACGATCTTAAGCCAGCTCAATTTGAAACGTATCAACAGTTTTATAAACACGGGGAGGTGTGATTTAGTAATGGGTCTGTTCATTCTGTAAAATCGATTGTTGATGGGAATAGGCGTCGTTTTGAAATAGAGGCTGAGGATTTGGACGAGATGCAAGAGAAAATGGGCTCTGAGGACATTTCAGAAGAGGCGTGGGCAAATCTCTGCCCCGAGGCGGAAGTTGAAAGATTAGAGTCGAAAGAGGAGTTCAGTGAAATGTTGCAGGAGGTCCACTCTGAGCATGATCAAGAACACATCCCTGATTTGGCTGCGAGACACGAGGAAATTGGTAATTTTGAGACAAGAAATGTGATGAGTCGAGCTGAGGGTCTCTCACTTGTGAGAAGCCTCAATGAGGAACAGCTGTCTATTTTTTACAAAATACGACAATGGTGCATAGTAGGGGTGGGACGAGACACAAATTTCACGGGACGAGATGTCTTGCGAGATTGAGTCCACGAGATTGAGACGACACGAGACGGAGGGGGGAGGGGTGGGCAGTTGGTGCTGAGGTGTGGGGGGCAGCGCGGTACTCACATGCAGCGTCGGAGCATGGAGTGTCGGGTCGGAGTGCCCCTTGTACGGCCACGTTGCCCTCCGCTCTACACTGCGCCCGAGGCGGCCGCCTAGTTCCCCTATTCCCATTCAAACCGCGGCGCACAAACGATGCCATGACTGCATTTGCACTTCATGCCACTAGGTGCGCTGTTTGCATGTTCAACCTTATTTTACACAGACACCACAGAGGAAGAAGGGCGCCGCGGCCGCTGCAGGCTCTCTCTGCATGTTGTTAGAAAAAGAGTGTGAGTCGGCAAGATGTGGTAAAATGTTCATTGATGCGATGCAGCGTTTTTTCAATAAAAGAGATGAACTGAACGATTGTTTCCGCACATTTTCTTTACATCGTATCAATTAAACTGTATCACAAGTAGTTTGTGTACTCAAAAGACCAAGATTCCTTGCAGATAGAACATGCGCAGAACAGTATTTCATGTCCTTTTCGACCGGGTTTTTAAATATGAATATAAGCATATTCAGGGTTTTGCACGTGTTTATATGGCTGTGCGCCATGTAATGTATCATTACGTCAATATTCCAGTTAATAAAGAGTTTTTGCCTTGATATAAACATACTTAATCTCGCGGCATTCAATCTCGCGGCATTGCGATCTCGCGAGATCTCGTGACACGAGATCTCGTCCCATCCCTAGCGCATAGAAAAGGTAGCTGGTAATAATCCTGAGCCATTGCACGTATTTATTACAGGTGGAGCAGGCACTGGTAAAAGTCACCTTGTTCGGGCCATTCAATACGAGGCGTCACATTTGTTGGCCCCTATTTGTCACGGTCCCGATAATATTAGTGTTTTATTAATGGCTCCAACAGGGATAGCAGTGTACAATTTACAGGCAGCTACTATTTATACTAGGGATGAGCGAGTACACCACTATCTGTATCTGTATCTGTATCTCTTTATCCATCCAAATGATCTGTATCCGTATCTGTACTCGGAGGGGGCGTGGTCTAAACCGGAAGTGGGCGTGGTTTAACTGGAAACGGGCTGGGGCAGAAATTGGTGCACTATTTTAAGTCTGAAATTGATATGGATTGCTCAGAAGTTGCTATATTGATTCTTCATTTGAAAACTATTTACATAACAATCTCAATGATACAATCTACAGATTTTTGTTTTTTTTTATTTTAGTCAGAACATGAATATTTTTCAAGTTATATAAATGATTATTTATTCACACAAAAAACTCAGAAATAAAATTTGAATATTTTTGGTCACAATAGTAAAGGAACTATTTACAGAAAAAGTATTTTTTATTGAGTCAGAACATGAATATTTTAATTGTATGAATGCCTCCCCCCATGATCCCCACCGGAATCTCCCCGGCATCCAGGGAAACCTCTCATACGCCCCTGCTGAGCTTCCTGGTCATGTCCGCGGCTGCAGTGCCAGGACGTGACCAGGACGTGGACCTCAGTCCAGTTATCATCTCTCTCCCACAGATCACACCCTCCCAGTGGAGCACAAGCCCAAATTATTATGAAAAAGAAGAGAAAAAGGGAAAAAAAATACGCGAGGGAAAACAAATCTTAAAAACCCCCGAAAAAAAAAACCCGAGCGTGCACAATCGCCCGACGTTCAACCTTATAAGGTTTTCCTCAGGCACAATGCACGCTACAAAGAAATAAAATACCGCATTTTTAATTTATCAGGTCCGATTGGCTTCTCTCAAAAGGATCCTGTCGTCTCGGTGGAGCACGGAGCAGAATGAAGGACCAATGAGGATCTCCCATCAGCACAAGGACGAATAATGACAGACAATGCTCGGGCTGTACTCGGATTCGGAAAAAATGCATTATCCGTAACGAATACTCGTTTAAAACGAGTATTCGGCTCATCCCTAATTTATACCACATTTAGCATTCCTGCAAATCCCCCAAAACAGTATCAACCACTTAAAGAGGAAAAGCTTAATATGCTGCACACAAAATACTTGGACATTCAAATTGTAATCATTGATGAAATATCGATGGTTGACCAAAAGGTGTTTATGCATATTGAGGGTAGATTATCTCAGATTAAACAGACACCTAATTCGGTTCTATTTGGAAACATTTGCATCATTGCGGTAGGAGACTTTTATCAGTTGCCTTCGGTTAAAGGTCAGGTTTTGTTAAAAGAAACTGTAGGCATTCATTTTTTTAGAGATTTCTTTGAAATAGCAGAATTAAAAAAGATCGTTTGGCAACAAGATAGCGTTTTTGCAGAGCTTTTAAATTGGTTAAGAGTGCGTTCAAGAGGGGCACCCATGCTTCAAAATGATGCAGATATATTGAAGCGTCGTGAAATGGGTGAAGACCCCGATGTGCTGCACATTTTTTTCTAAAAGGGAGTATGTCCAGACGTATAATTTAAAGAAGCTTAATAGTGTGTGTTCTGATGTAAAAATGATTAATGCGCAAGATTTTGGTATCGATAAAAACACGGGTAAATTAAAAAAATTAGAAGGCCATCTGTGTCTCCATAAATCCGAAAATGCCAGTTTGGTGGAGTCACTTTTTATTGGCGTTAATGCCCGTGTTATGCTGTGTAAAAACATAGATGTGTCTGACGGCCTAGTAAATGGGGTATGTGGTATAGTTACTCAAACAGTAGAAGACCCACAGAACAAACAGCTTCCTTTAGCAATTTATGTTAAATTTGATGATGATAAAGTAGGAGCAAACAGAAGGAAGCAAACCCATACCCCTGCAGCTCTGACCGGTTCTACTCGCATTGGACCTGAGGAAGAACAGGCGAATAAATGCGGTGAGCGGCGTCGTCAGTTTCCATTCAAACTTGCGTGGGCGTGTACCGTTCATAAAGTACAGGGCCTTACCGTCGATCAAGCTGTGGTGTCCCTTAAAAAAGTATTTGCCCCGGGTCAGGCGTATGTGGCCTTAAGCCGCGTTTGGAGTTTAGAGGGTCTCGTAATTCAAGACTACTCCGAAAAGGACATTTACTGTAATGATAAGATCAGAGCCGCGTTGGAGAGCCTCCCTCCCTTCATGGTGGACAGTTTGTCTTGGCACAGACAAGAGACACATGTTTTAACGCTGTTTTTCATGAACATACATGGTTTGGTACGACATGTGTCAGATTTGGCTTCTCACACACAGCTTTTGCAGCCTAACTGTGTTGCTGTGGTAGAGACATGGTTATCTGAAGAGTCACCATTTCAGAGTTGCCACATTGAAGGCTTTAATTTCCATAGTCGCCCCTGTAGTTTTTCATACCAGTGCAGTAACCACACAGCGCTTGTTAGTTTACGTGGCCAACAGCACGGTGGAGTTGGCATTTACTGTGAAGAGAACCTTAACTATGAAATCACAGTACCAGACTTGGACTTAGAATGTTTTGTGAATTATTTTGCAGAGCACCAAATCGTCATAGCAGTAGTTTACCGTCCACCATCTTACCCTATGTCTCTATTCAAGTATAATTTAGACAGATTATTAATTTGGCTGAGTTCAGTTTGTGCCACTGTGGCTGTGATGGGAGATTTTAGTGACGACATATTGAAATCTACAAGTCTCTGCAATTTTATGTTAGAAAGAGGTTATATTCAATATGTCACATCACCCACAACTGAGAGGGGGACATTAAGTGATCATTTCTACCTAAATTCTAATCAATATGATGTAGACTGTTCAGTCGTGCCAACTTACTTTAGCGACCATGAAGGGATTCTGTGTTTTTTAAGGGGAAATGCATACAAATTGTGTGCCTACATCAACAGTTTCAAATTAAAATGGACAGCTGTTACTGATTGTGCTGACTCATCACATGGCTTTTCTTTAATGGCTGGTTTTCAGTTTGTCACAAATTTGACATCTCCATGCTGCTTCTATCATGCCTTCAAAGTCTATTTCTCTTGCAATTGTTGAGCATTCAGCTTTTTCACCCTTTGCCTAAATTGTAAAAACATATTCATAATTGACCTTGATCATGAATTTAAAGTGTCTACATTCTACTTTTTAAGTGTGTTTGTCTTCCAGGACATTGATTGGAATGTGAATCATTGAATTTTAGCAGTTAGTCAGGTTTTTAGATAGTTGCTGAATCAGGTTTTGTTGTTAATGTTTAACTTTGTTAGTGATTATAGTTGTGAATATATTTGTTGTAGTTGTGGTTTTATTGGTAGATGTTTCTGTGCCCTACAGTGATGCGTGCACACATACTGTAGGGTTTGTCTTTGTCCCTGTCAAGGTGTCCATGACTGGTTCAACGGGATAATGTACTTAGTTCATTATTAATAGTTAATTAATAAATATAAATAGTGAGTTCTATTTAATCTAGTGAGCATTCATAACTGTCAGCACGGCTCAGTTATTAGTTTGCTAAATTTGTATTTTCTATATTCTGTGGGACATTAACTTGTATATTAAGTTTATTTGTTTATTTGTTCATTTGTTAGGATCCCCATTAGCTGCAGCTTGCTGCAGCTACTCTTCCTGGGGTCCACCGATAATTCTAGATATACAATAGACACAAATTTAAAAAAAATCCACAAAAAAATAATAATAAAAAAAAATAAAAAAACTGTAAAAAGTCTAAAAAAATAAATAAAAAAAACAGTTAAGTTAGTGATTAACTTTTTTTTTCTGCATTGTTAGTTAAAGTGTTATGGTTATGAGGTTTCATTTCCTGTATTACAACAGCATTGATCAATACAGTCAGAAAAAAATAAAAAAATAAAAACAAATTAAGCAAAAGCAAAGAGAAACATTGTAACACTAATTGGCAACAGGCCTCACGAGATTGCATGTGATTAATGTAAGGATGTAGAATGTGGCAACAATTTAAAACCAGCCACGCATGTGCTGTTGCAATGCAGGTTTTGCTTTGCCTTCCATGTGTTGTCAAAAAAGCAAAAGGCACTGGTAATGGTACTCCTGGTTTACTGGGATGGGGTTTGATTCCCTGCGGTGCCCTGCTAATTTTGACTGAAACATGAGAGGTGTTGAAATGTGTTATCAGCCACTTAGCTTAACTGTTAATAATTTCAATAATAGCAGCACAACATTCAATTGAACAGCTAGTGAAGTGTGTCACATGATCAAGCGTGTCATGTCTTCTTGGCCATCAGTGGCAATAAGACTATGAATATTAGCTTTTATCTTGATGCCATGTAAATTTGGTGGATGTAATTGAAAAGACCACAGGGTGCTGAGCCATTGTAAATGGGAAATGGACTTGCTCTTATATAGGGCTTTTCTAATCATCAGAGTACTCAAAGCGCTTTACAACAATTGCTCCCATTCACCCAGACACACACACATTCACACACTAATGTTGATTTAGATGGCTGATTAGCAACCTGCAACATTCAAACACCAGTGTGACAGTACTGGAGTCAAGGAGGGTTAAGTGTCTTGCCCAAGGACACAACAGCACATGGCAAGAGCGGGAATTGAACCGCCAATCATTCATTGGACGACCCGCTCTACCACCTGAGCTACAGCCGCCCCATTGCACCACACAAATGTGCACTTTCCCTACAAGATCCATTATTTTTTCCAGTTGGGAAGTGTTTGTAAATCTTATGTCATAGCACCACCTGACAGTGAGGGATACTTATCCACCATATCCTGTTTCAAGGCAATACATTCAAAATGGTCACCTGGTGGCGCTATGACTGTGAATGTGTATCGACCTATTAATGTGATTGGGCTGGACTCTGACCACACACGTAAAGTTTGAGACAGATTGGTGCATGTACAGGTTAGATAGACAGCACTTCCTGTTTCATGAAAAGACATTCAAAATGGCCGCCTGGTGGTGTTATGACTGTGAATGTGTATCGACCCATTAATGTTACCTACCATCAACTGAAGCTTGTCGAGTACAATTGTAATAAAGTTATTTCTGTGTTGGAATACACTTTATTTCTGTGTGTTGTTTTTAATGTTCTTTATGAACTTCCTTATCCCTGTTTATAGGACTAAATAAACAATCTATTATCTCTCCCTTAGGCATATAATGTGTTCTAAGGCTGAAAATAGTCAATTCAGAGTATGTTTCAAAGTCTCCTGTGCACTATAACAAGTAGTCACTCAATTGAATCGCAGATCACGTTCAAATCTAATACTTTAAGTATTGTTGTAGCATAAATGCCAAGTTTTTTCTTGCTCCAGTTTTTCAAATGTGCAAATTTTGATTATTTCTGTAATTTTATTTCCGTTTGAAAGCTAAAAAATTAGACTGGAATGTGAAAAATAGATGCAAACTGCTGCTCCTATCTTGTATTTCCAAGGCTGATGTGTGTATTTTAATAAAGCTGCCTGTCCACTGGATGGCAGTGCCCAATCTCATGCAGTACTAAAACCACCGGTTGTATATATTTTGCAATCCTTGATTTAATGAGAAACTTTTTTTGAGAGTCAGCATATACTAATCAAAATACCTCCTCTTCCTGAACAAACTTTATCCACATGGAGATTATTTGTTGCTTCGTCTTGTGTTGCATAATCACAGTTTGCATCAGTTTCAGAGAGGAGAAACAATCTGTTTTTCCCCGTAACACACTTGTTGACTTGCATCAGTGCTACGGTCATTGGATCAGGATGAAAAGGGACTAAAAGATCCTGATGAGTGCATCAGCTGATTGGCTTTTTGACCTGTGCCGGAACATTTTCAATGGCAAACTCAGGGTCGAACACCAGCGGCTCACAGTTCTTCATCTGCACCACAACAATCCCAGATAGCAAAATTCTTATGGCCCATATCTGGCCCATACCTGACATGTTCATATGGCCCACATACCGCATGGAATGATGGCACTTGGGAGGTCCACTCCTGTTTGCCAAAAGTGGGCCACAACCAAGCCTTTACAATGCCAGATGTCAACCATAAACCGGCCAAATCTACCAGAACTCAACCAAATGTGGGCCACTAGCAAAAAAATTTTGTGCACAGTGGCCCAAATTTGGGTGAGCGCTGATTTATTTGGTCTTCTCTTGGCTGACATTTGGCACTGTGCTGGTTTGGTTGTGGCCCACTTTTGGCAAACAACTGTGGACCACCTTTGTGCCATCATTCCATATCGTATATGGGCCAGAATAAAAGCATACAGTGGCCCACATTCGGTTGAGTGCAAGATTATTTGGCCTGTTTTTGGTTGACATCTAGCATTGTGAAGGCTTGGTTGTGGCCCACTTTTGGCACAAGGGGAATGGACCTCCCAAGTGCCATCAGTCCATGCAGTATGTGGGCCGTATGAACATGTCAGGTATGGGCCAGATATGGGCCAAAAGAATTTTGCTCGTGGCCCAAATTTGGGTGAGTGTTGGTTTATTTGGCCTGTTTTTGGTTGACATCTGGCATTGTGAAGGCTTGGTTGTGGCCCACTTTTGGCAAACAGGAGCGGACCTCCCAAGTGCCATCATTCCATGTGGTACGTGGGCCGTATGAACATGTCAGGTATGGGCCAGATATGGGCCACAAGAATTTTGCTAGTGGCCCACACTTGGTTGAGTGTTGGTTTATTTGGCCGGTTTATGGTTGACATCTGGCAGTGTGAAGGCTTGATTGTGGCCCACTTTTGGCCAACAGGAGCAGACCTCCCAAGTGCCATCATTCCATGGGGTACGTGGGCCGTGTGAACATGTCAAGTATGGGCCAGATATAGGCAGAAAAATTTTTGCTCTCTGGGCAGATCTTGTCGAGCCTACACCATGACAAAGTTCTAGGTCAAACATGAACACATCATATAAATGAAGCAGAACTGGTGTCGTGTGAATTTGTGGCTACATATTATTTCGGTACCTCCAGATATTGTGTTATATGGTGGCATGCAGTGGTCCAGTCTTGGGACTCATCAGGGTCAAAGATGAAGATACCTTCTGAAGAAATGAAGAAAAAACCAGACACGAGAAACAACGTGAAAAGTAGAGAACTAATGATCCTTTATTTTTTTAACCTGTGCCCCAAAATAGGCAAAACAAAATAAAAAAATAACAAAATTCTGACTCAGTGGAACACTTGTTGACCTCCAACGCTCACTGCAAAACAATCATGGCCCCAGCATCGTCTCATCTTCATCTGGCCCTTTAAGAAATGCACAAAAGAACATATTTTGTTGACTCAGTAAAGCAGCTCTGTGGTTACTGGACACGGTTGCAGTGAAGTGCTAACTACAAAAACCTTATCATGAACTCAAACAAAAAAAAGGTTTTTTAAATAAAATGAATCTGAAGGCATCTGATCACTGACCCAATATCTGCTTGCTCAGACAACAATGAAAGATGGCACTGATACATGCCAAGTGAACTTGAGTAAAGCAGTTTGATCAAACACTCTGACAAACTTCACATTTAACCTTAAGTTGCAGTACTAAAACATAGAGTTCAATTCATTTAGAATTGGGGAGATTTGTTCTGTATTTCACCCTCTTTTTCTTTTTTTTACATATGGTGACAGCTTCATCTTGATTTCTGCTGTAGAACAGCATCACACATATACTGCAAAATAGGTATTGTAGCTGACTTACATGTGAGCTGTGTGGCACGCCTTTTCAGCACTGGTCACTTTATCCTTACATAAAAGTGAATGTTAACTACCTAACATTTTAGCAGCACTGGCAACCTGACAAAACAATGTAAAGTTCCAACAATAAGAGCTAAATGTTTCCAACAGACAGATTAATTCATTCTTTTATTTTTTGTTCAGGGACTTACCTCACCATGACTTCTCTTCTGTTCTGGATAGAATTCACAGCTGCAGGTTTGCAGCAATTGCTTCCTTGCACCCATTCGTCAATTCAAATATGATGCATTTAAAGGACTCGGTAATTTGGAAAACTCCGACTTGAAGCCGGAAAAACCATGACGGAAAGTAGAGTTTGAATAAAGATATGATCCTTCACGGCATACAGACTTAGTAGTTGACTTCATTAACAAACAAACAAACAAACAAACAAACAAAACCTGTCACTGTGGGTGATATGTTCAGGTACATCATGGAACATTCCACTGAAAAAGGAATATAAAGTCATCTTATCTTATCTTATCTTATCTTATCTTATCTTATGGATTAGTTAATAACGGATGATGTGGACAAAAGAAAAGCAGTAGCAGTTTGCATAGCTTTGCATGGTGGCGTAGTAGTTAATGCTCTCGTCTCACAGTAAGAGGGTCCTGGGTTCAAGTACTGGCCAAGGCTTGGGGCTTTTCTGTGTGGAGTTTGCATAAGTTCCCTATTCTGGCTTCCTCCCACAGTCCAAAAACATGCATGTCAGATTAATTGGTCACCCTAAATTGTCCCTAGTTTTAAATGTGAGTGTAATGGTTGTATGTTATATCTGTTGTACGTTGCTTTGGACAAAAGTGTCTGCTAATTGAAATTGTAGATACAACTAGGAGCAAGTAATAGTGGACAACTGTTCAATGAGAGAAGCAAACTAACATAGCTTTTCTTGTCTTTTCTTGCCCTGCAACATTTGTACTTCACAAAGTATGGACCCCACCATGTTACATGCGGGCCACTTTAGGCTCACATCCAGATTAGTCGATGCTGACTGCTGTTTTTCGGCCAAAACTGGCCCAAATGTGTTTCAGCAAAGGTGGGCCATGTGTGTTTTCTCGTATGTGGCCCACTGTAGGCTCACATCCAGATTAGTCAATGCTGACTGCCGTCTTTCAGCCAAAACTGGCCCAAATGTGTTTCAGCAAAGGTGGGCCATGTGCGTTTTCTCATATGTGGGCCACTTTAGGCTCACATCCAGATTAGTCGATGCTGACTGCCGTCTTTCAGCCAAAAGTGGCCCAAATGTGTTTCAGCAAAGGTGGGCCATGCGCGTTTGCTCATATGTGGGCCACTTTAGGCTCACATCCAGATTAGTCGATGCTGATTTGCCGTCTTTCGGCCAAAAGTGGCCCAAATGAGTTTCAGCAAAGGTGGGCCACGTGTGCCGAACCATATGTGGCCCAGCCTTGGTTCACCTACAGAATAACTATTCCCTACTCTGCCACGTATTTGCCAAACATGGGCCATATTTGTTTTATGAGGTATGGGCCAAATGTAGTATTTACCACATGGGCCAGTTTAGGCTTACATCTGTTTTTTGCGGCCCAGAAGAATGCCTACAGTGCCAGATTGTTGCCTGAAGTGGCCCACCTCCGTATGCTATCTAGGATGGAATGGTAAATAGTCTGCAGAACTTTTCCATCAGTCATCAGAGCTCTGCCCCATCCAGACCTAACCGGTTGTGAGTCACTTTTTGTATTTTCTTTCAACAGGCTTGATGGTAAACGTGGTGTTTGAGCAGGTGAAGGACTGTATGGATGTCATCACCAAGATGGAATCCTTTGGTTTACACAATGGCGGTGTGATCAAAAATTGTCAGTTCAAGTGGAAACCATGAACTGAAGATTTATGATTTGGATAACTTTTAATTGTCTACTTGTGTAGATGGTGTACACCAAATTTCAGCTCATTTGGAGAAGCGCGTGATCAAAACAAACATTTTGTACGACGTCATGGAAAACAGTCAAAGTGGGAGATTTTTCACTTGGGCCCATTAGAATAACATGGGGAACTTCAGCCATCGCCACGGCAACACCGTTGAAATTACAATATGGTTACCATTTGCTTTTTTGATTGGGACCACATGAAGGAATAGTCACCCAAATTTCATTCATTTCTGACAAACTAATAATTTTACTCCCCATACAGATTTTATTTTGATTCTGTAGGGGGCGCTGTAATGCCGATTGTCAAAATGTCACTGTCAATGTGTCCAGATAGGAAGGGTCAATAAGAGTGCAGTGAGGAGCAAAGGTTTTGTGTTCAGGTAGGCCATGCACAGTATTTTTTCAAGAGTTCAGAGATGATTCATTCCTCAGTGACAGAAGGAAACATGCAGTCTCCAGTAAATCCTCCATACGGGCTGAAGATATTATTGCCTCCATCAGATTCTTCTGAGTTCAGCCTGGTGAGGCTGAGGTTCTCAGCAGCAGGTTACTGACAGGTTAGCAGGCTAATAACACTTTAGCTTCACTGTGAGTTCAGGTGTGTATTATACCTGTAGATGTGTCGTCAGGTTTGATGAGTTCCTGGATGTTGAGAGCATTTTCACAGCTGGAGGCAGAATTTGCATTGTACAGAGAAGTTCTGGGCCTCATCTGACTTAAATACAAAATGTCGACGTTTCCAGCCAAAAAAAGAGTTTTTCTCCCTGGAGCAGCCATGACTCCAGCAGCAGGTGGTAAAATCCACGGCAACACGGGTTGTTTCCTTCACGGTTAAACATATCAGCAGAGCGGGAGGCTGCTCCAAGACAGATATCTACGGTGTCTATTGTTTATAGATCTACAATGTGGCGGTTTGTGCCGTAAAGTGCTGTAAAGTGCTGTAAAGTGCCACAATGTCTGTTTACGGCGTGCATGTCTGTTGTTGCTTCCATCTGATTTTCAAAAGTAATCCCGCTTAGTAATCCGTGTTTTTATCAGAAGTACCTGTAACGAGATTACATATTTTTTGCATGTACTGTAACGGACTACAGTTACAATTTTTTTGTATCCTGATTACGTAACGCTGTTACATGTAATCCGTTACTCCCCAACCCTGTTTGTGCATGTGTGTGTGTGTGTGTGTGTGTGTGTGTGTGTGTGTGTGTCTGGACATGCTGGCCCTTCTCGACTTGTCATTTTTGTAAGTTGAGTGTGTGAAAGGCCTTGGTCGAGCGCACAGCGCCTATTGTTTCTGTGTTGCAGAAACAATAGGCCCTTCACCCTTGGCTGGCCAGGGGCTCGGCCTAATTATGTGATTGACCTGTAGATTGATTGTGGCCATCTGATCTTTTTTGTTGTTGTTTTCCTATTTGAGTTTGGAAAAAGGACTGGGGTAGGAGTTAAAAAGACTTATTCTTTATCCTACTCCTGTTCTTGTACATGGGATGTGTGTATTTTGTGTTTATAAATTGTATCCATTTGTTGATTTTTTTTCATGCATTCCCATGGAAAAGAATAAATGAAATGAAAAAAAAAAGTATTTCACACTTTGAACACCGCAGTGTGTTCAAATTTTTAAGTTTCCCGCACTGACTTCTTTCTTTTAAATCGTAGATTGCTCTCAAAGCTTGGTAATGTAGATTATCATAGTATTGCAGTATCTGATCACACACCATTCAACACTTTTGTCAGAGGAGGATTATAAAAATTTCATAAAGTTTCAGATCTTGTTGTTCATAGATATTAATGATTCACCAGATATAAGTAGGGGCATTCTTTGCGAAGCATCTAAAGATTATATCAGAGGTCAATTCATCTCATTTGTTTCTGGCAGGAGAAAAGAGGAAATTTCTATCATTTCTGGTCTTCTTTGGGACATTAAAGAAGTTGACGAACAATATGCAGCTAATCCCGATCTGTTTCTCTATAAACGACGTGTTACCCTACAAATGGACTTTGATTTGGTTTCTACCACACAAGTTAGAACTCTGCTTGCAAAATCCAGGCAACGTTTTTATGAATCAGGGGATAAAGCAGGAAAGCTTCTTTCATATCAGGCCAGGGCTGAAGCTTCTGCAAAACTTATTCCAGAGATAAATTCTCCCTCTGGGGAAACTATAACAGATCCAAGTGGGATAAACTGCTCCTTTGCAGAATTTTATGCTACGCTTTATACCTCAGATGCCCCCCCTCCTCCCAATGCTGTATTGGACAAAATTGTTGTCCCCCGAATAGATAATGCCATAGCAGACTGTGTGATTGTCACAAACCCTCTGTCCGCAATTTTTGGTATCCCCCCAGTTCTGGGCCTGCCAAAGGCACTCCAGTGAGCCTTGGCATTTATAACCATCCTGGCCTGCAGACTAATTTTTCTTAATTGGAAGCTTCCCCAGCCCCTTTCACATATTCGCTGGATAAAAGAGGTGTTACTCAATCTTAAACTCGAGAAGTTGAGGTGTTCAATGGACTCTATGCACAACTTCACCACTTCCTGAACTTCCGGAGGCTCCTTGTTTCCTGTCTTTCATGATAGGACGAGCTGATTATGCAGGTGTGTCTGACCTCTGTAACAACTTCAGACACACCTGCATTAATCAGCTCGTCCTATCATGAAAGACAGGAAACAAGGAGCCTCCTGAAGTTCAGGAAGTGGCTGAGTTGTGCATAGAGCCTATTGAGCGGATCAGTTAAAGCTTTCCACGGCACATGGGATTCCTTCTGACGATAAATTGACTCTCTGAATGTTCCCTTCAATCCTGAGGATGAATAAATAACAAATATTTTTATGACTTTTCATTTATGAGCATGTAATTGTTTTCAAATACAAATAATGCTTTATTACCTCCACCAGGAGGTTATGTAATCATGTCGGTTTGTTGGTTGGTTTGTTGGTTTGTTGGTTGCTTGGTTGGTTGGTTGGTTGGTTTGTTAGCAAGATCCCGGAAAAAATAATGGACGGATTGCAATGAAACTTTGTGGAAAGGTGGGTCTTGGGCTAACTTAGAATTGATAAAATTTTGGTGATGATCCGGATCATTGTCTGGATCCAGGAATTTTTTAAAGGATTCTTTATCATTGACAGATAGGGAGTCTTTCACATGGTTGGGCAGGCCCGCCGACAGGGGGGGACAAACGCCTGGTTCACACAGGACGCGCTGCTTCCGACGCTGAAGTGCGAAGCGCCGCGCACCGACTGTCAGATCGGCGCCCCTGTTAACCTATCTGACGGTTCATACAGGAGACGCAGGGGACGGCCGCGTGCGTAGCGGCTCATGCCGTGGACCGCAGCCGCTCCGCTCCTCTCTATTTTCTCCGCGAGCCGCGCGCGCCATGCACCGCCAGTTGTAAAGCTGGACAGAGCAGATTGCACCTCACAGGAAGTCGGGAACGGAGAATCCGGTAAATTTTCAAATTAAAATGAAGTAAAATAACATAAATTATGTTGCTTTTCGGTTTTCCTTTACAGATACACACACACACACACACACACACACACACACACACACACACACACACACACACAGGGAGAGAGGGTGACAGGGCGACAGACAGAGGTACTGCACGCTGCAGCGCTCTGCTCCGATCACTCCCCCGATCACAAAGTTGTGTGATTATATATGGTGTTCTTATGGTTGTTGGTGACTGATTTGAGCTGTGGCGGAGGTCTGCGCTCCCTGAGTGCCAAATTCGAGTTTTATGTTAATTTATCTGAAGAAATCCAAATAAAATTGGAAAAAAAAAGATTTTTTTAAGTTTCCTAAATACCTTTATATTGTTTGATAGATTCTTTCTTTTTTCATGCAGTCAGTGTGAAGTGGAAATTTCCTAGTGACTTTTACTGAAGTCCCAGCAGGAAACTTTGTGCTTCTGCTGAAAGGAGAAGACAGCAGCTTAACCTCTAGGTCGACTCCGAGCGTCTTCCAGAGACAGGCCTCCACACAAATCAAAATCTCCAGAATCTCTTTCACTGTAAGAAATAAAACCCTGTGCTTTTGGCTTGTTTAATGAGAAGCATTTACCAGCTTCACAATTCAGGAACTAAGAATTGAAAGAGTTTTTCAAATGAAATGTTCACTTATTCACCTGTTTGATTTTGGTTAATCTTTTCTTTTGGTTGAAAGCCGAGTTAATGTACAGAGTTTTTCTTCATACGTTAACATAATCTTTCACATCTTTCACACGGAAAACTTATTTATACTTTTATTTATAGTTACATATTTATAACTGTTCATTTATAGGGATTGAAGTACTGAGGTTGTTAAATTGTTGTTTTCATAAAATAGGTAAAAATTGTAAGTTCAGGCAATTGATGTTCAATAAAATCAATTTCAAAGAGTAAAACCAGCCAAAAGCATGTTTGTTCAAGAATCTATAGCTGTAATATTAAATGCCATGTGATGCATTTCTTGCTAGAAAAATGACAGTGCTAAAGACAGCAAAAGACAAAAGACTCTGTAATGATTTTTGGGAAAAAAATCATCATCTCCAGTGTGTTGCACACTCTTTGGCTCAGCGTTGTGGTTTCTGTCCTTTGGAGGTGAAAGACATGACTCTTAGGAAATGACTCTTTGTACATGGAGGTGTACCCTGAGGACCAGCTGATGAATGCTGTTTTTCTTGCTCAGTGTCTGCTGTTCAAATTTTGTACAAATAAAATCAATCTGACAGGTGAATTGTCTGAAATCTTTACATTTGTACCATCATATCTGAAGAGTGTATTTGAACTAGAATTTTGCACTCAGACAGCGCAGACCTCCACTACAGCTCAAATCAGTCACCAACAACAATACTCCACCTCTGCCAATATGGATGTGTGTGTTTTGGTGACCTGTGGAGATACTTTTTCTCCTCCTGTCCTCTTTTTTTCTGCATCACGTGAATCTTTGTCGCTGAGGGTGTGTGTGTGTGTGTGTGTGTGTGTGTGTGTGTGTGTGTATGTGTATGTGTGTGTGTGTGTGTGTGTGTGTGTGTGTGTGTGTGTGTGTGTGTCAGTTTGCTCTGCTCTGTTCATTTTGATTAAAGACACTGAGGTCGTTTCTCGAACAAAAAAAACTTTCTACCGAAAGTGATGGTGAGCTTGGGTGAATGGGATTCCTGCATGCTTAATGCCTTGGTATTTGGCTGCTTTGAGTTATGTGGTTTGGTAACATTTGTCCTATTAGGCATTCAGTGTTTTGAAATGAATTTAGGTTACTGTGACAATACACTGACATTAGAATAAGTCAAATGATTTGAATAGATATTGAGTGAAACCCTTGTTCTGTGTTTTTTAGAGTTCCCCCTTCTTCAACACATCTCCAGTGAATAATCCTATCGAAACCAAGCTGCTGTCACCCTGTTTCATGTCTGACAGCAGTACTTCTGTTGATTACCACTGCACATTTTAGATGTTTTCCTGTTCCACCTCCTGGAAATAAATGAGTCATATCAGGCCTCGAAAGCTTCATGAGAACTTATGAGTTCTTTTGTTGTATTTTGACACTTGTTTGCTCAACCCACATACCTGAAACAACTGACCCACATCATCAGAAATGCTGATTCTCCTGTTCCACGTAATTGTATGCTTTGTTCTAAGCCTATTTAAATTACAGTGATCAAAGTTTCTCAGCAAAAGACAAAAAACTCGATAATGATTTTTGGGAAAAAATCATCATCTCCAGTGTGTTGCACACTCTTTGGCTCAGCGTTGTGGTTTCTGTCCTTTGGAGGTGAAAGACATGACTCTTTGGAAATGACTCTTTGTACATGGAGGTGTAGCCTGAGGACCAGCTGATGAATGCTGTTTTTCTTGCTCAGTGTCTGCTGTTCAAATTTTGTACAAATAAAATCAATCTGACAGGTGAATTGTCTGAAATCTTCACATTTTTCCCCTCATATCTGAAGAGTGTATTTGAACTAGAATTTTGCACTCAGACAGCGCAGACCTCCACCACAGCTCAAATCAGTCACCAACAACAATACTCCACCTCTGCCAATATGGATGTGTGTGTTTTGGTGACCTGTGGAGAGACTTTTTCTCCTCCTGTCCTCTTTTTTTCTGCATCACGTGAATCAGTGTGTGTGTGTGTGTGTGTGTGTGTGTGTGTGTGTGTGTGTGTGTGTGTGTGTGTGTGTGTGTGTGTGTGTGTGTGTGTGTGTGTTCTTGCACATACCCAAAAGTAAGGACCATAATTCGTATTTCACCAACAGAGTGAGGACATTTTTGCAAAGTGAGGACATTTTTGCTGGTCCTCACTTTTCAAAAGGCCTTTTTTGGCCTTTTTGAGGGTTAAGACTTGGTCTTTGATTTAGGGTTACAATTGGGTTTAGGTTAGGTTTAGGGCATAGGTTAGGGTTAGGCACTTATTTTTGATGGTTTGGGTTAGGATAAGGGGCTAGGAAATGCATTATGTCAATGAGTGTCCTCACAACGATATAAGTACAAACAAGTGTGTGTGTGTGTGTGTGTGTGTGTATTTGTGTTTTTTTTTGTTTAATTGGGTGCATACGTGCGTTTGTCTGTTTGCGTGTGTGTCCATCTCTTTTGTGAACAGACCAAAGTGAAATTATAGATGGACGAGCAACAC
Organism: Salarias fasciatus; assembly: GCF_902148845.1. Taxonomy (NCBI): domain Eukaryota; kingdom Metazoa; phylum Chordata; class Actinopteri; order Blenniiformes; family Blenniidae; genus Salarias; species Salarias fasciatus. Next base: position 27,447,826 of record NC_043750.1, on the reverse strand, counting down.
AGTCCGTAACTGATCGTCATTTATTTTATTTTGAAAATTGACCGGATTCTCTTGCCTTTTCTCTTTCCGACTTCCTGTCTCGTTTGATCTGCTTGATCCAGCTTGACAAATGGCGCTCTCGGCGCGCGTGAAAAATAGATCGAAGCGGAGCGGGCGCACTGCAGAGCGCGAGACGCGGCGCTCCCCTGCGTGTTGTGTGCGGGCAGTCAGATAGGTTAACATGGGAAGCGATCAGAAACTCTGTGCGCGGCACTTCCGCGTCCAGTGCGTTCTCCCCTGGGCCCAGGACAACAGACCCGTTTCTGCTGGCCTGCCCAACTATGGGAAAGACTGCCCGATCTCTCAATGATAAAGAATCTTTGAAAAAAGTTCCTGGATCCAGACAGTGATCCGGATCATCACCAACATTTAATGGATCCTAAGTTAGCCCAAGACCCACCTTTCCACAAAGTTTCATTGCAATCCGTCCATTACTTTTTCCGTAATGTTGCTAACAAACCAACCAACCAACAAACCGACGTGATTACATGACCTTCTGGTGGAGTTAATAATATATTCCCACCATAATGTCAACACTGTAGGAAGTAATTTGAGAAATAAATGTTCTCATTTCTTGTTTTGTGTTTGCTCTGCTCTGTTCACTTTGATTAAAGACACTGAGGTTGTTTCTCGAACAAAAAAAACTTTCTACCGAAAGTGATGGTGAGCTTGGGTGAATGGGATTCCTGCATGCTTAATGCCTTGGTATTTGGCTGCTTTGAGTCATGTGGTTTGGTAACATTTGTCCTATTAGGCATTCAGTGTTTTGAAATGAATTTAGGCTACTGTGACAATACACTGACATTAGAATAAGTCAAATGATTTGAATATATATTTAGTGAAACCCTTGTTCTGTGTTTTTTTAGAGTTCCTGTTACGACCCGGCTCGTAGGGAAAAGGGACGCAACATGGATAAAGAAACAAAACATCTATTTGTGTACGTAAAGAAAAATGGCACAAACCAGGTGGGCAAAAGGTACTGTCAAAATAAAACAACTAAAGAACTAAGAAACCCAAAACTCTAAATTAACCGAGCACTCACGCTGCTGCTTCTCAAAATAAGACAAAACATAACAGAACCAGACAACCCAACCAACAAAATTCCCACAGACTTACGCTGAAACAGCACCCCCCAAACTGGAAATTACCAGCCAAAGCCTGACACAGCAACTCTCTACACACACAGCATTAACAAGTGATTCCTATCAGGTGTCTGCCCCCGTCTGCATGGAGCTCCCGGCCTTTTATCCTTGCTGGTTCCTAATTGGTGTGGTGAGGCACCAATGGCAGGATCGAGGGGCGGAGCTGGAGACCTCTGGTGGTCCACTCAGGGACGAGCACTGACACAGTCTGCTTTGCATGCTCTGAGGGATGCACACCTGGAGCACAGAGAGGAGAGCAGAAAGGGAAACACAGACCAAGGGGGTCGTAACAGTCCCCCCCCCTTAAAATGCAGATCCATCCATGCCGACATACACAGAGCACACATCACACATGTTGCAATTGGAGGTGAAGTTTACCACAACCTGGACAAGGCATCAGCCACAACGTTCTCACTTCCCTTCTTGTGGCGCATCTCAAGCTTGTAATCCTGCACCAACAAAGCCCACCTCATGAGGCGCTGATTCTGGTTGTACATACGTGACAGGAAAACCAGAGGGTTATGGTCAGTGTACACAACGATGGGTAGGCTACAAGAACCGAGGTACACTTCAAAGTGTTGGAGAGCGAACAGCAAGGCAAGCGTTTCCTTTTCAATGGTGGAGTAGTTTAACTGATAAGAGTTAAACTTCTTCGAAAAATATGCTACAGGATGGTCAACTCCGTCTGCATCCACCTGGAGCAGCACAGCACCAGCACCCACTCCACTGGCATCCACCTCCAGCTGGAACGGTTTGCTGAAGTTAGGAGCAGCAAGCACAGGTGAAGTGGTTCGTAGGGACTTGACACTTTCAAACGCATGCTGACACTCTGGAGTCCAGGTAAACTCAACCTTCGGGCTAAGCAGATTTGTCAAAGGTTGAACCACAGTTGCAAAGTTTCTGCAGAAACTACGGTAGTAGCCAGCCATGCCAAGGAAACTACGCAGTTCTTTCCTGTCCTTTGGCATGGGGCAGTCTATGATGGCGGTTACTTTGGCTTCAATCGGACGCACCTGTCCTCTTCCTACCTGTTTACCGAGGTAGGTGACGATGGCCTTGCCAAACTCGCATTTGGCCAAATTCAAAGTGAGATTTGCACCTGAAATATGGCTAAATACCTTTCCAAGTAGTTCAATGTGCTCCTCCCACGAGTTCGAATAAAGAACGAGGTCATCCACATAAGCACAACAGTTCCCTAGTCCAGCCAACACGACATTAATAAGTCGCTGGAACGTTGCGGGTGCATTGCACATGCCAAAAGCCATGACTCGATACTCAAGGAAGTGGTCTGGGGTCACGAATGCAGAAATCTTTGAGGCCCGTTCAGTCAGTGGCACTTGCCAATACCCCTTTAATAGATCGAGCTTGGTGATGAATTTTGCAGAACCAAGATTGTCTATACAATCATCAATTCGCGGTAATGGATAAGCATCTGGAACTGTAACAGCATTCACTTTTCGAAAATCCATCATGAAACGAGCAGAACCATCAGGTTTCATTCCTACTAGACATGGGGAACTCCACGGACTTGAACTGGGTTGAGCAAAACCATGCTGCAGCAAATACTCCACCTCTTGTTTCATTAGCGCGCGCTTGGTAGAGTTTATGCGGTACGCATGTTGCTTGATGGGACGTGCTTTACCCACATCAATGTCATGGGAGAGAACCGTAGTCTGTGAGGGAACATCGCTGAATAGCTCAGGAAACCGAGCTACGACTGCGAGCAGTTCAGATCTCTGTTCGGATGTCAGATGGGTCAAAGTTGATGGTAAGACTCGCAACATCTCAGAGTTAGCCAGTCGTGCTGTTGGAGGAGCTGTAGCTCGGCGGTCCAACTCGTCCTTTTCATCACATGACTGTATGACTAATGCCTGGCCTGACACAGCGTTTTCACGAGTGACGTAGCGCTTAAGCATGTTTACGTGACATACACGAGTTTTGCGACGTCTTTCTGGAGTGTATAGCACATAATCTGTGTCACTAACACGATCACATATTTCATATGGACCAGAAAATTTCGCAGACAATGACGAACCGAGCACAGGTAACAAAACCAGCACTTTATCTCCAACCTGAAATTGACGATGAACAGCACCACGATCAAACTTTCGCTTCATGTCTGACTGTGACGACGCAAGGCATTGTCTGGCAATAGCGTTTGCGCTATGCAGCCGTTCACGGAACTCACTAACGTAGTTCAACAGATTTTTCCCAGGTACCGGTTTGAAGTCTAGTAACGTCTCCTGTAACGCCTTTACTGGACCTCGCGGGGTGTGACCAAACACCAGTTGAGCCAGACTGAACCCCAAAGATTCCTGCACAGCTTCACGGGCAGCAAATAACACGAACGGGACCCCTTCATCCCAACTTTTGTGCTTTTCCAAACAATACTTCCGGAGCATGGACTTGAGGGTCTGATGCCAGCGCTCGAGAGCCCCCTGTGATTCTGGGTGGTAAGCACTTGAAACACAGTGTCGGATGTTAAGGGTGTGCATGACCTGCTTGAAGAGTTTTGACAGAAAATTTGCACCCTGATCAGTTTGAACTGTGTGTGGAAGCCCCAAAACAGCAAAGAACTTTGTTAATGCTTTTGTCACTGATGCTGCTGTAATTTTACGGAGTGGCACAGCTTCAGGAAAGCGAGTAGCAGCACACATGATGGTCAATAAGTACTGATTACCACTCTTAGTTCTTGGCAAAGGGCCAACACAGTCTACGATCACACGGTCAAATGGATCCTCGATCACTGGAATATAGCTGCAACGGTGCTGGAGGGACAACTTGATTTGGCTTTCCAGCTACTTGGCACACATGGCAGCTACGGCAAAAGTTGGCGACGTCCTGTTTAAGTCCTGGCCAGAAAAAATGTTTCAGCACGCGTTGATACGTTTTTGTGATGCCCAAATGTCCCGACCACTCACTTTCATGTGCTACTGATAACACCTGTTGTCGACAAACAGCAGGAACTACAACTTGGGATACCAGGCTCCAGCTCTTGTCGGCGGCTACAGAGGGAGACCACCTGCGCATCAACAAACCATCATCAATGTAGAAGGAAACTCTTTCAGTGTTTGCATTGCTGTCACTCACCACCTTCGAAAAACATGCTTCCAATGTCGGGTCAGCCTTCTGTATTACACAAAGATGAGCACGGTCCACTGGGAATTTGGAAATGTCACCCGTGTACACGTCCGTCTCAGCCTGCACAGATGTCGGGTGGCATTGAGAGTTTCCCGTTCCATTCTCAGCTTGCTCAGGAGAAACAGACATAAATGAATCAGCCAAATCCACATCGGCAACCACATTTTCCTTCAATTTTCTCTTACGTGCCTGAGCCCGAGTTACCACACACGCAGGGTACCGACCTGTTTTGTCTTGACCTGCTGATGCCTCACTGCGCTGAGGTGAGAGCAACACCTCCAAGGAAGGAACCACTTTCCTTCCAGCGATATCATTCCCCATAAGGAAGTCAACTCCCTCTATGGGTAGCTCAGGGCAGAGGGCAACTGGAAAGTAACCTGTCACAAGATCAGACTGGACGTGCACCCGATGTACAGGGCGAAGGGCATAACCCATTTCCACACCACGGAGCAGGGAATCATAACCACATGAGGACTGGGCACAGAACGGCAGAACTGAGGACAGGATCACAGACTGAGAACAAGCCGTGTCACGAAGGATCTGCACTGGACGCAGATCTGCTGAATCTCCTGCCAGTGACACAAAACCACTGAATGTCAAGGGTTTGAAACACTTATCAAGTGCGTCACTGACTCTCGGAGTTTTCTGTGATTTTCTAATTAACCCTATAGGTTTCGAAGTGTCCTGTTGATTCTGTGACTTCCTTTTCAAAGTGAGACAGTGGGCGATAACATGACCAGATCTGTGGCAATAGAAACATTCTCTGTCTTTCTGAGCTTTGAAAAGACTTCTTAGACTGAGCAGATACAGTGGTTTCCAGCACAGGTACACCAGGTTGAGCACAGAGTACAGTTTTGTGCGTAAGTACATATTCATCAGCCAACACAGCTGCAGCAGACAGAGAGGTAACCTTTTGTTCATTCAAATACACCACAATACGATCGGGCAGACACCTCTTAAACTCCTCTACCAATAGCATCTCCCGTAGAGACTCATAGTCATTAACTCTACAAGAGTCACACCATTTATTGAACAAGGTTCCCTTTTCCCTCGCGAACTCCACATAAGACTGGCCTGGGGCTTTTTTTATGATTTCTGAATTTTTGCCTGTACGCTTCTGGAACCAATTCATATGCACGCAGAATGGCAGTTTTGACTTTCTCGTAATTTAAACTGTCCTCTACTTTAAGAGCAGCAACTGCATCCTGAGCTTTGCCATAAATTTTGCACTGCAGCAGCAATGACCAAACATCATCTGGCCAGTGGAGCGCAGTAGCGATGCGTTCAAATGCTGAAAAATACGCATCGACTTCTGATTCTCGAAACTGTGGCACTAAAGCAATGTGCTTACTCACATCAAAGGTGGGAGCAGAGGAAGTGGATCCTCCTGTGGCGTCACCGCCACCTGGCGCCGTGGGCCCAGACCGCGTCAGCTCCAGCTGACGGATCCTCACTGCCGTGTCAGCCTCAATTTCCAGCCGCTTTATCTCGAGCTTCATCCGTGCCTCCCGTTCCTGAGCCTTCTCCTCCGCCTCCATTTTGAGACGGGCGAGCTGGAGTTTCAACCGCGCTCCCCGCAGTGACTCCTCACTCCTGGGCGTAGAGGGAACATGCTCGGTCTTGGGCAGGTCACTCAGCTGTCCTTGCTCCTCCTCAGAAGGAGTACTTTCAAGATCGTGGCCGCCTTCGTCACCAAGGGTGCCGCAAGGAAGCTCCAGCAGCTCTGAGGATACTGACGGTGTGATAACCAGCTGCTCCACCAGTTTGTCCACCACCAATGCCATTAAGTCTTTCTTTAGAATTTGCTTTGAATAAGAAAAGCCAAAATGATCTGCAATTTTCATTAAGTCATCTTTTCGGCATGTCAGGAGGTGCTCATGAGAAGGATTAGCCAAAAATGCATTGAGATCGAATGAAGCCATTATTTCACATTCACAGATAGCTGCCTGTTTCTTTTGTGTACCGGGAAAATGCCTTTAACAGCAATTGGAGTTCCCGGACGAGCCCCCACTATGTTACGACCCGGCTCGTAGGGAAAAGGGACGCAACATGGATAAAGAAACAAAACATTTATTTGTGTACGTAAAGAAAAATGGCACAAACCAGGTGGGCAAAAGGTGCTGTCAAAATAAAACAACTAAAGAACTAGGAAACCCAAAACTCTAAATTAACCGAGCACTCACGCTGCTGCTTCTCAAAATAAGACAAAACAGAACAGAACCAGACAACCCAAACAACAAAATTCCCACAGACTTACGCTGAAACAGCACCCCCCAAACTGGAAATTACCAGCCAAAGCCTGACACAGCAACTCTCTACACACACAGCATTAACAAGTGATTCCTATCAGGTGTCTGCCCCCGTCTGCATGGAGCTCCCGGCCTTTTATCCTTGCTGGTTCCTAATTGGTGTGGTGAGGCACCAATGGCAGGATCGAGGGGCGGAGCTGGAGACCTCTGGTGGTCCACTCAGGGACGAGCACTGACACAGTCTGCTTTGCATGCTCTGAGGGATGCACACCTGGAGCACAGAGAGGAGAGCAGAAAGGGAAACACAGACCAAGGGGGTCGTAACAGTTCCCCCTTCTTCAACACATCTCCAGTGAATAATCCTATCGAAACCAAGCTGCTGTCACCCTATTTTATGTCTGACAGCAGTACTTCTGTTGATTACCACTGCACATTTTAGATGTTTTCCTGTTCCACCTCCTGGAAATAAATGAGTCATATCAGGCCTCGAAAGCTTCATGAGAACTTATGAGTTCTTTTGTTGTATTTTGACACTTGTTTGCTCAACCCACATACCTGAAACAACTGACCCACATAATCAGAAATGCTGATTCTCCTGTTCCACGTAATTGTATGCTTTGTTCTAAGCCTATTTAAATTACAGTGATCAAAGTTTCTCAGCAAAAGACAAAAAACTCGATAATGATTTTTGGGAAAAAATCATCATCTCCAGTGTGTTGCACACTCTTTGGCTCAGCGTTGTGGTTTCTGTCCTTTGGAGGTGAAAGACATGACTCTTTGGAAATAACTCTTTGTACATGGAGGTGTAGCCTGAGGACCAGCTGATGAATGCTGTTTTTCTTGCTCAGTGTCTGCTGTTCAAATTTTGTACAAATAAAATCAATCTGACAGGTGAATTGTCTGAAATCTTCACATTTTTCCCCTCATATCTGAAGAGTGTATTTGAACTAGAATTTTGCACTCAGACAGCGCAGACCTCCACCACAGCTCAAATCAGTCACCAACAACAATACTCCACCTCTGCCAATATGGATGTGTGTGTTTTGGTGACCTGTGGAGAGACTTTTTCTCCTCCTGTCCTCTTTTTTTCTGCATCACGTGAATCAGTGTGTGTGTGTGTGTGTGTGTGTGTGTGTGTGTGTGTGTATGTGTGTGTGTGTGTGTGTGTGTGTGTGTTCTTGCACATACCCAAAAGTAAGGACCAAAATTCGTATTTCACCAACAGAGTGAGGACATTTTTGCAAAGTGAGGACATTTTTGCTGGTCCTCACTTTTCAAAAGGCCTTTTTTGGCCTTTTTGAGGGCTAAGACTTGGTTTTTGATTTAGGGTTACAATTGGGTTTAGGTTAGGTTTAGGGCATAGGTTAGGGTTAGGCATTTATTTTTGATGGTTAGGGTTAGGGTAAGGGGCTAGGAAATGCATTATCTCAATGAGTGTCCTGACAACGATACAAGTACAAACAAGTGTGTGTGTGTGTGTGTGTGTGTGTGTGTGTGTGTGTGTATTTAGGTGTTTTTGTTGGTTTGATTGGGTGCGTACGTGCATTTGTCTGTTTGCGTGTGTGTCCATCTCTTTTGTGAACAGACCAAAGTGAAATTATAGATGGACGAGCAACACAGTCCGTAACTGATCGTCATTTAATTTATTTTATTTTGAAAATTGACCGGATTCTCTTGCCTTTTCTCTTTCCGACTTCCTGTCTCGTTCGATCTGCTTGATCCAGCTTGACAAATGGCGCTCTCGGCGCGCGTGAAAAATAGATCGAAGCGGAGCGGGCGCACTGCAGAGCGCGAGACGCGGCGCTCCCCTGCGTGTTGTGTGCGGGCAGTCAGATAGGTTAACATGGGAAGCGATCAGAAACTCCATGCGCGGCGCGAGAAAAGACTGTAATGATTTTTGGGAAATGGCAGAGGGTGTAATGAAAACAAAGCATATAATCAACTCTATTGAAAAAGATCTTCCAGTTCTCGATAATGCTCGAGGAGATTGTTTCCAGAAGTTTCATGAGGTTTGTTTTCCTTTTTCAATTTGGGCCTTCAGTGAGACAGATTATCGTGTCTTAACTAATGTCAAAACAAAATTGGCAGATGGATAAGAAGTTAAAAGAATTGGATTTGGGGAAAAAAAGAATTAGCTGTGCTGAAAATTTGTTTCAAAATATAAGTCTCTCATGGGTGGCACAGTGGTGAAGTGATTAGCACTCTTGCCTCACAGCAAGAACATCCTGGGCTCAAGTAATGGTCGGGGCTGGGGGCCATGTGTGGAGTTTGCATGTTTTCCCCATGTGTGCATGGGTTCCTCCTGGGTTCTCCATCTTCCTCCCATGGTCCTAAAACATGCATGTCAGGTTAATTGGCCACAATGAGAAACACCACTGGGTGACAAGGATAAAAGTGAGATTTCTGCTTTGCAATCCCCTGGGCCTCGAAGCCCAGCCCAGATATCCCGTGCTCCCCTTGTTGGTCGCGGCGAACCTTGCGTGGGCCAAGTCTGGCCCAAATGTCCTGCACCATAGTCGCCGTATTCTACTTATTGTTATGCTCAATCCCAAAAAAACACACTTGAAATTTTTTTGCAAGTGCATTTATAGAAAAAAAATTACAGCATAAAAGGACAGTTTTGCGTTTTAGCATGTCAAACTATTATTTTTCCTTGTATCTAAATGTTATATATACATGTGAAGTGAGATTATGGAAGGGTTGAATGGTGGAGAAGTTTGACCTGATTGAAGTTTACTGCAAACAAAAAGGATTTTACCGGGTGTGAGCCCACGAATAAAAGACAGTGAATTAAAAGTTCAATAGAACAAATGGGGCTGTATCTAAAAAATAAATAAAACAAATGCCGGTCTCCGAGCTCCAAGGTCCTCTGGACTGCTCCTGGGGTCTGGTCCGGGGAACCCTCAGTCACACGCGCCAGGTTTCCCCCCGAAAGTGGTGTCTTCCACTGCTCCGATGCGTGGGGGGTATGACATCACACACCTGTCTGGTTGCCCCGCTCCCTCCGGCTAGGTCTGCACGCCGGAACCCTATTTGGAACAGAGCTGCGGCAGTGGCTTGATCTAACACGCCCACGCTCTCAGCGCAGCTCGTCCGACCAGTGCTACTGAACCTTCAAGTACTCACGGGCCAGGCAGGGTTCCCCCTGCCTCTGCGTGTACGTCACGTGGTAGCACTGGCGGTCCCAGCGTGGTCCTGATCCGCAGTGCGCGTGCCGTCCTCCCTCGGAGCTTCCACCCACTGCAGAGTCTCTCCAGCACACCTGGCATCTCCTCCTTGTATCTTCCTCATCAGCGCACCTGTGTGCGCTGATTAAGCAGGGTGCTCCGTGATTGGAGGGTTTGTGGGGATGTGGCAGGTGAAGTGGCCAGTCATTTAAAAACACAACTGAATAACAATGCACTGCTAAATAAATACTAAATAAAACACAGCAAAATCACGGCACACATTAAAAAAAAAAAAAAAAAAAAAAAAATCTAAAAATCAAACAATCTTAATGGCCACATCCTGGTTCCTGGATCACATACATATACTTTATATATTTTACATTGTGTGTGTTTTGGTGTTTCCTTTATTTTTTTAGCAATATATAACTCATATGAACATATCACAGTGTGTATTCAAAGCTGTGGTTATACAGTGGATTTTAATCTTTTTCTCTCTAAATATATCTATTTCATAAAATTATCCACCACAGCATGCGGTAGCCTCAACTTTCCAATCAGGGATCATAATGAGGTGTTAAAGGCCACTCCAGGTCCTTTTAAATCAATGATTAAACAACTACTGCTACATCCAATGTTTTTGTTTTGAGACCGCTTTCTGTGAAAGGAACATGTTTGGGTGGTTAAAAATTTTCTAAAAGGTTTATGTGCTCTAATTACTCATTACCATCCCTGTTGGCTATAAAGGAATTTCATCTTGAGTGATGATACTGTTGCGGAAACTAAAAGGAGCAGGACACATTTTCTATTTTTTCCAGATCAACACAAAGGTTATATTTTAATTTTTGAATGACATTTACCCCTCTAACATTTTTTTACACTTAAGCTTCAGTTGGGAGAATAACTCTTGTGTTTCCTGTGAATGCAAAATTGAGACTGTAGAAAATATATATTTTTTGGATTTATGGATGTCTTTTCAAAGTTGACATCTATAAACAAATTGCCTCCTTTTGTTACCGCCATTTGTTTAAGGTGGAGTCCAGTTAAAGAAGAACAATGCAGATTTCCTGGTGAACAATTTAATAGTTCTTTGCTAATTTTACATTCATAAATGCAAGTATTTGAAAAGTAGACCCCAGATCATTGGTTTCAAAAACAATTTAGCGTTATTTAAAAAGTCCTTGCACTGGATAAAGACTGAAAAAGGCTCAGAAAGTGTTTACTTTATTGAACTCATTTGTACTATTGGATTAAGGCCCTCTTATTGTCTTTGTGTGATGTTTTTAGGGACCGAGCCCTCCGGGCATGGTCTTTATTGTTCTTCGTCTGTTTTTTCGTCTTGGTCGTTATTAGGGACCGAGCCCTCCAGGCAAGGTGGCCGCATAATGTGCGGGTTATAACGTGTCCACCAAAGTGTTTTTGGGGTAGTTGGATTGTGTATTTGATGAGTTTGACGAGGGGGAACAAAAATACCATCCACTTCCATTGTGTCCGTCCCGAAAACTTTCCCCGACTCACCTCTGAAAAAAACAACAGCCCACCCTCACAAAAACAGTAAGTATGCTGTTCCAAATGACTAAGGAATTGCGCTAAATGGGCCAATTTGCCAAAATGTTGAAGTATCGCTTTAACTGATTGTTGCCACACTAAGAACCAGTTAAGGTGTAATCTTTGACGTGTGTGAGTGTGTGTGCGCGAGCGTGTGTGCGCACGCGGTCCCATGGTGGTATTACTAAGGTAATATGCAGTATGTGTTTAGTTCAATATACGTATATATTAAATGTTAAAAGTTCTTACATTTATGCAAAATTGACAATGACTTTCTCGTGTCTCACTTTAGATGCAGTAAGAAGAAATCCATTGACAGCCACAGCTACAGACCAGGTTATTGAGCAGTGGATTCGAAGGTGGCTCCAACTTGCTGGGGACAGAGAAGGAGGACGCCGAGCCAGGCAGCGGCCTGAGTAAACTGACTGTTCTGCCAAAAGAATTTCTGATGTTATTTGTTATGTAGTTCTCGTGTTTTAAATGTTTAAGCAGGTTGGCTTTACAGCCCCCCCCCCCCCCCCCCCAACAGTTTATGCATCCAGATAGCAAACTATCTTCAGTTGTCATACATTTTATCTGTGTTGTCTTGCAGACAAAGCAACTGTAGCAGTTTTCAGATTTTTATTCATTTGTAGGAAAATGACAATTTGATATTGCTAATTGCTAGTTTGAGCTGAGGTTGAATGTATATGTGGAAAATTTTGTATAGAAAAGAAAATTGGTGTTCATATTAATAAAATCGTACATCAAGGCAATAGCAGGTAGTTATTATTGTATTGTATATCCCTGATCTGGCACATGTCGCCCAATTAAGGTGGAGCTGTGGTTAATTTATCTGGCCCAGATTTGGCCCAGACCTGGCCCACAACATGTTTGGTATCCGGCCTATGTATGGTTTACCTGTGGCTGAGTTGAGGCAGCCACACTCACCCTGAGTAAACGCCATGACCATGGCCGAATGTGGGCTGTAAGAAGAAAATGGATGTGGGCCACATCTGGGCCAAAACATGTTGAGAGACACCAAGAAGGAAGTCATAAAAACACACACACACACACAGCCACACACACACGCACGCACACACGCACACTAATAGTTGTTGGTATTCCACCTGTGATTCATATTTCATACATGAAAAGAAAGAATGAGGATACAGATTTGCTCTCAACAAAGTATAAAAGTCCACCCTCCAAGTCAGTCAAACACACTCAGGGCTTTCAGATACAGTTACTCGGAGACATCGGTCAAACTCTTGCACATTGAAGAGTTTAAAGGAAAATCAAATAACTATCTGAACAGGACTGAGCTGAAGACAAAGACCAGAGCAGACAGAGGTGAGTTGCAACTGTATTTTTTTTTTTGGCAGAGTTTTATTTCAATTTATCACACTTTGTGGTTACAGTTTCTTAAATTTTGCATTTTCTTTACCATTATTTACACTTGAAGTAAATGTGAGTGCCTCAATGTAATTGTGTTCTAATTCTGGCATGCATAGAACTTTTTCTACCAAAAAATTAACTGCATCTAAAATATAAATATTACTGCATACATACCTCAGATTTGACAGAACTGTTTAGGATTTAGGTCACTTGATTTTGTTATGTCAGTATTTACTGTCAATAACAATTCACACATTCACATTAATTTATTGGATTTTTTTCTTATTTAAATATGTCACTGTCAGATCAAGGTAGTAATAATATTAACAATAATAATAATAATAATAATAATAATAATAATAATAATAATAATAATAATAATAATACATTTTATTTCACAGCGCCTTTCAGAACACTCAAGGACACTACACAAGATTAAAAACACATTACAAATAATAAAACAACATACAGCTAAACACAGCAAAAAGAGAAATCACGGGTGATAGGCAGATTGAAACAGGTGGGTTTTGAGTCTGGATTTGAACTGCAGTAGAGAGTCAATGTTGCGGATGTCTGGTGGGCAGAGGGCACAGAGAGGTGTAGAGAGGAGGAAGAGGGGGGTGGATGGCTTTAAAAGCAAACAGAAGTATCTTGCATTTTGCACTGCTTTGTGTGTGCCTCGGCTTGCTCTTTTTCTTTTCCCTTGGCCTCGGCTTCCTCTTGGGGTGGGGTGGCATTTGAAATCTCCAAATGGACCCGCCCTGATTCTGGGTGAGATGCTCCATCGCCCTGCTGCCAGAGGATTGGCTGGGCACCTGCCTGCAGTGCCCAGCCAAGCCAATAAATGGCAGTATCAATACAAAGTTACATTAAAACAGTTGAAAATGACAAAAGAAGTTAACTTTTTTTTCACGAAAAAAATGTCTATTGTATCATTTTTTGGGATATTTGTTTATTGAGCCATTTTTGTATTTCTGCATTTATTTGAAATTATGGCAGTTTCAGTCCTCCATACATGACAACCATCCATGAGAAAACAGCCCCAGTTACAACACAATTGTCTCATGGAGTTCAGCAGAGTAACGTGAACTGTCTCATTATATGCAGAAACAGAAGCAAACATCTCCCCCTAGAACTGCCACCTCAACGTGGTGGGGGAGTTTGAGAGCCCGCATGATCCTAGGAGCTATGTTGCCGGGGGGCTTTATGCCCCCTAGTAGGGTCTCCCATGGCAAACAGGTCCTGGGTGACGGGCCAGACTGAGAGCAGTTCAAAACCCCCTATGAGTAGAAAAAGAACAAAGGTCGTTACGTCGCCTGGTATGGCGCAGCCGGGGCCCCACCCTGGAGCCAGGCCTGGGGTTGGGGCTCGTAAGCGAGCACCTGGTGGCCGGGTCTTTGCCCACGGGGCCCGGCCGGGCTCAGCCTGAATGGACGACGTGGGCCTGACCTCCGGTGGGCTCACCACCCACCGAGGGAACCGTAGGGGCCGGGTGCAGTGTGGATTGGGTGGCAGCCGACGGCAGGGTGCCCGGCGACCCGATCCCCGGACACAGAGACTGGCTCTAGGGACATGGAATGTCACCTCGTTGGCGGGGAAGGAGCCCGAGCTTGTGAGGGAGGTTGAGAGGTACCGGCTAGATATAGTCGGGCTCACCTCCACACATAGCCTGGGCTCTGGAACCCAACCTCTCGAGAAGGGCTGGACTCTCCACTTCTCTGGCATTGCCCGCGGTGAGAGGCAGCGGGCTGGTGTGGGTTTGCTTATAGCCCCACAGCTCAGCCGCCATGTGTTGGAGTTCACCCCAGTGAACGAGAGGGTTGCATCCCTGCACCTTCGGGTCGGGGATAGGTGCCTCACTGTTGTCTCGGCTTACGGGCCGAACAGCAGTGCAGAGTACCCAGCCTTCTTGGAGTCCCTGGGAGGGGTGCTGGACAGTGCTCCGACTGGGGACTCCATTGTTCTACTTGGGGACTTCAACGCTCATGTGGGCAGCGACAGTGAGACCTGGAAGGGGGTGATTGGATCGCACGGCCTCCCCGATCTGAACCTGAGTGGTGTTCTGTTATTGGACTTCTGTGCTAGTCACAGTTTGTCCATAACGAACACCATGTTCGAGCACAGGGGTGTCCATAAGTGCACTTGGCACCAGGACACCCTAGGTCGGAGGTCGATGATCGACTTTTTTGTCGTGTCATCTGACCTCCGGCCGCGTGTTTTGGACACTCGGGTGAAGAGAGGGGCAGAGCTGTCGACTGATCAGGATCAGGATCAGGATCATATTTATTGTCATCGCAACAGGTTACCGAAGTTACCAGTGCAACGAAATTTCAAGGGTTTTTAAGACGCCCAGGCAGCCAATTACGGCGCTCCGTCTTGAAAAGGAAAACAGAGTTAAGAAACTCAGACAGAGATAAGTGGGGGGGGGGGGGGGGGGGGGGTGTAAATAAAGATACATCAATTCAGATCACGGTTCCGAAGGGAGTCGTGATTAGAAGTGAGAGACCAAAAAAAGCCAACCTGCGCACATACATAGCAGATAAAAGACACCAGATAAGTTGCTATCAAACTAACGGATCGGTTGTTGCTGCCTCAATCGGCGCTACACGCCATCACCATTAGTCATCAGCAGAGGAAGAGGGGGAGGAGACGTTGAGAGATTGGGGGGGGGGGGGGGGGGGGGGGGGGGGGTCATGTGTGCGAGTGTGTGCTCTATCAGTTCATCAGTCTGTGTTTTTTTGTGTGTGGTTGGCCCGTCCTCTCTGCGCTCCAGCTGGTGACCTCCGTTGCCATGGGGATGTCCTCCAAAGAAGCAGTCCAGAAAAGGGAGGGTGTGTTGTCGGGTCAGAGTCAGACAGTGGTGGGAGATAGAGAGCGACCTCGTGTCTTTATCTTCTTCCGGGAGATTGTTTGAAATTCCAAGGGGCACCAGATTCAGTCCGAAGGTTTCTTGGTATCTTGTTTTGGTCGGAAGGAGCCGTTGTGACCTTCCCGTTATCGCTGGTTCTCAACTGTTTCAGACAGAAGCTGAGTTGTACCTTCCCGTGGTAGAATCCATCTTGCACCTCAAATCGTCCATAGTCCCAGCAAAATTGTCCATCCTTCGAAAGAGTTCGCAAACTCGGTCAGCCTCAGCTTTTGCCCGTTGATTTGAAAAGACCGTCCACCCTTGGACGTCTTTTGTGGTGGCGGTCTTCTTAATCCTCCAGAAGATCAGATCACTGACCAGGCCAATCAGCAGCAGACTGATCATCATAAATCCGAAAATGTAGACATCTTCTGCATCCTCGACGCTCAGGTTAGCCAGACAGATGATGGCTCTCCAGCTTCCGCGGGACTCCATCAAGTACCCAGCATGCCGAGTTCCGTCAGGGCAGACAGGCTCCCCCGCTCCTGCATTTCTTTGTGAGAAAATCGTATCAATTGCGTTGAGAGACCAGCTGATCAATTCCATGGTTGATATATTTGATTCTTCGAAGAAGATCAAGACAGGTTGTTGCTCCAGTCAAACAGACGAGACAGAGTGCAGCAGCAGAGACAATAGGGAGGGAGGGAGAGAAACAAGCAGGAGCGATAGGAAAAGCGTCCGCCTCCTCCAAGAGCCAGCACTCCGCCAGCACTCCGCCAGCGAATCCAACTCACCACCTGGTGGTGAGTTGGATTCGCTGGCGGAGGAGGAAACCGGACAGACTTGGCAGACCCAAGCGTGTTGTGAGGGTCTGCTGGGAACGTCTGCTGGCGGAACCCTCTGTCAGCATGGCTTTCAACTCCCACCTCCGGGAGAGCTTCTCTCATGTCCCGAGGGAGGTTGGGGTCATTGAGTCCGAGTGGACCATGTTCTCCACCTCCATTGTCGAAGCAGCTGCTCGGAGCTGTGGTCGTAAGGTCTCCGGTGCCTGTCGTGGCGGCAACCCCTGAACCCGGTGGTGGACACCGGAAGTAAGGGCTGCCGTCAAGCTGAAGAAGGAGTCCTATCGAGCCTTGCTGGCTCATGGGACTCCCGAAGCAGCTGACGGGTACCGGCAGGCCAAGCGAACTGCAGCCCGAGCAGTTGTGGAGGCAAAAACTCAGGTCTGGGAGGAGTTCGGGGAGGCCATGGAGGAGGACTATCGGTCGGCCTCGAAGAAATTCTGGCAAACCGTCCGGCGCCTCAGGAGGGGAAAGCAGGTCTCCGCCAACACTGTTTACAGTGGAGGTGGGGAGCTGCTGACCTCAACTGGGGATATTGTTGGACGGTGGAAGGAATACTTCGAGGACCTCCTCAATCCCATTGCCACGTCTTCCGTGGAGGAAGCAGAGGCTGAGGTCTCAGAGGTGGACTCGTCCATCACCCAAGCTGAAGTCACTGAGGTGGTTGGCAAGCTCCTTGGTGGCAAGGCACCGGGTGTGGACGAGATTCGGCCTGAGTACCTTAAGTCTCTGGATGTGCAGGGACTGTCTTGGTTGACACGTCTCTGCAACATCGCGTGGCGGTCGGGGACGGTGCCTCTGGATTGGCAGACCGGGGTGGTGGTCCCCCTGTTCAAAAAGGGGGACCGGAGGGTGTGCTCCAACTATAGGGGGATTACACTCCTCAGCCTCCCCGGGAAAGTCTATTCCAGGGTACTGGAGAGGAGGATCCGACCGATAGTCGAACCTCGGATCCAGGAGGAACAATGCGGTTTTCGTCCTGGTCGTGGAACAGTGGACCAGCTCTATACCCTCCATAGGGTGCTCGAGGGTTCATGGGAGTTTGCCCAACCAGTCCACATGTGTTTTGTGGATTTGGAGAAGGCATTCAACAGTGTCCCTCGTGGTGTCTCGTGGGGGGTGCTCCGGGAATACGGAGTCCGGGGCCCCTTGTTAAGGGCCGTCCGGTCTTTGTATGACCGGAGTAGGAGTCTGGTCCGCATTGCCGGCAGTAAGTCGGACCTGTTCCCGGTGCATGTTGGACTCCGGCAGGGCTGCCCTTTGTCACCGGTTCTGTTCATAATCTTCATGGACAGAATTTCTAGGTGCAGCCAGAGGCCGGAGGGGGTCCGGTTCGGGAACCACAGGATTTCATCTCTGCTTTTTGCAGATGATGTTGTCCTGTTGGCTTCATCGAACCTGGACCAACAGCATGCACTGGGGCGGTTCGCAGCCGAGTGTGAAGCGGCAGGGATGAGGATCAGCACGTCCAAATCCGAGGCCATGGTCCTCGACCGGAGGAAGGTGGCTTGCCCCCTCCAGGTTGGTGGAGATACCCTAGCCCAAGTGGAGGAGTTCAAGTATCTTGGGGTCTTGTTCACGAGTGGGGGACGGATGGAGCGTGAGATTGACAGGCGGATCGGTGCAGCGGCTGCAGTGATGCAGTCGTTGTATCGGTCCGTCGTGGTGAAGAAGGAGCTGAGCCGAAAGGCGAAGCTCTCGATTTACCGGTCAATCTACGTTCCCACCAGTGGCGGCTGCTGGTCTTCCAAAGAGGGGAAGCTCATTTTCAGCATACATTGTAATATGTGTAATCTGTTTTTTTGTATGTAAATTCTATTAGCTTTCATGCCTTTTGTACGCCCTGTCAAAGTTAGACAGATCCTCAAAGCCCACTTGTGACCAGACAACACCTCCCTGAGATAGTTTCATCCAGAGGCATGGCCAGCAGGACATTTTATTGGTGACAGCGCTTCAGTCAGCAGCTCACCTGGTCAGACCAGGACAGCTGAAAGGACCTGTTACTTTTCCCCACCTTTCGGCACCAGCTCAGTCTTAGGAGTTGATCTGTTATGCAGTTTAACACCAATTTTCTCTTCGTAAGGAAGAATATCAAATGGCTTCGCCAAAATCCGGTCCACAACATTCACATTGTCTGCCGTTGTTTGCAGCTAGCGAGCAGCTGGAGCTGCTGGAGGCTGGAGCTGTGTGAGAGAAGGGGAGAAGCTCCACAGCTGCTAGTCGAGGACAGAAACTACAGAGTGACCGAAACGAGTCTCCAAACACAACGCTAGTCGTTTTTCACAAACATAAAGTCTCCAGGGATCAGCAAAGCCTCCGAATCAACTCAGAACAGCAGAATGAAAAACTTCAGAAGCGCTTCGGTGCATTTTTTTTACTTCAAGATCGCTGATTTGCTCATTTCGCTGTCAATCAAGCTTCACACAGATCATCCAATCACCATGCAGAAGCTCAGCGTCCAGGCCAGCCCAATTTTCCGAAGACCCCCAGAGACGCTGAGCGTCCGTGGGCGGGACCAGCCCAGTATTTTATCCAATGAGCGTCCAGTTTCACTGCAGCAGAACAACCCACTCTGGCTTCCGCATGGACGCTCAGCGTCCGGCTGTTTAAAGCGCCGTGCCGCTGCGAGGAGGAGTGAGAAAAAAGCCGAGTCAATTACTTCAGATAAGTCGCCGATTCTGAACAAAAGATTAACGTGTTGTCGCGCATATTTAGTCAATGAAATGTTCACACAACAGTAAATATTGGACCACTTATATTTTGATATTTTAGGGGAAGTTGAGCTTCCCTTGCAGTCTTAGAGCAATCGCCACTGGTTCCCACCCTCACCTATGGTCATGAGCTTTGGGTCATGACCGAAAGGACAAGATCCCGGATACAAGCGGCTGAAATGAGCTTCCTCCGTAGGGTGGCTGGGCGCTCCCTTAGAGATAGGGTGAGGAGCTCAGTCACCAGGGAGGAGCTCGGAGTAGAGCCGCTACTCTTCCACATCGAGAGGAACCAGCTGAAGTGGCTCGGACATCTGTTCAGGATGCCTCCTGGACGCCTCCCTAGGGAGGTGTTCCGGGCATGTCCCACTGGGAGGAGACCCCGGGGAAGACCCAGGACACGCTGGAGAGACTATGTCTCTCTGCTGGCCTGGGAACGCCTTGGGATCCTCCCAGAGGAGCTGGAGGAAGTGTCTGGGGACAGGGAAGTCTGGGCATCCCTGCTGAGACTGCTGCCCCCGCGACCCGGCCCCGGATAAGCGGTAGAAAATGGATGGATGGAGAAGCAAACATGAGCAATGAAGATAAAATCTCTACTTAGACAAAAAGAATTGAAATAAGCATTGACAGAAAGCCTTCTCTGGTATTCAGGATGAATGGGGAAAAAGCATATAGAACCTCAATCCAACCACAAATCAGTGGCACACACACTTGCAGACACTCAAAGGCCAAATATACATGAAGGTAAAACTACTTTTTGTGATTGTATCTTGGAAATTAAATGTAGTAAATATAAAAGAAATATGCAAAAAATAAAAAAATCTTTTTTTTTTCAACCCTTGGAAAATTTATATAGAACCCTTACTTTTATTTTAGTTTGGACCTGTCTAGCTATTCATGCCAAATTGGAGACCTTTATAAGGCCTATTACTCAAAAAAAAAAAAAAAGGGAAACCTTCCAGTAAGCATTCACCATCATGGTTTATGCATACATGTAGTTAATGTATGAGCCTGGCAGTACAAACAAGCTCTTGTGTGATGTGTTAGTCATTCTGTAAAGAGTCTTAAAGGGGCTGTATCATGCAAAATTCACTTTTTGTATGTTTTAACCTTGTTATATAGTTATGTACTCACCAAAAACACCCCCAAAGCATTTTTTTCCTCCGTGCCCGCGTGTTTCAGCTTTCCTCATGTTTGTGCTGCTCAGAGAGGCAGCCCCTCCCACACCTGTGCAAACGCTCTGTTTCCCATGGTTACGTCACACTGTGAAGATGGCTGCCCCCCCCCCCCCCCCCCCCCCCCCCCCCCCCCCCCCCCCCCCCGCAGGCCCTCAGCAATCAGCGTTGCCGCTTTTTTTCAAACTCTGATTACGGAGATAAACTTTGACCATCGTCTGAAAGCAACAGTCAAGCAAGAGCAAGAGTCTGAAGGGTCTGAAGGGTCTGCGCTTGGTGAGTTTCTCACAGGAAAAGATATTTTCGCGTGTATTTGCGTGTAGAGAAGCTAGAGCTAAAGAGCTAAAGCTAGCTAGCATATTTGTTTTGAAGCGCTGATTGGCTGAAGTAGCTGTCAGTCAACGTCCACAGGGGGAGAGGCGGGGTTTTCAGTGAATCAGAGCGTTTTTTCTTCTGGGTTTCAGAATTAGCCCCAGAAAATCTTTTATTTCACACAAAATTACTTTTCCTTAGCGCCAAAAATTAACTATTACCATGTTAATGCCATTTCTAGGGTTTGGACTAGCTAAAAAAGCATGATACAGCCCCTTTAAGGGGGAGTCGTGGTGATGTCTAATTGCCATTTTTATCGTTTGGTTGTCGCAATCTCAAGCTCATAATTTCCTTGTTCTGTTTGTCTGGCATGCTCTGACTCACTCTCAGTAGATTACCTTTTCAGAAAATCCATTGTGTTGC
The DNA here is from genome assembly GCF_902148845.1 of Salarias fasciatus. Taxonomy (NCBI): domain Eukaryota; kingdom Metazoa; phylum Chordata; class Actinopteri; order Blenniiformes; family Blenniidae; genus Salarias; species Salarias fasciatus. The sequence continues at coordinate 27,426,858 of NC_043750.1, read as the reverse complement.
TCCAGTGAATCAGATTGAATCAAACAGGTATAACAAGAAAAACAGCCACAGAATCAATACAAACTTTTCTTTTTTTACCCCTGTTGTCTCTACTGGAAGGCACTCCATCATCATGATAAGACAGGTGGTCGTCTTCCTGGTGGTGCTGTTACTTCCAGGCCTCAGTCACAGTTTCAATCCAAATTTTGGGTCATCAGTCACTCATCAAAACATCACTGTGAGGGCGATCCTCAGAAAGACTGCCGAGGTCTGCCGAGACATTGCTGCTGCAACGAATGGGAATTTCACACTTACGGTAAGATCTTAATTACCTGATATCAGCATTGCTTTATAGACACTTATGTGATGGCCGGTGTTCTTAATGTTTGAATATGTTTAACTTTTTATAGCAGTTATGGATGATTGCTGGAGCATACAATAAAGATTATCTATCACTCTATCTATCCCCATTTAAGCTATTTAGGGCAATGATAACGTGTAACATAACAATACAGTTTTACAAACAATCAAATATTAATTTTTTTTATTTCGTATTTTTGCTATAATGTCCCTACTTTTCCAAATAACTCAAGATTATTTTGACTTATTACTGCACTGCTATAGGAAATAGTTACATTCACTTTTACCCTGCATCAGACTTTATTCTTTGTTCTCCTCACTGTGTGACTGTTAGCCACAACATATCTGAAGCTATTGCCTCGATGCATTGTACTAAACACCTCCCACATAGCAAAATTAGTATGGCCCAGTATTGGCCCACACTTCTCACTTACACTTGGCCCACATACCGCAATGAATTACGGCACTTGGGAGGGTGACCTCTGGTTGCCACATATTGCCCATGATTGTGCCATGTCTCAGCCACCTATTTAGCCATATGTGGCCCTGTCCTGGCCCAGCGTTGGGCGAGGTAAGTTTTAGTTTTTCTCCCAGACGTCAACCACCTGTATGACCACAGCTGGCCCGAAGGAGGACCAGACAAGTTTCAGAACTGGTTCCAGATGTCAGCCTGAACTAAACCGTAACCGGGCCACTTCTTTAATACACTCACTTGCCGTATTTGGCCCAGAAAACAAAATGCTCCAACAATGACAGTTTCAAATATTTATTTATTGATACAATTACAATATCATCTTAAAACAGTATATAAAATTAACAAGTTTAATACTATACATTTTTAAAAGCAAAGCAAAAGTTTTATACAACATATATACCACACTGAATACAAATGCCCCCCAAAAGTGAGATATGTAGTCGAAAACAGTAATGAAGCAGCAGAAATAAAGTTTGGGGTAAGTGGAAAACTTGTGAAGGACTGGACAAAGCGGAAGTTGCTCTTACTGAAATGAATACAACAGAACAATTCGATGTAGTATAGTGTATAGTGGTAGTATAGTGTATAGTGGATGTTGAGCACATACAGAAGTCCAAACAGCATAGCAGTGTGAGTAGTCCTTGATGCCATGCAGGATGATCTGATCCTCCAGCACCACAGCCAGGTCCGTCAGATCCTCCCCTTCTGGTATTCTGAGGATTCCCACGTTCAGTCCCCTCGTCATGTCGTCCTCCATGTCTGTGGGCTCCTCAAAGATAAAAAGAAAAACAAAAAAAGCACTGTTAGAGTTTTTACTTGTCTGCAAGTTCCAAAAAAGACATTTAACTCTAAAGTCCACTGGTTTGCTCCTGCTAAATCCATGTTGTCTCACATGGGTTTGGAGAGACTCTTGAGACTTGAAAAAACACACAATCACTGTAAATGCAAAGGAGAGCTAAACTGCCTCCATCATGACCATGGCTGGTTCTATAGTGTTCAAGTGTTCTGGGTTTCCCGTGACAGAAGTGTAAAACTTACCTGTCCATCTCATCCATGAAGCAGCCAGGTGGAGCAAATACGATGAGCTACAACAGAAAATCTCATGTTAGTACAGTGACAATGGTTACAGCACACTCAACAATCATAACTGTTTTGATTTTCTAGAGGTGTGCACATACACTTGCCTACTAATGCACTGATAATATAGTTTTTGTGTCAAATTCAACAATTTGCAGGACTTAAAAGCTGAAAAATATTTTAGGTGGGCTGAGGGCAGCAGCATTGTACTGTATATTCCTCAACTAAATTGAAGACTTGGACCTTTAATTTAATAAAAATAGTGAACACCATTTTCACTTAAAACTGAAAAATGCTTGTTTTTGAATTAGCCTTTTAATGTCAGAAACATGCATGGAATCTGTTCTGACAGATGTACAAGATTGACAGATTTAATCCTCCGGCCTGCACGCACTCTGCTCCGTGCACCCCCACCCGCGTGCCCCACGTGACTCCCCCATCCGCGCACTCCTCTCCGTGCACACCCCAAGCACACAAACCGACTGTCTGCCACGCCATCCCCCCGCACCCACAAACGTCGTCAAACGTTGTCTGCTTTAATTCAACTGGCGTTTTCATGGTGCAGTCTGCACAGAGCAGGCTGGATTCATGTCATTCACTGGGACAAGTTGTGAACTGACATGTTTAAAAACACAAAGAGTGTCCCGCTCGTTGTCTTGAGAAGCTCCAGTTAGCATAGCTAAAAGTTAGCTAAAAGTCTCACGTTTAGCCTTCTAATAACTTAACAATTTAAAGGCAAGAGAAAAACATCTGGGTAGTATTCGTATCACTCGGTGACTTACCTTTTCTGAATATGTGAGCGTGACTGAGCCCAGACTGAAGAAACACGTAGCGTGCAGCTGCAGAAACTGGCGGACTGCAGAACCGCCGGGCTGTTTGAATGCACGTTCAACGTGCTGACGTCATCAGAAATGTCCAATGAGGAAAAGTATCATCGGTTCAAATTCCTAATTCCACTGGAATCGTTTTAATAAGTTTAGAAAGTTTTCTTTAGTGAACACAACATAAACATAACATCTTGAGTTATCACAACTGTTTCAATAACTTAAAGTCCTGCTGACTAAAATTCTTAATTTATCATGACTAATTGGTAGAATTATTTTTAACGGTGTACAATTTTAAAAGAAGAAATTTATATAAGGACCAAGCAAGTAAAACTTGTTTATGGAAGTTTGAAAGATGAACAGGATTTTTTTCAATGTTATAGTTACACTCTAGAGGACATTTTAGGCCTCCAACCAGATAGCATGGCTAGAAATAAAAATCCACATTTTTTCACAACACTTTGACACATTTAATCTTAAATTTTTTGTTTAGAGTATCGAAGTCTATGAAGTTGAGTCCGTCATTCTCATATGTATTCACGACAACAGGTTTTTTCCAAAAATATTTAAAAAGCATCTTATCCATGCACTAGATGGTTTTATTATCAACATATAAAAAATGGCTGCATAGGTGAGTCTAGAGACTCCCTCTGCTTTTGATTTAAGTATTCTTGATTTTCAATGATGCTGTGGCTAATGCTTCACTTTATAAAATAGTCATGAATGTTGTACTTTTTCGGATTTAAGTTTGAATAGCAAAAAATATATTATAAGCAAATAGTAGGCTACAGCAGTAACAAATCTGTAATTTTGAAGTTATATGTATTATGTATGCTACATGCTAGAATGAAAATGAGTGGTTTTAATGATAGTAAATGGGCCCAAAATGTTCTCCAGGAAAAAGTGTGATTTTTATTTGTCTATGATGTTATTGAAATGTCAACATACATTAAAAACAATTAAAATCTTTGTCAGATTTTACAGAATGAACAACATGAATGAAAGCACAAATAAATTGATCAGCCTCTAGAAGTAGGCCAAAAATATTGTGCATTAAAAGAGGCCAATTAAAGTTAATGGTATTTCACACCTGAAATTTAAGTTTTATTGCATTTGGTACAAACAATATCGGTCATTGTGAGCTTATCTTTACATGAAGAACAGACCCGGGCCGCATGTGGCCCACAGTTCAAATTTGATATGTGGGCCACATACGAGGGGGTACCCAAAAAAAAACGGAATTTGGTCAGAAAACAATAATAATAATGAGTTCCGACTTCTGGCCGTCAGATGTGCTGCAGGTAAGCCTCATGCACATCTGTGAGAAATTTGAGCTCGGAGAGTTACACTGACGCCTCTCAGGCGCTATTTATAGCAACAGAGTGCAGAGGCGGTCTGCGATTTTTTTCCAAAATGGCGACATTAACCGGAAAGCCAGAGCAGCGCGTAAACATTAAATTCTGCTTTTTGCTGGGAAAAAACAGTAGCAGAAACACTCACCTTGTTGCAGCAAGCCTACAAGGATGATGCTCTGGCGAAGAATCAGGTCCATGAGTGGTTCGGGTGGTTTAAAAAGGGCCAGATGTCCGCGCGTCAGGTGCGCTCAACCGTGAAAACAATGCTGAGCTGCTTTTCCCCTGTCCAGGGTCTCGTCCACAGCAAGTTTGTCCCTCCAGGTCAGACTGTAAACCAGGACTACTACATGGAAGTCCTCATACGGCTCCGTGAGGATGTGAGGAGGAAGCGGCCCGCGGAGTGGCGGAGTGGATCCCGGTTGATCCACCACCACAGAGCGCCAGCGGACACGGCGCTGCGCGTCACGCAGTTTCTGGAGAAGAATGAGATGAATCTCCTCTCCCATCCGCCTTATTCGCCAGATGTAGCCTCGAGTGACTTTTTCTTGTTCCCCAAGTTGAAGAAAGAGCTGAAGGGACAGCGGTTTGCAGATGTGGAGGAGGTGACAGAAAAATCGCAGCCGGCAAAAAATGGCACTTTTACGTGCGGGTCTGATGACGCATTGGTGAAGTGGGAGACACGGCTGGAGCGCTGCATTAATGCAGATGGGGATTATTTTGAAGGCGACGGTGGTGTTTTATTTTGAAATGTCATAAATAAAAAGTTATAATCAAATTCCGGGTTTTTTTGGGTACACCCTCGTACTAAACTTAACATCTGGCCCACATCTTTTTTTCCACCTTAAAGTGATACCAACTGAATGCCACCTGTGGCCCATCGCTCTTTTTTGACACGTGGGCCACATATTAAACTCAACATCTGGCCCACATTCGGTTTGCCACCTTAAATACGGCACCACCTCCGCCACATCTGGGCCATGTTTGGTTCACATGCTGCATGCCAGTGCCGACCAAATGCCACCTGTGCCAGCTTCCAGCCAGATGTGGCCCAAGTGTCTCTGCTATGTGGGCTGTTTCCTGGAGGAAGAATGCCTCAATGATCCAGAACAAACTCAATGCCCCTTACAGTGACATAACACCCAGTACATGTACATGTACATTGTATTAACTCTCATGCATTTCCAGGCCTAAAATGTTTGTCCTTATTTTAACTCTTGGACAACCAAACATAGTCTGCAACTTTCTTATTCCGCCACATGACTTTCATCACCAATCACTGAATATGTGAATAGTCAGGCAGGTATGAAGTCAGGTAGTGTTTTGACAATTTATGGAAATGATCACAATATATTTGTCACATGGTATTTATTACAATTTATGGCACTTTTTCTTTCCACTATAGAAATAGCTGATTGTCATATGTAACTTTCCATCCGCCTGCTATACCAGTGCATCCAGTTGAAGGTTGCAGATTGTTGGAACTAATGTGAGTAATCTATGGGTGAAAGCAGGGCAAACCCTTTACAGATTGTCTGTGTGCAACCTAATATTCAATAACTTCTACTACCAGTGTGACAAAAATTAAGAATAATAATTACTACTATTTCTCTTGTTATAATAAAAGACGGAGTCAGAAGATTTTAGTCATGTTCTGCCAGTATCCAGAACATTTTCCTCAGAATAAAAACAACTTACTTGAATCTAATAAAGATAATAATGATTGGAAAAAAAACATGATCAAATACAGAAAAAAATGGTACAGAGCAAAATATGGTTTTTACCTGAAATAATCATAGTTTGTGTATAGGCTAGTGAATTGTACTTTGTCCTCATTGTGTTAACACATGTCTTTTGTCTTTAGATTGATGACAGCCTGTCAGTGAACACCGTCCTCCGTGCTTGTTCCACTGATCCAAGCTCCAATTCTCCTCTCTCTACTGACAACTTCCAAACTGCCATTAAGACCATTCACACACGAAATTCACATGTGGATTTCTTCTTCGCCTTCTCAGCAGCACGTCATTTTGACAATGAAGCCTTCGAGGAAGGTCGGAATATCATCACAGCAGGTACTCTTCAGATGTAACAGAGGACGAGAACATTTGTGATTTAATATGTATTTAATTACATTATTTTTGACATGTTTCTGTTTAGATTTGGAAAAGGTGAAGGCTAATGTGAACAGTGGAAACTTTGAAGTTGGAAGGGAGACTCTTGGAGAGATATGTCACACCCTTCAGGTGAGGACAATGATTTGCTGTTATTATGGAGAAAAGAAGCAGTAATAACTTGACAAATTAATTCTGTTCATGCAGGATTTCTACAGTCACAGTAACTGGGTGGAGCTTGGAAAAACCACTCCTTATAGCACACTCATCAGACGTGACCAGACTATGGAAAACCTGGCTGGTAAGACTATCTAGCCTGGAAGCACAGTGCACTCACACACAATTTTGTGAAGCACATACACGAAGCAAAGCCAATCATCAGAAAACGTTCAAAGCAAATTGTGGTAAAAACCAATTAAATATTAATATTGGTATCCTGACATGGTTTCAATGTAATGTCTGGACAATCAATTATCACCAAACATTTCAATAATACTGTATTTTGTAAAAAGGAAAAAAAAAGTGTGTATTCTGGTCAAAGTAAGGAGAATTGCCAGCAGAAGAAAAATGAACAGTGCTTCACTTCAGATGGTACATTACTCAAAGTGTGCCCTTCACCTCCTCACAAAATACTCATTCTAGATCAAATGGTCTTGCTTTGGCCAGCTTGGGCCCTTTCAGATTGCTAATACTCACTGCCGAGTCTGGAGTCTCCCTGCGTCACTCAGGAAATAAAACTGTCCTTTGTCAGCTTCAAAGTCCCAGAAAGCTAAAGTCTATCAACATGTCCCTCAGTTGTTCCCATGGCAAACACCAACAAGCCTCTGGAAAGCAAGTCCAACATCAGACCCATGGAGCTCTGGTACCAAGCACATTTATGAGCATCCTTCAATTTGAAAGAGATTTTTGGTGAAGACAATTGATAGCAAGCACTGAACAACTCATTTTTCAGGTTCAGACCATGCAGGCTGCCTTCCAGATCACCCAGTCATGACCAATATGAGTACTGAAGTTGTCCAGGACAACTGTGATAGCCGACAGTTCGCAGGACAATGTTTACTTACTCACAATGTTGTGGCTGCTTCCAGTGGCAATTAAACCTCCACGGTACTCCGTTGTAGTGAAGAAATAAAAAAAAAAAGTATTCTGGATCCACAAGATGATCTTCATAAGGTAACTATCACCAACAGAAAACTTCATCCATGCTACAGTTTCGGTAAGAAAACTGTGAAGCCTCCGTCCCCGCATACGCCGACACACGCCAACCTCTCGGAGGGAGGTTCCACCGAACGTCACACTACAATTCCTATCAAGATTCTCTGAAGTGAATAAAATGTTTCTCAACTTAACTTATCAAAACAAAAGCATTCTTAATATTTTATCAATACTCTCTGCAGTATGCAATGCAAACAAACAATAATCCAAATAACAAAATAACAGCATACCGATCTTCCACTTCTAAATATATATTCCAAAAGTATGAAACAGATCCTTATAAGATAAATTAAATCAATAAATGTCCAAATGTCCGTTGTAAGTAGGGTGACCAGATCCCAATTTACCACGTGGGACAGAGACTATATCTGAGTGGGACAATGTGAGACACCAAGATGTTGTGGTTGTCTTCAATAATTAATTTTTAAAAAATGTACCGGTATTCTGATATTTCATTTAAATGCAGCTTTCCCAGTTTCATATAAGATAACAACAAAACCTTCACTCAACTCCAAATACCACAATATTAAAATGTTTGTTCTGAACAATAATGAACCACATATTCATGTACAAGATGGAGGCTCCTGAAGAAGGTTCCATTCACCTCACCAAGCCAACAAGGCTCACCAAATCAAATCCAACAATCTGAATAAAAAAATACTGCAAGGAGCTCACCTCACTCATGCAGTTCAGAATAGCAGACTAATTAGACCTCTATGAAATGCATTTTAAATGATGTATTAACCTGTTATTTACTGTGTATTGCTACATTTTATGCCATGCTCTTTATGTTAATTACCTCCGCCAGGAGGTTATGTAATCATGTCGGTTTGTTGGTTTGTTGGTTGGTTGGTTTGTTAGCAAGATCCCGGAAAAAGTAATTGACGGATTGCAATGAAACTTTGTGGAAAGGTGGGTCTTGGGCTAACTTAGAATTGATTAAATTTTGGTGAAGATCTGGATCACTGTCTGGATCTAGGAATTTTTAAAGGGTTCTTTATCATTGACAGATAGGGAGTCTTTCATATAGTTGGGCAGGGCCGCCGACAGGGGGCGACAAATGCCTGGTTCACACAGGACGTGCCGCTTCCGACGCGGAAGTGGGAAGCCCCGCGCACCGCCTGTCAGATCGGCGCCCCTGTTAATGTATCTGACAGTTCATACAAGAGGTGCGGGACAGCGCCGCATGCGTAGCGGCTCGTGCCGTGGAGCGCGGCCGCTCCACTCCTCTCTATTTTCTCCGCGAGCCGCGCGTGCCGTGCACCACCAGTTGTAAAGCTGGACAGAGCGGATCGCACCACACAGGAAGTCGGGAATGGAAAATACAAGAGAATCCGGTCAATTTTCAAATTAAAATGAAGTAAAATAACATAAATTATGTTGCTTTTCGGTTTGCCTTTTCACATACACACACACACACACACACACACACACACACACAAAACTTTGGTGCAGTCACCCTGCACTGTTCTTACCGAGGAGGAGTGAATGGTGTCCCATTCTTTGCTGCATTTTCTTTTTCTTTTTTTTTTTTTTTTTACGAGTCGTGTCTTTATCTTTTTCCTCCATGTCTGCTGCTGGATGCCAAAGCGACGCTGTGGTTGTTTGTGGCGGAGCGGGCTCGGGCAGCAGGCGCACACACCCATGTCTGGCTTGATTGACCGATCATCCCAGAGCCCACCCCGCCCCCTGATGATGGCTCTCCCGTCTCCCGACCACAGACACACAGCTGTTTGATCAGCACCAGATAATAGCCTCAGTGAGACTGCATTTCAAAAAATTAAAGTGCCACTGTAAATGCGGGACATTATCTCAGTTTGCGGGATGCGTGAAAAGTATTAAAATGTGGGACTGTCCCTCACAAAGCGGGACATCTGGTCACCCTAGTTGTAAGCCTTATCTCATGATTTGGCTTCAAAAAAAACAGGCCCCTCTTTTCTCTTTTAAAATAGAGACAATTACCAAAGCTAATTAACAAAAAGAGGGAGCTAAAGCTTAACTCAAGGAAAGTCTCTGCTGCTGGGTAACCAATACCTGGTGCCAGAGGTTACTAGCACATGGCGCACTGTGGGAGGATGGTCTTTAACACCGCCTCATGCAGCTTCTTGGAGAAGACAGACCTTAGTAATGGATCTATCTAAGATGGTTGTCTTTTTCTTGATGCGAACCCGACGCACAAGCCCGCTCTTGTCAGGAACTGCCTCAATGACCTTGCACAGGACCCAGGAGTTTCATGGTGCAGAATCATCAACGATCAGGACGACGTCCCCCTTCGCAAAGTTGCGAGTCACATGCGTCCACCTTTGACGCTCTTGTAGCTGAGGTGGGTACATCCTTGTCCACCGTTTCCAGAATATGTACACCATGTACTGAACTTGTTTCTATCTCCTGCGTGAGTAGAAATCCTTTCACAAAGAGACCTGTTGGCAGAGAAGGTGTCGTGGATTTTTATTTAAAAAGTATCCTAGGCCAGTTGCGATGGACAAAAACCCCCAAACACATTTTACAGAAAAATCTTAAAATCTTCAGTTATATCCACTCTTGATCCTTGAAGTCTTCAATCGTGGTAGATAGATAGATAGAGAGTTTTATTACTAAAACTCCCGGCAACCAGCGTGGCCGTCTCAAACTGGCGCATGGACCGATTTCAGCTCCCTCTGTTTATACTGTTTTTCTGGGAATGCCCTTGCGTCTGGCTTTTCTCAACTTTACGACATCTCACTCAGTGGGGACCTGCACACTGGCACAGCTGTACGTTTTGTGTTTTCCACCTTTCCTCCTCCCTTGGTGCATCTTATCAGGACTTTCAGACTTTCAATACATCTCACCTATACATGCTAGGGACTTCCCCACAACAATATATTTTGCACCACTAGTCACGTGGGTTCCATCTGTGAAAAAATAAAACTCAGACTAGGTGACCTCTGCCCCTGGCAGGTTGCCAAGTGGATGTTGTAAATAAAAGAAGAACCAGAAAAGAAAAAATAAAAAGAGAGTGACTAAGGCAGAAAAAATAACAGAATACATCTTTTTCCACACCTGTTTACAGAAACACACTATACCTAAACAAAGACATGCATAATATGAATAATACTAAATAGCATAATGCAATGAATACTAGATAAACAAAATATGAAGAATACTGTATAATTAGTCAACAAAGGCTTTGACTGGAGGAGCAAGAGATGGTTGGGGGTGAGCGCTTCCAGGTCCAAAGGATCGTTCAAAGCTTTGGTTATTGGTCAACTGTTTATAATGGCTTCTGCCTCACACAAGAGGTGTGTAGGCCTTCATCCAGTGTCTGGAGCCTTAAAGTGGTGCTGAAGATCTTTCAGACAGATCGGATCATCCGTTCCCAGACCCCGCTCATGGTGACAACCAGTAGGGGGGTTTGAAGATCCACTTGATGCCTTTTGGTCACAGACTGTTTTCAATCCTGAGATTATTCCATTGTGCCATAGCTATCTTTAGCGCTCTCTCCGCTCCAATGAAGTTCGTTCCATTATCAGACCGGAGGATCTTCACCTGGCCTCTTCTCACAAGAAAGCATCATAGAGCATGGATAAATGAGTCTATGTCCAAGGATGACACCACCTCAATGTAGACGGCACGGATAGCCAGGCAGGTAAAGAGAACTCCCCACCTCTTCACCAAGCTTCTGTCCCGCTTAACCTCAAACGGACCGAAGTAGTCGACACCGGTGTTGTTGAAAGGGGCTTCATCTGGGACTACCCTGTCCTGGGGCAAGTCTGCCATCTGTTGCTGACCAGCAGCACCATGCGAGCGGCAGCATGTGACACACCTTGAAAGGACTCTTCTTATTGCTGTGTGAGCACCAGGTATCCAGTATTTGGTTCTGAGCCTGGACAACACATGGTTATGACCACTGTGACCCACATTCTCATGGATGTTTCTGAGAATGAGCTTCGTTACTGGGCAGTCTTTAAAAGGGATGGATAACAGGGTGCATTGCCTCTTCTGTCATTGCCGATCTGCCAAGCCTTCCTCCTACTCTGAGGATTCCATCCAGAAGTACAGGTTTGAGCCTGTAGATGTGGCTGCTCATTTTAATGTCATCACCCTTCAGAAGTGCAGAGATCTCACTGGAGTACTTCCGTAGTTGACAGAAACGAATTATCTCTTCTTTCATGTTCTCCACTGTGAGGTTAGTCTTCTGTTGACTTGTCTTGAAGCTCCTCATCTCCGCCTGTACCTTAGACTGAGTGAACATGGCACTCATTTTCTTTCTCTTGCGGCACTATATCAGCAGTATGCGTTTCAGTCTTAACATCCAAGCGACCGCCTTTTTTAGGCGCTCCCAAATGGAGTAGTACTCCAGGAATCACTGAACTGTGTCCAACTGCTCTTTGGCCACAGTAGTGCGAACCACTGCCTTTTTTTTTTATCTCTGGGTCCTCCATTGTTAAATCTCCAAAGTTGTCAGAGTTTTGAGGCCATTCCTCCTCAGGTTTGGTGAGGAAATCCGGCCCCTGTATCCATGTCTCGTGGCGGAGAAAAGACTCCGCACTGAGTCCTCTGGACACAAAGTCAGCAGGATTCTGTGTCGTATTTACATACCACCATTATCTTTCTTCTGACAGCTTCAGAATGGTCTCAACTCGATTTGCAACAAAAGTGCAAAAACTGCTGGTTCTGTTTTTGATGTATTTGAGCACAGTGGTGCTGTCGGGTCAAAACACAGATTCTTGTAAATGAAGCTTCATCTCTGGCCCGGTCTGGAAAATACGACAACTGGATTGGCACCTCTGGCTGACGTCACTCCGGTGAGTGTTTTCCGTGTTGGTGAAGCTTGCTGAAGCTTGCGAGTGACTGAAGTGCTTGCTGTCTCTCTCTTGCTATTACTGTTAATTCACGAAGCAATCAAAATCCTGCTCAGTGTTCCGTATGTTGAGTCAGAACCCTGCCTCCCTTGACGATAGGGGTATTTGCGTAAAGTGCAGTGTATTGACAGCGCTGGAGGCCAGGGTAACCGAGTTAGAGGAGCGGCTTCGCAGATGTGAGGGGCAGGGCAGCGCTAGCTATAGCGAGGTAGCGGCAGGGCTCGCAGCCCGCTCCTGCAGTGAGAGGAGTGTTAGCAAGCCTAGCCCCGCAGCATGTCCCGAGCAGCCGGGGCAAGACCAGGACCGGTTTGTGACAGTCCGGAGGAAGGCTAGTGCTAAGCACTGCCACGTAGCACTCCAAGAACCGCTTCACGTCTGCAATAGGTTCTCTCCCCTCAGCGACGACACACCGGCTGAACTGGACACGCTGGTGATTGGCAGCCCCACAGTTAGAGACGTGAAGCTGCCAGCGGTGAAGGTTAGGTGTTACCCGGGGGCCAGAGTGGGTGACATCGAGGGGAACCTTAGGCTTTTAAAACAGGAAGGTAGGAGATTCTGTCGAGTCGTGATTCACGCAGGCGGTAATGATGCCCGGCGGAGACAATCAGAGCTGCTCACATTACAAGTAGCCTCAGTGTGTGAACTGGCTAAGTCGATGTCTGATGCTATAATATTCTCTCGTCCCCTGCCCAATTTGGTCAATGATGAAATGTATAGCCGACTTTCATCATTCAATCACTGGTTGTCTAGATGGAGTGAGGAAAATGGAGTTATTTCTCTAAACAACTGGTGCACCTTCTGGGGACAGCCTGGGCTCATCCGGAGGGACGGCATCCACCCAACTTTGGATGGTGCAGCCCTTTTAGCTCACAATATGGCTGATCAGCTTAGTATGCTAAATTGACAAACCAGCTATGAGCCCCGGGCGCAGAGCAGTCGTGTAGAATGCTCCTCTGTTGATCTTGTTGATCCCGTCACTAATCCTGCTCCCGGATTTTTACAAGTCAAGCATGGAGGTTTACCTAGGCTAACAGAGACTGTGTCTGTCCATAGTGCACAAAGCATTAAAAAAAAGTCAATGGGTAAAAAGCTTAACACCTGTACGAGACAGAATAACTTTTCCAGTAGGAAATACATAAAATGTGGTCTACTAAACATTAGAGCAATCTCCACTAAATCTCTGTTAGTTAATGACCTTATCGACGACAATAACATTGATCTCCTTGCTCTAACAGAAACTTGGCTTCAGCAAGATGACTATGTGAGGCTCAATGAATGTACCCCTCCAACCTATGTTAATTTCCAAACAGCTAGATCAACAGGTCGAGGTGGAGGTGTGGCAGTGATATCACACTCCAGTCTTCTTCTTAAACCCAAAACTAATGTTAAATTCAACTCTTTTGAAAGCTTAATACTAACGCTTACTTGTCCAAATTGGAAGAATCAAAAAGCTGTGCTATTTATTATTGTGTATCGACCTCCTGGTCCTTACTCTGACTTTTTAACTGAGTTCTCAGAGTTTTTAAGCAATATAGTATTGGCTCATAACAAGATCCTTACAATAGGTGACTTTAACATCCATGTGGATGATTCTGGTGACAGTTTGAGTAATGCGTTTATTGCAGTATTAGATAGTATCGGTTTCACTCAAAATGTTGATGAATCCACTCATAGTCACAAGCACACCCTGGATCTGGTTTTAACATATGGGATAGAGGTCAATGACCTAAATGTTCTCCCTCAGAACCCCATACTCTCAGACCATTTTTTAATTACTTTTCAGGTTTTGATTGAAGACTACTCTGCTCAAAAAGATAAAATTCAGCTGATACAGACATTATCTGAAAAATTTGTGACTCGGTACAAAGAATTCATCCAGCCTGCATTTGCTGCACTATCTTGTGAACTCACAGAAATGAGCTTATTGACTAGTGGTGATAATAGTGATCAGTTTGTTGACAGTGCTATGCACTGACTAAAATCTGCCCTTGACGTAGTGGCTCAGTTGCAGCTGAAAACGAATTGACCCAGGCGCGTTGCTCCATGGTTTAATTCTGAAACCCGTGTTCTCAAACAAAAAACTCGGCAATTAGAAAGACTGTGGCGTAAATCTAAATCGGAACAATCTCTGAAGGCTTGGAAATGTAGCTTGCTAAGCTATAAACAAACTCTTTTTAAAGCCAAGACATTATATTACTCTTGTTTAATAGAAATAAACAAAAATAACCCTTGGTTTCTGTTCAACACTGTAGCCAGACTGACAAACAGTCATACTGCAGTGGAACCAGTAATCCCAGAATCTTTAAACTGCCATGACTTTCTTAAATTCTTTAATGATAAAATCATAACCATCAGAGGTAAAATCAGTGAAGCGCTTTCCTCAGATCAAGCTCAGGGAATCCAGCCACTGCCGCCACCTGAAATACCTGAAATACTAGACAGTTTCTCATCAGTAAATGGGGCTGAGATTACTTCGATTGTAATGTCTTCTAAAACTTCGACCTGTCTCCCAGATCCAATTCCAACTAAGCTTTTCAAAGATATTCTTCCAGTTATCTTAAATACGATCATAACTATAATAAATACATCTCTAGAAGTTGGCTACGTGCCACAGTCATTTAAATTCGCAGTAATCAAACCACCGCTGAAAAAACTAATCTTGATCTGGATATTCTAGCCAACTACAGACCGATATCAAATCTGCCTTTTATTTCAAAAGTCCTGGAAAAAGTCGTGGTTAAACAGCTTTGCCGCCACCTACAGGACAATAGTTTATTTGAGAAATTTCTGTCAGGATATAGAGCTTATCACAGCACTGAGACTGTGTTAGTTAAAGTCACTAATGATTTGCTATTGGCGGCTGACGCAGGTCTCGTCTCAATCCTGGTTCTCCCAGACCTCAGTGCAGGTTTTTGATACAACTGACCACAATTTTCTCCTGCACAGGTTAGAATGTGAGGTTGGCATCAGAGGAAAAGCCCTCTGCTGGTTCAAATCCTATTTATCTAATAGGTACCAATTTGTTCACGTTAACCAACAGTCCTCACCGTGCTCCCAGGTCAGTTATGGGGTTCCTCAAGGGTCCGTGCTCGGGCCAATTTTATTTCTGTTATATATGCTTCCTTTAGGGAACATAATTTGAAGTCACGATATCAATTGTCATTGCTATGCAGATGACACACAATTGTATTTATCTATGAAACCTGATCAAACTAATCAAATAAACAGACTCAGTGACTGTATCAGAGAAATTAAATCCTGGATGACTACGAACTATCTCCATCTTAATCCTGGCAAAACAGAGGTCATTATACTAGGCCCCCATAAACTGAGAGAGTGTCTATCCCAACAGATTATCACCTTAGATAACATCAGTGTACCCTCCTCCTCTACTGTGAGGAACCTCGGGGTCTTATTTGATCAGGATATCTCCTTTAAAGCACACATCAACCTGGCTTGTAAAACAGCATATTTCCACTTGCACAACATAGCTAAAATAAGAAACATTCTACCTAGAAGCGATGCAGAAAAACTCATCCATGCATTTGTTTCTACCAGACTGGACTACTGCAACTCCCTTCTTCCAGCCTGCCCAAAAAGTGCATAAAAAAACTTTCAGTTGGTTCAAGATGCAGCCGCCAGATTATTAACCGGAACTAGAAGACGTGAACACATTACTCCCGTTCTAAAATCTCTTCACTGGCTTCCTGTCAAGTTTAGAGTTAGATTTAAAATCCTTCTCCTGACTTACAAAATCCTAAATGGGATGGCTCCGACCTATCTCCAAGATGCTTTAACGCCTTATCAACCAATCAGAGCACTTCGCTCTCAAAATGCAGGGTTACTGGTGACTCCTAGAGTCTCTAAATGGACACTGGGTGGAAGAGTCTTCAGCTATCAGGCACCATTTTTATGGAACCAGCTTCCAAGTGGTGTCAAAGAGGCAGACACAGTCTCCACATTTAAGGTTAGGCTCAAGACGTTTCTCTTCAATGCAGCCTATGATCAGGTCAGCTAGGGATTCTAAACTAAACTAAACTAAACTAAACTATCTAAACTATACTAACTAAATACTAGTTTAAATACTAAACTATCCACAAAGCTGCCCAAGGAGCTAGAATGCTGTGGGAAGTACGGTGCACTGAGCCCTATCCTCTAATGTCTGAATGTTATTCCCTTTAGTCCGTTCATTGCTTTTCACCTGTTGTCCCCCCCCCCCCCCCCCCCCCCCCCCCCCCCCCCCCCCCTTTCGAGGGAGAGTCTTCTCCAGTTTCAGTTGCTGACTCCATTATTATGAGGGCCTACGAACAAGCTCCGGCTGGACCGGGAGGACGCTCCTGACGGTGCTGCCCATGGACTGGCTTCGGTTCTACTTCTGGGATCCATTGTTCTTGTGCTCGACTGTCCAACGGACTGTACTCAACATAGTCCTTGGCTTTACTTCTTATTGTCTCATGCTAGCTGTTGCCAAAGCTGTCAGTCCCTGGGAGTGGGATCCCTCCATACTGTGGTTCTCCCCAAGATTTCTTCTTTTCCCACTGGGTTTTTGGAGTTTTTTCTTGCCGGATGTGAGGGTCTAAGGCGGTGGTTGCTTCGTTACAGCAAAAGCCGGAACTTTGACTGCATCCCCCTTTGCGATCCAGTCTTCCACAAAAGCCGAGTAGTCAGCAGGGAAATGATGATTTTTAATGAACTTCCTTCTTAGGTTGAGAGCTCGTTGTTCAGCAGCTCTTCTGTTGTTTGGCATGTTGATGGCTGTGTTCCTCAGTAGTAGACCAATGGTGTAGTGACCCTCTGTCAGCTTAGCAGACTGTGACACCATCTCAAGGAACTGGACATCCTCCCTTGATATCTTCTGTTGGTCATCTTGGCACTCTGGGATGTTGCACTTCCTTCATCCATGTCTCAGCTCTTACGGTCAAGCTGTAGAACATGTCCGCCTTGGGTGTGAACCATCCGTCCTGATCTGCCTTCATCTCATCTTCTGATATCTCACTCAACAACACTTTAACTGAGATGTTAAGTTCACAAAACTCTCCAAATAGCTTACTGAATTCAACCATCAATGTTGTCTGTAAAACTGGCAGATTATTGTCATCACCAGCCTCCATCAACTGATTAATCTGATTCATTTTACTTGTCAACCAGCCGAGCTTAGCTTTTCTATTGTTAATAGCATTACGAATCTTCTCCTCGAGAGCTTTCTCCATCATTTTAACCTTTCTAGGTTCAGTGCGCTGTGACACTGATGCAGATCTTTTTACTTGGCTCATGTTGACTGTACATTGCAGCTATTGAAAGTCACTGTAATGGCTGCCACTGAGTTTGCCAAACGAGCCTGTCTGTCATAAATGAGGGCTAAGTGATCCTTTTTTACATGCCTCAGGGGCCTGTCAGTCATCGACGATGGCAAAGCAATACCCTCAGCACAGCGCATTCACCGTTGGAGAAAAGGCTTATACAGCGCCTACCTTATTAATCTTCATTACTCACGGCTGGAGGCTTTACTTTTTCCTTTTTTCCCATCAATCTTAAGCCTTAACCTTTCACCCTACCCACAATCCCCTGCGCACACGGAACTCCAATGTGGCCTATTCCAATCAAGATTCTCTGAAGTAAACAAAACGTTTATCAACTTATCAAAACAAAAATATTCTTAATACTCTATGAATACCCTCTGCAGTATGCAATGTAAAAAAACAATAATCCAATAACAAAGTAACAGCATACTGATCTTACACCTCTAAATATATATTCTAAAAGTATGAAACAGATCCTTATACGTTAAATTAAATCAATAAATGTATTTTGTCCGTTGTAAGCCTTATCTCATGCTTTGGCTCCTATAACAACTATGGAGTCTGTTGACTGTGCCATTTCCAGAACCTCGCTCACTTTCTTCTAGAAAGGCAAATATTCTGAGCTGGTGTTTGGTGCATAAGCACAAACAACAGTCCAAGCTTTCCCCCCTGTTCTTTTAAACTATGTGGGCAATGCCCCACTCCCCATGTTGGACTTTGCAGGTGGAGGATCATCTTAAGCTTCCCCACATAACTTGTTTGGCTTGTGCTTGACCACAACATGTGAGCTACCCAGCCGCTGGGTGACCGCTGAGCACCACCTCAGAGATGGCCCAAATGTTTGTCAAGACAGAGTAGGGAATTTGTATTCCTGTTACATGGGGTTCTTTTGAACTTGTTTTTCTGGGTCTTCACTTTAGCCTCACTGACTTTGGCTGGCCCGACCAGCACCCCATCACACCTAATCTTCGAAGTCATGGACCTGTGATATAAAAATGCATATATAATTTTTCCTTGTTGAAGTCCTTTTCCATGATGTATTTCTTGATGGAATGTCTTTAAACAATTGCCTTTTACCAAACTGAGCTGTAACTTATCAAACTGTCAATGTGGTTTGTCTCTCTTCTAAGGTAAATGCAGCCATGGCGGGTCTTTTGATAAAACAAGTAATGAGGATCCTGTGGGCGGTATCAATAAGGATACACGAAACTCCAACCATGGCTTCCTTCACCAGGAAGCAGCAGATCTGGCACTTGATGCCACATTGGAGTTACTGGAAGACATCAGAGTTGCAGTTGGAGACATGAACTTTCTGCGGTACTGAAATTGTTCGGTCATGTTTTACACTCAGACAGTGGTTTAGATCATGAAGGTACAATGACTAGGGATGTGCGAGTACCGATACCAGGTATCGGTATCGGGCCGATACTGGCCTTATTTCAAGGTATCGGGTACTCGTGAAGCTTGCCGATGCCAGCCGCCGATACTCACGGCAAGAAAACCCCACGCGTAGTAAGCCCTCCTCACCAGCAGTTGGCGGTAGTGCAACCGAATGGGATGCAAGCTGCCGACAAACATGAAAGAGGAAGAAGCTGATCTCTGGGAGTCGCTGACAGACGCAGGGCTACACTGCAGCGGGCTGACTTCTCCGTGAGTCTCATCCAGAGCAGAGACAACAGGAATGAATCCAGAACGGCTGCTCGTCTCACCAGAACCGCCGGTGTGGAAATTCTGTTATATAAGTGAAAACGAGCCGAGCTTTGCAGAATGCTCACTCTGCAATGCTAAAATTGCTAAAGGAGGTGCGCAATGTTGTTCATTTACCACTAGTAATTTGTTGAAACACCTCAGGGCGAAGCTTGTGGACGAGAGTCTGACGCTGTTGTGCTGGAAAAAAAGAAAACTCCGGCAGCAACTCGACGGCAAACTCTGCAGAAGACCGAGAAACTGAAGAGCAGAGATCCGAGAGCAGCACAAATAACACGAGCAACTCTTTAAACTCAGGGGTTTTTCTATCTTTGACTTTAGTTCATAAAAAAATCATTCAAATTAGTACATTTAAAAACCTTAGTTTATGTAAAGTGTAAAGCTCAGAGAAATTGTTTTATCTTGCACTTAATTTCATTTAAATAAGTGCAAACTCAGTTGCTTGTTTTATTTTTCAGACTATTATTTTGGACTTAAACATAGTGGCTGGGCTGCCTTTTTATTGGAAATAAAATTCATTTTCAAAAATAATCTCATTGCATTATTTTAAATTTTATGTGTATAAAGTATCGGTATGCAAGTATCGGTATCGGTGAGTACTGAAGATGAAGTACTCGTACTTGGTATCGGTCTGAAAAAAAGTGGTATTGCACATCCCTAACAATGACTTACTGAGAGTAAACAGTATAAAAAGAAAAAACAATACACCAGTGAGTACAATGAGTTACCCAGCAATGTTGGAGGTTGAGTGTATAGCCACTCCATGCCATGGCTTAAAATGAACAGATTTCATTACTTCAAATTTTCAAGACTTTCATGTTGTTGAAATTGTTCAAATTATGAGGTATTTTAATCTTAAATAACCATTTCAAACATTTTTTTTTCAGATTGATGGGTCTTTCCCAGTCCTCTCCTCTGTGTTTTGTGATTGACACCACCAGCAGTATGAGCGATGACATCGCTGCAGTTCGGGAGGCTACTCTTCGGATTATTGACAGCAGGACAGGAACACTGGCGGAGCCTTCTCTATACATTCTGGTACCTTTCAATGACACAGGTGTGTAACTAACGCAGTAACGCAGTATGCCATTGTCGTGTTTCAGTCAGGGCCAGCAGGAACAAAATATACCAATACATCCAATACAATACATACACAGTCCTAAATCAATGTCACTTCAGTACTTAACAGTACTTATAAGACTGCTGATCAACAAGCACAATGCACCAAGACACCAAAAGATCATCTTCCCTCACTCTCCACTTTACAATGCACATACCATGACGACGACGACGACGACGTACAGAGTGTTTTTGACCAGAAGCATATAGCAGCTCAATAACAGCGCTAATCTGCTCAAGAGAGAGCCAAGAACAATTGTATCTTCCAGCCTCTCTGTTAATTCAGCCACCATCATCTTCAGAAAAACAGATGGGATCAGACGGCTGCCCATGGACCAATCAGTGAAGCTCATTTGAAAAGCCCCGCCTCGAGCAGCTGTCTGTTAATAACACATCAAAATCTGATTGACTGATGATACTGTCACTCAATGTTACATAAACCAGCAGCATCCAGCTTGGATCCAAGGCTACCTATTGAAACTGCAGCTGTCCAAGCCCGGCTGCCCCAAGCTGCAATGTGTTTAAGGACATAGAAAATTTGAGCTCTGCTTAGGGCTGGACGATTATGGCAAAAATAATAATCACGATTATGTTGATAGATATTGAAATCACGATTAATAACCACGATTATTCATAATTCCAAAACTTGAGTATTTATTACACGACAACTTGAAAGAACAATCAAAAATAAACTTATAAAAAATTAATATTATAAATAAGATCAATAAAACAAATAAAAATAAATACCCAATCTGCATGCATTTCTATAAAACTTGCAAAAATAGCAATATGCAAAATACACTAATAACTCAGTCAAAAACACAATCTGAAAATATTCTTTGAACTCTCTCAAAATCTATTTTAAATAACAAAAGAGGGGTTGGCTGCATAGTTAAAAACTCCCTGTAGTTAACTTCCTACAGGTTTTTGGCAAGGAAGACGAGTCTGTTCACTTGGGCTGTGTTCAAAACCGCATACTTACCTACTACTCATACTAACTTATTGAGTATGCAGTGTGTTTACACTGGCAGTATGCGATTTTGAGTATGCGAGAAGTTCCCGGATGCATACTGCATTCGCCAGAAATGTTGAGTATACATCGTGTGTTCACTACTCATACTGAAATTGCCCAAGATGCAACGCGACGGACATTTGAATAAACTTTATTCAGTTCACAATGACTGTTTCTTCATGATGTACATTTAGCAAGCTGAGTATTGTTATAGATTTAATCTTCCCTCCATTGTTTGTGCTCGTAGGTATGTTATGTTACGAGATTTCTGATTGGATTGACAATGATTAAAAATAGTAAAAACAAAAAACAAAAAAACAAAAAAAACCCTTACATCTGAGAACTAGTCCATGCTGAAAGCGACCATGATGTACCGAAGACGGCGAGCCGATCTTCGTTGAAGGGCCGAAAAAACTCTCCGTCGGTAAAGCATCATAATTGGCATAATAAGTGGTCCGTTAACGGGACACCGGTCCAAACGGCGACGTTAAGCGAGATATATTGCTGAAAGATTGCCTTCTTGTTTTCAAAGTAAAAGCACAGATTTATCACTGAGGTTTTTTTGCATGAGAAAGGGAAAGGGGTGATTTATTTTGGTGAAAATAACCGGAAGTGCGTTGCTCACTGTGGCTGGCTTGAATTTCGCCGAATTCTTCCGAACAAAATCATAAACGGCTGATATTCGGACAAATAAACGACACACTCGGGCTCTAAACCAACACTTTGTCACCTAATTTAAAAAAAAATCTCGATGAAGTTCTACATTTGACGAGTTTAGAGCTAAAGTGAAATCAGCTTTAGCTGATCGCTTTCTGCTCATGGAAGAAGTGCAATGCATTGTGGGTTATTATGTAGTATGCTGTAGTGTAAACGCTTCGCATACTGTTTGATGGACTGAGTAAGCAGGATGCAGGATGGATAGTATGAGTATGTAAGGATGTAGTAAACAGTATGCGGTTTCGAACATAGCCCGATTCTTTATGATGTACATTTAGCAAGCTGAGTATGGTTCTAGATTTAATCTTCCCTCCATTGTTTGTGCTCGTAGGTATGTTATGTTACGAGATTTCTGATTGGATTGACAATGATTAAAACTAGTAAAAAAAAACAAAACAAAAAAAAAAAGTATGCGGTTTCGAACACAGCCTTGGTCTGGCTTCAGCGACTAACGAAGGCAGGTGACAACATTTCCACCTGCCCTGAAAACCCACTCTGATGCAGCACTTGTGGCAGGGATGCTGGATGTCCGACGACTTGAAGCCAAAATGCTTCCAGATGACTGAAGTAGTCCTACCTTTCTTGTCAACTAAAGGCTCCTTTTCTGCCATATTTGTAAACCGCTTCCTTCACGTGTTGCTGATAGAGCCCTTGCTGCAGCTGCCTGCACAAGGTGCATTCATGGTACTTTGGCAGCGTAGGAAATTACATACATGCCGCGCCATGCAGCTAACCAAAATCGAAATCAAAAATTCAATTAATCGTCCAGCCTTAGCTCTGCTAAATATAACGATTTTTTTTTCTTTTTCTGTTTTTTTTTTTTTTGGATGAAGTTGCAAACTCAACAAGTAATTTACCCCAGGCACATTTTAGAATGACCATTTAATTACGGAGTAAAGAATGATTCATGACAGGGTTAGCAGTACTTGCCCTGCTGCCCCTGCCTGCACGTCACTGCTTATGTTATCAGCCTATTGCTAAAGATACTGGTCAAACATATGCTGTGTCCTTATAGAAAGGCAAATATCTCGAAGCTTCCAAATGTGTGGGTGTGGGTTTAGGTATATGCGGGTGTTCTTAGATACTCAGTTGTGAGGACCAGAACGAATTTTTAACCAACAGAGTGAGGACATTTTTGCGAAGTGAGGACATTTTTGCTGGTCCTCA